>NC_136272.1:85601625-85956625 GCF_964187855.1 Myxine glutinosa | reverse complement strand
TTGTTATTCGGAATAAAAAGTTTCATATCGTCCATGTCGCACCCACAGCAGTTTTGTGACAATTTGTAGTTCCTTTTAATTTTAAGGGTGCATGATATTCCTCTCTTTTGTTGTTGATTTTCCAACTCACTTTAACTTTCAAAGATTTCTTCCTTGTGCATGTGAAGTAAGTGTAGAATCAGCAGAGACGTAGCCGCGGCTCCCTGTTGGGATTGTGCCGTGCCGTTGCTTGGATAAAATAAAACAAAATGGCGGCGTGAGAGGGTGGGTCTGAACGTACGGTGTAATGTTTATTCGATACGATTGGGAAAACCGAAATTATTAAATAAAAACAGATATCGCGGAGGTGTTCAGTGTTTGATAACATCAGAGCACGGAATTTGCAATCTTCCACGTCGTCGTGGAGCGTGGAGCGTGAAGCGTCGTCCAGGGTTTGTGCCGCTGTTTCTGAGGTGATCGCTGGCTTGGTCATGGCGGTGAACCGTGAGGACACTGCACGCCAATACCTGGATCAGCATCGCATCCCGGAGCTGCTGCAGCGCCTCACGGAGCTCCTGTTGTATCATCAACCCGGTGCGCTCCTGCACCATTGGTACAGTACAGTACAGTACAGTACAGTACAGTGTATCCATCACATCGCACTTTGTGTATTCATCGGGTTTTGGGGGAAGGGAGGAAGGGGAATAACAAACCGTTTCCGAGGTGTAAACCAGTACCAGATACGAGTCGTTTGCCCAGGTAATGACTAATAGTAATGTTTTCAGGAGTGAAGCAGAACCATATGAGTCGTTTGCCTAACGCCCTAAGCGGTGTTGAATCGTGTGGTTCTCTGTATACCTTTGTGTGTTTACCTCTGGACTTCAGGACTATGCCAATGACTGATGTGTCGTATCTCGAACTTGGCACATTCACAGATTACAAAAACAAATAGCCCAGAGTGGGCTGACTGTCGTCCCTTGAGGTTGTAGTTCAGAATACTGTTAATTTTAGGGGACCCCCCCCCCCCGGGAGCCCCCTATCCCCTGGGAGCCCCCCTGATTCCCTGGGAGGCCCCATGATACGAAATCGAAAAATCTAAGACCCGGCAATCCTGCGGATCATCGAGCAGAAGGGCTGTATCGGGTTTCGGAGCAAGCAGTCAGTAAATAAGGGGCAAGGATGGATCCCAAGTTTAGGGGAAGTTAACCCCACCCCCTCCGCCTCCCGGATCTGAAATCGAAAAATCTAAGACCCGGCAATCCTGCGGATCATCGAGCAGAAGGGCTGTATCGGGTTTCGGAGCAAGCAGTCAGTAAATAAGGGGCAAGGATGGATCCCAAGTTTGGGGGGAAGTTAACTCCGCCCCCTCCGCCTCCCGGGAGCTGCCATGATCTGAAATCGAAAAATCTAAGACCTGGCAATCTGCGGATCATCGAGCAGAAGGGCTGTATCGGGATTCGGAGCAAGCAGTCAGTAAATAAGGGGCAAGGATGGATCCCAAGTTTGGGGGGAAGTTAACCCCGCCCCCTCCGCCTCCCGGGAGCCGCCATGATCTGAAATCGAAAAAATCTAAGACCCGGCAATCCTGCGGATCATCGAGCAGAAGGGCTGTATCGGGATTCGGAGCAAGCAGTCAGTAAATAAGGGGCAAGGATGGATCCCAAGTTTGGGGGGAAGTTAACCCCGCCCCCTCCGCCTCCCGGGAGCCGCCATGATCTGAAATCGAAAAATCTAAGACCCGGCAATCCTGCGGATCATCGAGCAGAAGAGCTGTATCGGGTTTCGGAGCAAGCAGTCAGTAAATAAGGGGCAAGGATGGATCCCAAGTTTGGGGGGAAGTTAACCCCGCCCCCTCTGCCTCCCGGGAGCCGCCATGATCTGAAATCGAAAAATCTAAGACCCGGCAATCTGCGGATCATCGAGCAGAAGGGCTGTATCGGGATTCGGAGCAAGCAGTCAGTAAATAAGGGGCAAGGATGGATCCCAAGTTTGGGGCGAAGTTAACCCCACCCCCTCCCCCTTCCCGGGAGCCCCCATGATCCGAAATCGAAAAAATCTAAGACCGAGCGATCGGACCATCAAGTACAATTGCTGCATCGGGTTTGGAGGAATCGCTTGTTGAGAAGAGACGAGTCGGGATCCAAAGTTTCAGGGGGTAACCTCCGCTGGGAGTTCCCATGATCCAAGATCGAAAAATCTAAGGCAGAGCAACTGGCGGACCATCAAGTAGAAGGGCTGTATTGGGTTTCAGAGCAATTGGTCAGTAAATACGGGACAAGTAAGGATCCAAAGTTTGGGGGGATACCCCCCACCCCCTGCCCTAATCCCCTATTGGGAGCCCCCATGATCCAAAATCAAAATTAAAAGCCTGAGAAATTGTGTGTGCTGCTGTCTTGTATTCATGTATCAAGTTTCAGAATAATCAGCCGAGTGATAAGGTAGTAGCAAAAATGACAAAAGTTAATGGATGGAAGGATGACCGGATGGACAGACATCCAGTTGTCATTTCAGCAGAGGGTACTATAGGTCCGCTCTCCATCTGTCCATGATTTGTCCGTCCATCCCACCTGTGAATGTTGAGTATGTTTTTTTGATGAGGATGTGAATGTTTTTCCCCAAACGCTTTAACATATTCAACTGCAACCTTGGTGCATGCCTTTATCTTACTATAATTCACCAAATGTCCGTCTGTCCGTTCTCAGGTACCGCAAAAAACGGCTGAACTAATCGCAACAAAATTTTGGGTGGTAATCCTGGGACCCCCTGGAGTAAAATAGGCTATATTGTTTTTCCAATTTTCCCAATTTCCAATTTTTCCAATTTTCCAGTTTTTCCAAACACGATGGAATAATAATATGAACAGTAATGTGGTTTTTATTGAAATTCTACAAATACTGTTTAGATTTTGATGATTTGCGTGTGATATGATTCAACGGATGTTTATATGATTCATTTAAAATAAAAAAGCCTTCAATTTCTGATATTTTGCCTTTTCATTTGGGCCTCCCAATTGAAGCCCCGCCCATAGGGTGGGTACCGTTGCTAGTTATGATAATTTACAGAACCAGTTTGAGTTTCAGGGCGTTTCGTCAATTTTTCAGAGGTATGCCCTTTTTGGACTTAGAAAATATCACATTGGTAGGGGGACATGGATTGCAAAGCAATTCTCACTCTTGTAAATCGCAGATGTGGATCAAATTGTTCGTAGGTACTCTGTCTTTTGGCTCCTGGCACCCCGATAATAACACAAACGTTTTTGTTGTTTTGAAGGCAATATATTTGCAGGAGATAAGTGAGTGGAACAATCTTCTTCAATTTTGTGACCCAAGGTCAAAGATGGACTCTTTTTCATGAAACAAAGGTCGGAGATTCTTTGTGTGAATGGGTATACACATATGAATGAATTATTGCCCATAATATATGAATGAATGATGTGGTGTATTAATGCCTACAATATATTTTTTTACGGACGTCGCCCAGATAACTCCAAAAGGCCGATGTGTCTGTCAAAAAAAACCATGGACTCAATCTACAACACTCGCCTCTGGCTGGATCTTCATGCCCAGGGTTGGTTTACCGTACCTGTGAGATGATTGAAGCAGATGGGGTAACCATGCTGGCAGCTGCATAACGATAGTAATTGGTGCATAACAGATAGTAATTGGCCGAGCGAACCAGTATTACGTGCCACACCCTATCGTCTATCAGACCAATTAACTACTTGGGCTAACTACCAGAGGAGCGCGATCTCGGAATGAATCCCGAGCAGGATAACTCAAGACACGATATTCCCTTTTTCATGGGTTTATTACAGCAAGCAGGAATTGGAGGGACAAATGGTGGTTGGGAATTCAAATGGGGAAATGGCAGGAAAACTCAAGAAAAGGCAATGCAAGCAATCACACAATTTACAAGCATTTATGCTAACTTACATTTCCCCTTATTCTACCACGCAAGCTCTCAATCCCACGATCTCCCCTCATGTGGATTGAAAGATTTCGCGTCTCATCTTTTATTGCCTCCCCCCTGTCTCGTTTCGCGGCTCTGAGCCCCCTCTCCCTTTAGTGCCCGGCTAGCGGGGGAAATTGGGCCCCCCACTGGTATTGGCTGGGTGCCATATCTCTGCCCAGCAACTGAGTTTGATTGATGAAGAGGGGGCCTTTGCAGCGGTTTTGTTTGGGAATTGGGGAGGAGCAAGAACTTGGTGTCCTCCTGTCAAGGTTGATGGATTGGTTCATTTTGGGGGAGGTAGACGAGGCAGTTCCTTGTCCCCCTTTCCATCAAGCCAATTGTGCCAATTTCTCCAATAAAGAGAAAGACGTGGGAATGTAGTTATTGGTGTGTGTGTGTGTGTGTGTGTGTGTGTGTGTGTGTGTGTGTGTGTGTGTGTGTGTGTGTGTGTGTGTGTGTGTGTGTGTGTGTGTGTGTGTGTGTGTGTGTGTGTGTGTGTGTGTGTGTGTGTGTGTGTGTGTGTGTGTACGCAACAACAATATAACACCAAGCGTCATTTAAAATGATGTTACGAGGCTAACATAACGGATAGTAATTGGCTAACCGAGGCTAACCCCTGCTCTAGCGGGGAAAAATGGCCTTAAAACGATCATTCCATATATTCCGTCATTTAAAATTACGTAGTCATTACGTGTTCTTACTTTCGGACGTCTCTTCCTATTTCTAATCTGATTGGTTGCCTGGCATAGCAATGGCTCCTAAGGATTTTCTTAACTCCAAGGGAATCCTTATCCTTAAGAGTTGTGTATGCAACAGCACTTAAGGAAATCATTAGCTAAGGAATTACAACATATCTTAAGGGAAATCTTTCCTTATGGTTAAGGGAGTTTTATGCAACTGGGCCGATGTACTTTCAAATACCAATGCCATACAGTTCCGTTGATGATCAAACATTCATATGAAATTTTCGAGATGCACATATATCTTGTGTGGTGTCACCATTTAATTTAGTAGATATGTGAAAAAGAATTGCCTGTTGCGCGACACTCTCCGAGTATGTATCCAGGTGCAATCTGCAGAAAACAAGATTATCTTCTTATGGTCAGAAAAAGGATTGCACTCTCCCAGCACAAACATCCATAATATCGTTCCATCAAAAACTGGCCATCTCCCAGTCTGTCATTTGCAGGAGTAGGTCCAAATCGTGTGACCTGTGGTATTAACTCTTTCTTTGGTTTCATTGTAATGAGATATCTGGTTACTGCTTGTACTTGTGGCCACACTGGCATCATCATGCATCGTACTCAGCAGGATGACAACTTTGTTATTTTTTAGCACGTATTTCACCATTATAACATTCCCTTTGTTTAATAAATTATTGTCTATGTTTGGAATTCCAGATTGTTTTATCGTATGGTGTCAACTGCAGTGACATTTTACCAAGAAGTTCCTCCACCGGAGGAACATCTGTGAAACAGTCATCATTTGTCACTGTTGCCCGATTCCCGAGCTGGCTCTTTGGTTGAGTGGTTAAAAAGATTTATTTCTCTCCTGATTGGTGTGCTTTTGGTTCCTAAGGCTGCTCACATTTGCCAACCTGCACTTGGCAAGCATGTTGAGTTTTCCAAATACCCCGAGAGATAAGTTGAAGGACGCTTTCATCCTGTATTCGCAAATCCCCATCTCCATTGCATGCTCTCCCTTTTGGATGATCTCTATTATAATAGGCTAAGGTGATTCTGTCTGTCTGTTGGACGTCTGTCCGGGGGTGTGGCTTACTCGGTTTGCAGAGTAGCTCCACCCACTCCTCCTTCTCGAATAGCTTTGAGGCCTGTTTAGTTAGGCCCGTGCTGTCTTTCTCTCTCACACAGATTTATTTCAATTCTAATTCGATATATCATTTCATTTTTCGCAGTCGCTAACATAGTTTTAGACTCGGTTGAAAAAAAACGGGAAGAAAATCCGATGAAAGTTTCCGTTTATAGAACGAAATGAAATCTCAAACGCCTGTAACTTCAAAGCCTTCTTGAGTCTCTCGCACGCCTTTATCTCCAAACTAACTCACCATCTGAGTTTCATTTTTATTGATGGTTTTAGACTCGGTGTCAGCAACGCTGGAAAATGCAGAGATATATTTTTAAAAATACACCATATCACCGCCCACCGCCCAACCGCCAACAACCGCCCAACATGTATCATACACCGCCCAACATGACACAGACGGCAACATGTCGGCAACATTATCGCTTTTTCTTTAAACCGAGTGAACCAAGCCGAACCGAATAAACCGAGTGAACCGAGTGAATTCACCGAGCGAATTTCATCCAATTCCACCGAGTTTCATGAAATTACCGAGAGATATTTCTTCGTTTTTATTTTATTAGTTACCAGCAGAAGTACCCAGCGTTGCCGGGCGGGGGAGGGGGGAAGGGCACGTACACTTTAAACATGTATATACATGTGGGATGTGGGATATATACATGTGGGACATGTGTACGTGTGTGTGTGTGTGTGTGTGTGTGTGTGTGTGTGTGTGTGTGTGTGTGTGTGTGTGTGTGTGCGTGCGTGCATATATGTGTGTGTGTGTGTGTGTGTGTGTGTGTGTGTGTGTGTGTGTGTGTGTGTGTGTGTGTGTGTGTGTGTGTGTGTGTGCGCGCGCGCGTGCGTGCATATATGTATGTGTATGTAGGCTAACCCCCGCTCTAGCAGGGAAAATGGCCTTAAAATGCATGGTGTGTGTGTGTGTGTGTGTGTGTGTGTGTGTGTGTGTGTGTGTGTGTGTGTGTGTGTGTGTGTGTGTGTAGATGTATATATATGTGTGTGTGTGTGTGTGTGTGTGTGTGTGTGTGTGTGTGTGTGTGTGTGTGTGTGTGTGTGTGTGTGTGTGTGTGTGTGTGTGTGTGTGTGTGTGTGTGTGTGTGTATATATGTAAACATGGGCCGGTGTGTGTGTAAAGTGTGAGGAGGTATTGGAGAGGAAAATGCAGAGATATATTTTTTAAAATCGCGCCATGATGATAAACGAAAATACACCGCCTAAAATAACAGTCGACATATATTTAAAATTCGCTTTTTCTTTTCCGTTAAGATATATTACTTTTACTTTTGATGACAGTCGTCACAAAACGACATATATTTCTTCGTTTTTATTTCATTCAACATTATTAGCCGGAAGTAAAATATGGTTCAGGAAATTACCGAGAGATATTTCTTCGTTTTTTTATTTATTAGTTATTTGCGCATACACTTTAAATAGGTTTATTTGAAATCTTTAATTTTCACAATGTAATTTATTTGTCATTTGATGATGACAAGACACTTCCTCTTGACTCGTGACAATTCATGCGTTGCGTGGAAACTTCCATTTCCAAAATGAATGACACAGTCGATGAAGAACGCAGACTTGAACAGGATGCAGCAAGAAAACGAATGAGAAGGGCGAACGAGTCCGTCGTCGAACGTCAATGCAGACTTGATTGAACAGGATGCAGCAAGAAACCGAATGAGACGGGAGAACGAGTCCGTCGACGAACGTCAATGCAGACTTGAACAGGTTGCAGCAAGAAAACGAATGAGACAGGAGAACGAGACAGTTGAGGAACGTGAACACAGACTCGCACAGGATGCTGCTGCAACAACGATGAGGAGGGAGAACGAGACAGTCGAGGAACGTGAACACAGACTCGCACAGGATGCTGCTGCAACAACGATGAGGAGGGAGAACGAGACAGTCGAGGAACGTGAACACACTCGCACAGGATGCTGCTGCAACAACGATGAGGAGGGAGAACGAGACCCTCGACGAACGTGAACACAGACTCGCACAGGATGCTGCTGCAACAACGATGAGGAGGGAGAACGAGACAGTCGAGGAAGGTGAACACAGACTCGCACAGGATGCTGCTGCAACAACGATGAGGAGGGCGAATGAGACAGTCGACGAACGTGAACACAGACTCGCACAGGATGCTGCTGCAACAACGATGAGGAGGGAGAACGAGACAGTCGAGGAACATGAACACAGACTCGCACAGGATGCTGCTGCAACAACGATGAGGAGGGAGAACGAGACAGTCGAGGAACATGAACACAGACTCGCACAGGATGCTGCTGCAACAACGATGAAGTGTGAGAACGAGACCGTCGATGAACGCCAACACAGACTCGCACGGCATGCTGAGCAACAAAGACGTTGGAGTGCTCAGCAAACATATACAACCGCAGCCATAATGAATCCGGCCGAAGTATCCTATAATATTGTTCAAGAGCATAATTGTGGTCCAATGACGTCACCATGTGTGTACTGTTCTGCACACCATTTCACAAATGAATCAACAGGACAAGGGGATGGATTTACACTGTGTTGTTCCAAGGGAAAAGTTAAATTGCCTCCACTATTTGCCGTACCTGCTCGACTGCAACAACTTTATCAGGGTGACGATGGAAAATGTCGCAACTTCCGAGACAATATCCGGAATTACAATTCGGCATTAGCTTTTGCATCAATGGGTGCTCAGATCTCATCTCCTCCAGGAAATGGACCGTACTGTTTCAAAATCCACGGTCAAATTTACCATCGCTGTGGTCTATTACATCCATCACATGTACATGTACATGAACAAGCACAATTTGCACAATTATTTATTTTGGATACAGCTCGAGCTACAAAGGAACGTATGAATCGACCTGAGAATCACAAATGTTTGCAAGAATTGATGGCAGAACTGCACAACATACTATCTGACGTTAATCCTTATGTCACATGTTACAAGACTATGTTCGAGCGTGAACAGGAAGAAATCAGGAAAGCTGTCCTTGAAGATCGCCTCCCTTCTACCTTGGAAATGCATTTTCGTCGACTGTGTGCAGACGACCAAAGACGTTACAACATACCAACTGCTGATGAAATTGCTGCTGTCTTCGTTAGTGGACAAGATGGTGAACCACCTGCAAACAGGGATTTCCAGGTTCATTTCCATGACCAGGGCTTACACAATCTCTCTCCACTTTCCTCTCACATTGATCCCATGACATATCCCATTCTCTTTCCACATGGCGAGCCTGGATGGATGATAAACATGCCTCACCAGCGACAGACTGCGGTTCGAAACAAGGTAACTCATCGTGAATTCTATGCCTACCGACTGGCTATTCGAAATGAATTCAGCACTATCCATTCTTCAGGGAAATTGTTCCAGCAGTATGTTGTCGATGGATATTGCAAGGCAGAAGCAAATCGACTGCAATACTTCAAACAAAATCAGGAAACCCTTAGAGCCATGGAATACAGAGGACTACTGGACCACGTCCAGAACGTTGCTGCTGATAACCAACGTCCTGTCGGTCGTATCGTCATTTTGCCGTCGGGTTTTGCAGGGAGTCCAAGAGCTATGCATCAGAACTACCAAGATGCTATGGCCATTGTTCGCAAATTCGGAAGACCAGATCTTTTCATCACGTTCACGTGTAATCCAAAATGGACAGAGATACAAGAAAACATCGGACAACACCAACGAGCTGAAGGCAGACCAGATTTAGTGGCACGCGTGTTTCATCTGAAATTAAAAGAGTTAATCGACGATATAACGAAGAAGCACGTGTTGGGCAAAGTACGTGCATTTCTCTACGTCGTCGAGTATCAGAAGCGTGGCCTACCGCATGCCCACATATTACTCATGCTGTGCCAAGAAGATAAAATTTGTACCGCCGAAGACATTGACAGAATTGTTTCCGCACAAATTCCTAATTCAAATGAGTCACCAGAGATCCATTCCTTGGTGAAGTCTCACATGATACATGGTCCGTGTGGCACTTTAAATCGCCATTCGATTTGTGTGAAAGATGGAGTGTGCAGTAAAGGCTTTCCAAAAGCGTATGCTGCAGAGACACTTGCGAGCATAGATGGCTATGCCCTTTACAAGCGTCCCCCAAATGGACCCACCATAACCGTTCATGGAACCGATGTTGATTGCCAATTTGCGGTCCCATTCAATGCTTATTTACTGAAGAAGTACAGAGCACACATCAACATTGAGGTTTGCGCAAGCATAAAGAGTATAAAGGACTTATTTAAATATGTTTACAAGGGACATGACTGTGCCGGCATCGAAATTCGAGAGCGCGGGAGAGTGGAGGTGGACGAAATAAAGACCTATTTGGACTGCAGATATGTCAGTGCCCCAGAGGCAGCATGGAGATTGATGGAATTTGAAATGCACAAACAGTCCCATTCCATCACCAGACTTGCGGTACACTTACCTGAATTGCAGACTGTTGTGTTCAGGGATGGTAACGAGGAAGAAGCCATTGTACGACATAGGGGTACAACACTTACAGCTTGGTTTCAGTTAAACCAGAGAGACCCTGAGGTACGAAGTTATCTGTACCATGACATTCCAAAATATTACGTATTTGAAGATGGACGAAAGACATGGAAACTTCGACGCCGGGGCGGCAACAAGGTTATCGGACGCATGGTTTCGGCAAGCCCTATGGACATTGAGCGCTTTCATCTTCGTGTACTCCTGCTGCACTGCCCTGGTAAAACATCATTTGAAGATCTCAGAACCGTAGATGGAGCAGTTTGTGAAACATACAAGGATGCAGCCAGGAAATTACATTTAACAGAAGATGATACAGAATGGGACAGGTCCTTAGCTGATGGAGTTATCTTTGCCATGCCACAACAATTGAGATCTCTTTTTGCAACCCTATGCATATTCTGCACACCAACAGACATGTCGGCACTGTGGGAAAAATATAAAAACGACCTTTGCGAAGATTTTGTGCACAGCGGCCATATCTTGGAACAGAGTATTTTCATGGTATTGCGAGAAATACAGTCCTTCCTCCTGAGACATGGACAGACCTTGGAAGCATTTCACTTACCAGTACCTCCAGACACTGTTGAAGATCTTTCGAGCGATGATTATCAGTATGTACCGGGAGATGAACATGAAAAAGGTGAAAACAACAGACAACTACTAAATGATGACCAAATCCAAATTGTAGATGAGGTCCTACAGGCCGTTCATTGTAGGGACCAGTACACAGGCAACCGGTTGTTTTTCGTTGATGGACCGAGCGGAAGTGGCAAGACCTTTCTCTATAATACGCTTCTGCACATCTTGCGAGGCCAGTGTCGTTTGGTTCTTCCAATGGCATACTCGGGCATTGCAGCAACATTGCTAGCAGGGGGCCGTACATCGCACCATCGATTTAAATTGCCAGTGCCCATTTTGGAAAACTCCACATGCAACATATCACCTACGAGTAAAGATGCAGATGCTCTAAGGAAGGCCAACCTATTCATTTGGGATGAAGCACCTATGGCTCCAGCATATGCTTTAGCGGCTGTTGATCGATGTCTCCGGGATGTAACCAGCAACAACATTCCTTTTGGTGGAAAGGTCTTACTTCTTGGTGGGGACTTCAGGCAGGTTTTGCCCGTTGTACCTCGCGCTGCACCTGCAGCAATCATCGCCACATGCATCAAGCGTAGCAAGTTGTGGCCAAAGTTCAAACAGCTGAACTTAACATCAAACATGAGAGCTAATGATGACGAAGAATTCTCAAAATGGTTACTGTCGGTTGGAAATGGGACTGTGGAAACAATTCCTGACTCAGATTTAATACGACTGCCTGATCGTATCTGTGTAGAAGACAACATTTCTTTAGCAGAGGCTGTTTTCGGTAATTTGAACGAAATCCATTCAAACTATGATGCGCTGGCACAACGAGCCGTGTTGTGTCCAAAGAATGAATCCACATTTGTGATCAACGATGAGATACTGGATGCATTTCCTGGGGAAGAAAAGACGTACTTCAGCGCTGATTCCATTGTCTGTGATGACCCTGAAGAGGCACTAAATTATCCTATGGAATTCCTAAATCAATTAACTCCTTCTGGAATGCCATTGCACAAACTTCGTCTCAAAGATGGTGCTGTCATCATGTTACTCCGTAACTTTGATCCGAAACAGGGACTGTGCAATGGTGCAAGATTGGTTGTTAAAAGATTGTTGCCAAACATAATAGACGGATAAATAATTTCTGGCAGTCACAAAGGAACACGCACATTTATACCCAGGATTAGTATTGCACCTTCCGATACAACACTACCATTCGTACTCAAACGCCATCAATTTCCAGTTCGTGTTGCATTCTCTTTCTCAATAAACAAGAGTCAAGGTCAAACATTACACAAAGTTGGGATTTACTTACCAGAACCAGTCTTCAGCCATGGCCAATTATATTTTGCATTGTTGCGTGCTAAACGATTTGAGGATGTCAAGGTAAAGGTAGTCAGTAATGGCCAACAGGGAAAAATTGATGGCCACAGTGGAATCTTCACCCGTAATGTTGTTTACCCGGAGGTCCTGCAGTGACACCATTCAGGCAACAAAAGGAGGGCACGAAGGAAAATAGTTAATTACTCCGACACATTTAGTTGCGGTGATTGAAAAATCACCGGACCATTGTTGCTGTTTTGATGCTTTTTACTGCTGTTTTGATGCTTTTTCACTGCTGTTTTGATGCTTTTTCACTGCTGTTCTGATGCTTTTTCACTGCTGTTTTGATGCTTTTTCACTGCTGTTTTGATGCTTTTTCACTGCTGTTTTGATGCTTTTTCACTGCTGTTTTGATGCTTTTTCACTGCTGTTTTGATGCTTTTTCACTGCTGTTTTGATGCTTTTTCACTGCTGTTTTGACACTTTCCACTGTTGTTTTGATAGTGTTTTGATGCTTTTTCACTGCTGTTTTGACGCTTTCCACTGTTGTTTTGATAGTGTTTTGATGCTTTTTCACTGCTGTTTTGATACTGTTTCACAGCTGTTCTGATGCTTTTTTGCCGTTTTTTAAAATATAAAAATCTCATTTCAAAAAAAAAAATTCCAAAAAAATCTCACAATGATGACATATAATTCACCGAAAACGTTGAAGCAACCGCATAATATTATGGTGATGTTTAACTCTGAGTGAGAATAGTTCTAAATTTTAAAAACTTTCTTCTGATATTTGTGACTTATTTCAAACAAACTGTATTTCCCATCTACACGGGCATGTATTCCTATTAACGTTATGTAAAGTACATAAATTGTGTGGATTACATCATTTGTGGATGTGATCAATTGCCAGTAACCATTTTATATAACTGAATGTGCAGGTCCAGCATCTAACTCAATATGTCGAAATGTCACACACATCCATGCCCGTGGGATTCCCACGGGTGACCCCGCTCGTGTTCAAGTAATGCCCTGGGGAGATGTCCGTCCCTATTCCTTCTGATATGAGTTGTCCTAAACGTCTCTCAAAATGTGCCTTGTCCTGTGCACACTCACCCAACCTTCCTCAATTGATGTTGCTTTTCCATCTGCATGTCAATCAATGAATGAAACAGTTTCTTACATTGCACTTTTAATTACCACCCTTTGCATTTCTCCTAGGCATGTGGTCAGTTGTGATCTTACATGTGATGCATGTTGTGCTCTAGTGTTGGGATGGTATTATCGTGTGGCCTGGACGGGCAGAGTTGCCTTTGCTCCGGACATCTACATTTACTTGGATAAAATTGTGCTGCAGACCATTTAAAGTTTGATTTCTGTTTTGTTATTCATAAAATCAAACACGAAATTCAAATCTATTAACCCTTGAATTTTGGCATTGCAGGTATCTCTGGGCATGTTCATATTGCACTTGAACATCCAATAATTCCTCCCAGTTGCGCCACTTGCGAGCATTTATTTGTGCCTTAGATCATTATGAGCTGCCAACCCAGAATGAACGATATCATATGCTGTTCACAATACTTCGGTCAAGGAGCGGCCGAGCAAGACAGGGGTTATCATTACATATGGACACCTGTCGTGACACCTTTTAACAAGAAAGGCAAGATGGCGAGTGCAGTACCAACGAGGGTAACCGTTCACCACGTAAATGTGAACCAAGCTTGGCCTGGATGGCCTCATAATCTTGCTTGACTTGGTTTTGCACAGCAATATAAACATGCAGGCTACTGAGGCTTGTGCTTTTCTCCACTCGTCGACTTTCAGATTCCAGGGAGCTTCAAATGAGGGCCCTGTAAGTGATTCCTGCCTCATGGTGTGCTTCAAAGCTTCAGCAGCTTCTGGGAGAGAGGATACCTTGGGGTTCTTCCTGACATCTTTGTTCTTTGTTCCTTTCACACTTCTTTCTACTTTTCACATTTCTCTTTATTCTGATTCTTTCTTTTTCTTTTCTTCTTTTCTCATTTTGCCAACCTCGGAAGGATGACATGCTGAGTCGACCCACCTGATGTTATTTCAACAGCATGACAGGGGCTCCAACTCAAGACCCAAGATCTTAAGCTACTAGCCAGCCACCTTAACTGTCAAGCCAACATCAGGCTTACACTATATCTAGTAACACACTGTCAGGCATTATTGACACTTGAAACTGGAAGTCCTTTCTTCACATGAGTCATGGATGTCTTTGTCTCACACAAGAGAAGAAAAAAGTGGGCTAAGCAATTAGTTCATTTCTGCCTGTTTTTTTCCCCAAAAACCTCAGTTTATGATCGAGGAACAGCTTGATTTCAATTGAATGTTATATTTTGAACATGAATCGGAAACGAACCTGCAGTTTAACAGTGCTTTGGCTCTGAATTTGTTCTGATAGTGCATGCGCAGAGAGGAGTGGGGTAATTTTTACCTCTGACATGTCGCAAGTCTACAAGAGCTTTGCGTTGCTGCTGCTGCTTTTGCTTTTGCTGCTGCTGCTGCTGTTGTTGTTGTTGTTGTTGTTTTTGTACTTAACCCCTTCATTGGGGTTAAGCAATTATTGACGATGTGCGAAATGTGTATTTCCCAATCGCCCTGTTCATCTTTTAAGAGTACTTTAAATGAGCGTTTCCGAATCGGTCTGTTACCAGATTTTGTAGCAGGTTTTGACCACAGTTCGGTGATTCTTGTTTTACTCTCTCTGTCTGTCTGGTAGTCAAACAAAATTGAAAATCATTCCAAACAGGAAACTTACTTTTTGGACTTCATAAAGGAGCCAAACAACAGGCACGAATAACTGTGACGTGTTAAATAAGGTGGTGCACAAGACATGTACCTTGCTACAATTGCCTCCACCACCATAGGTGGATGGTGGTTATGTTTTCACCCCTGTCTGTCTGTCTGTCTTTTTTTTTTTCTTTTTTTTTTGCATCCAGAGTTGAGGCTCGTGTAAGAGCTTACACATTACATACGACAAGATGCACGGACCCATAAAACATACAATTAACAAGCATTCTGAGTATTGCGCTGCAATACATGTCCCCTACCGGCAGTCTGTCGTCCGGAAAACTGTTGGGGAAATTACCAAGGGTTATTTACCCACAGGTTCTGAATCGTTCCCAATCGCTAATTACCTCAGGACGGGTTCACTTGTGATTCGCACTCGGGACTTCGATTTATACACCTTGCAGACATGTCAGCAGAAGCATGACAAAATAAGTTTTTTTTTTTTTTTTGTTTTTTTTTTGTATACTGAATCGAGGCTCGTGAAAGAGCTAACATTTACTTCACAAACAAATCAACCAGACAAACAAAATACCCAAAAAGAGGGAGCGGAAGACAAGATGGGGAGAGAAGGGGAAGCACACAAACACAACATCCGAGAGCAGGGAGATGTGTGGAAGGGAGAGGGCCCGGGGGGGAGGAGGCATGGGAAGAGGGGGTGGGGGGGGGGGGGGGGGAGGGAGAAGTATAAAACACAAGGACACCAAGGACTTCCTGGACAGAAGTTGGAATTTCAAAAAAGTGGAATTGGGGTGAAATTAGCGGGGGTAGAAAAGATCAAGGTTTTGGATGGGGGAAGATAAGAGATGGTGGTGAACAGCTGTTTTAAAGACTTGGAGGGTGGAGTGGGATTGAAGAGAGTGAGGGAGTTTGTTCCAGAGGCGGGAGAAAAGAGGAATGAAGGAGTGAAGGTGAGCAGAGAGTCTTGATTTTGGCAGTTTAACCATAAGAGGGTTGCAGGCAGATCTTGTGCGACCTGTAGGAATATTTGCGGGACAGAGCCCAGAGAGAGCTGGGGGGGCAAGGCCAGAGAGGAGTCGGTAGAAGACGGAAAGACCACCAACCTGCCTGCGGTGAGTGAGTGAGAACTGAGAGGCCCTTGGAGTTAGCTTCATCGCGGGAGATTCCAATGATTCTGAATGCTTTGGTTTCAACAGCGTGAAGGCGAGCTAGGTGTGAGGCAGGAGCACCAGCCCAGAGGGGAGAGCAGTATTCCATTGAGCTGCGGATGAAAGCCTTGTATGTGGTGAGGAGCTCAGGTGTGCCAAGGAAGGACTTCGCACGACGGAGGATGCCCAGTCGGCGACTGGCTTTGGAGGCCAGATTTGAAATGTGGTTTTCCCAGGAAAGATCATGGCAGATAGTGAGACCCAAAAGCTTGAGTGACAGAACTTCTTGGAGAGGATTATTCAGAAAGTGGATGGGAGGGTTGTCCAGTCGGTCTTTTCGGAGAGACATCGTAAGAGTGTGAGATTTGTCAGGATTGAAAGACATGTTCCACTTGTTTGCCCAGTCTGTGATTTTGTCAAGGTCTGCAGAGAGTGAGGAGGCTGCAGACTGCCGATCTGAGGGATGAAGAATGGAGCGACAGAGAGTAGAGTCGTCAACAAAGAGACAGAGAGGATTTTCAAGAGAGTCAGAGAGATCATTGATGAAGACCAGAAAAAACACAGGGCCCAGAACACTGCCTTGGGGAACTCCAGCCTGAACAGGAAGAGGAGATGATAGAAACCCATTCAGGGCCACGCGTTGACTACGACTTGAGAGGAAGTCCGCCAGCCATGCGTGGAGATTTCCATGGATACCAAAAGAGGAGAGTTTGGTGAGCAGAGCGGGGTGCCAGACCGTATCGAAGGCACGTGATATGTCAAGGGAGACTGCTCTAATTTCCTGTTTGGCATTGAGGACCTCCATCCGTTGTTGAGAAAGCAGAAGCAGCATGTCCAGAGTGGAGTGTCCAGGTCTGAAACCAAATTGATGATCAGAGATCAAGCCATTGATCAAGCCAAGTTGTTGATAAAGAACCTTTCGAGTCACTAAATATCAGTAATTTATTATATTTTCCGGTTCACGATCAATGATCGATGTGTACATGTATATGTTGTTCGGCTTGGCTCCGCCCCTCCCGAAAGCGCGCGCTGTGTCGCGCTTTTGATGTTCGCAGACGAGGCTGAGGGCGCGCGGTGCGGCTTGAGGAGAACTCTAGAATAAACAAGAGATATCCATTTTAAAAATATTTTCGTTTAATTAACGATATCTGCCAAACCACGTGCCCTATCGCAAATTCCAAAAGGACATTTTAGTAGACTGACATACTGAACAGATCTGTGAAGTTTCCCCTCTATTGGGTCAAAAATGACGGAGGAGCTCAGTTTTAAAGGTTCATGCTTAAAAACGCCATAACTCTGAAACCATGTGATGCATGATGTCATGCTCGCTGACTTTTTTGTTCATCATGGGTATGCGATTCTGCCTGCAAAGTTTGGCCTCGATCTGTTCAGCCGTTGCAGAGAAAAAGTGGTTTTCGTGTTTTCATGAAAAACAATATGGTGGCCGAACCAAGTGACCTGTGACGTCATAATTACGATTAAAATATTCTACAGACCGAGTCCCCCCAACGGTGAAAATTTGATCACAATCGGTCCTATTATTGCAGAGAAATTGGTTTTTAAAGGAAATTAAAACATAAAATGGCACTGAGTTGAGGATCATCAGAATTATCAGAATTCCCAAAGTTTAAAGTGCCATAACTTTGTCAAAAATGATCGAAACGTCGTGAAGTTCGAACTTGATCTGTAACTTATCATGAGGAAACCATGTGCCAAGTTTGAAATCATTAGCATTAAGAGTTTAGAAAAAAAGTCCGGAAAACTGTTCTTTGCGTGACGGACTGACAGACAGAGGGACGGCGTGCAAACCTATAGTCCCCTCCGGTGTACACCGGTAGGGGACTAATAAAGGGAGCAGGAGACGAGGGGGAGAGAGAGGGCTGGTGGGGAGGGAAGGGGTACACGGTATGAAGCAAATTAGCACTACTCGGAATTTCAGGAAAGAAGTTGGAGATTGAAAGAGGTGGATTTGGGGTGTATTAACGAGGGTAGAAAAGATCAAGGTTTTGGATGGGGAAGATAAGAGATGGTGGTGAACAGCAGTTTTAAAGACCTGGATGGAGGAGTGGGATGGAAGAGAGTGTTCACTTTGAAGGCGGGTGGTTGAAGACCATTGAATTGAAGTTTGAAGTTGAAGATTGAAGAGAGTTTCTTCCAGAGGCGGGAGAAAAGAGGAATGAAAGGGTGAAGGTGAGCAGAGAGTCTTGATTTTGGTGGTTTCACCAGAAGAGGGTTACAGGCAGATCTTGTGCGTCCTGCAGGAATATTTAGGGGACAGAACACAGACAGAGCAGGGGGAGCAAGGCCGGAGAGGGGTCGGTAGAAGACAGAAAGACCACCAAACCTGCCTGCGATGAGAGAGAGAAAGGCGCTCAGAAAGGCCCTTCGTACAACGGAGGATGCCCACACTGCGACTGGCTTTGGAGGCCAGCTCTGAAATCTGGTTTTCCCAGGAAAGATCATGGCAGATAGTGAGACCCAAAAGCTTGAGTGACAGAACTTTATCGAGAGGATTGTTCAGAAAGTATATGGGAGGGTTGTCCTGACGGTCTTTACGGAGAGACAAAGTGAGATTGTGAGATTTGTCAGGATTGAAAGACATGTTCCACTTGTTTTACCAGTTTGCGATATTGTCCAGGTCTCAGAGAGTGAGGAGGCTGCAGACTGCCGATCTGAGGGTTGAGATATTGAGCGACACAGAGTGGAGTCATCATCAAAGACATAGAGAAGATTTCCAAGAGAGTCGGAGAGATCATTAATGAAGACCAGAAAAAGCACAGGGCGAAGAACACTGCCTTGGGCAATCTAGCCTGAACAGGAAAGGGAGATGAGAGAATTACATTCAGGGCCACACGTTGACTACGACTAGAGAGGAAGTACGCAAGCCATGCATGGAGATTTCCATGCATACCATAGGAGGAGAGTTTGGTGAGCACAGTGGGGTGCCAGACCATATCGAAGGCACGTGATATGTCAAGGGAGACAGCTGTGATTTCCTGTTTGGCATTGAGGACCTCCATCCATTGTTGAGACAGCAGAAGCAGCATTTGCAAAGTAGAATGACCTGGTCTGAATCCAAATTGATGATCAGAGATCAAACCATTGGAGATGGATTCCATGACCTTGCTGATTATTGGGAACAGGCGGATTGGTCTATAGTTACAAGGATTTGTTTTTGCACCTTTTTTGTGTAAAGCTGGCTGATGTTGGCTGATTTTGAAGCAGATGGCAGATGACCTTGAGGAAAATATAAGGTGAACAGAACAGAGAGAGGGTGTAAAATAGCGGTAGGGCAGGATTTTAGGACCCGTAGGCTGATGCCGTCTGGTCCAGTTGCAGAATCAGAGTTGAGGTTTGACAGAAACTGTCTGTTTGTTTGTGAGCAGTATTTCTCAAAACGTTGTGGATGGTTTCAGATAAAACTTGGTGATGAGGTTTGGTTTGTTTATAGGAATAATTGATTTCATTTTGGTGGAGATTTGAATCCGGATCCATATCAGAGAATGTTAAACATAGGGGTAATAACCCTGGTGCTCACCTGGTAGAGCAAACAGGATACTACACTGACTAAAGGTATTTTCAACCAAATTTCAATGGTTGCTTGAAGACAGGGCAACATGTAGAATCATACTGACATGGTCATAAGATTTCAAACAAACAAACCAAAAAAAATATGTATTTTGAGGGCAACCCCTTTCCCCTCCTCCATCCCCGTATAACCTCCTCAGACCCCAATTTTTTAATACCGTGAACAAACTTCGGTACATCACGGGTGATGAAGGTTGTGGTCAAGTTTCATCGAAATAGTGCGTGTAGGTTCAGAATAAAAACCGAATTCCTATTTTGGGGGTCAAACCTGGATCCACTTTGACCCCCGGTACATCTACTTTGACCTCGATGTTTTTTAATGCCGTGAACAAACTTTCGTCACAACACAACAAATATAATTTGTGCCAAGTTTGGTCACAATCCCTTCAGCGGTTTCGGAGAAGAAGTTGCAAGTGTTTACGGATGGACTGATGGTCTGACCCACGGACTGACGGAATGACGGACTGACGGACGACGCACCATCGCATAAGCTCCCCTGAATTTCGTTCCAGGTGAGCTAAAAATTTACAAGTGATTCTTCACTATTGAGTGATAGGGCTGAAGTCAATATATAGCACGATATTTCAAAAAGTTGTGGACGACTTATGACAAAACTTGGTGGATGAGTTGATTTGGTGACTAGAACTAGCTTTGATAAGCTGATTAGATGTTGGTTCAGGTCCGAATCCTGATCCGGCTTGGATCAGTGGGATAGAAAACGTAAACTGTTCAGTGTTCAGTCTGCCGAGGTATTCTCTCTCCCGAGTGCCGTTCTAGTTTCGAATGTGTTGAAACCCTGGCAAGATCCCCTGCCCTCGGTTGTATTTATCAACACTTCCTGAATTAGGTGTGGTACTGGATTTTGGATCTGGCACAGACACGTTGGGGCAAATATTCTTTAACTGTGCTTTGATTACCTTGTTATACACTGTGTAGATTTAAGTTACAAACCTAGGAATTGCATTTTCGCAAACAAAACCTTTGTTGTTAAGGCACAGGAGATGCATTCCTCACAGGATTGTGCAAGTGTAGAGTACGTACTTACCTTTGAGCTGTCTCTTCTTGGTTTACTTTTCATCTTTTTCAAGATTCCTGCAGGCACACTTGTGATAGGCTCATGGTGTGTCACAGCAATTCCAAGAGCACTCTGGTGTAAAATATCATGGGATATTTATATAATTTACATCGCTAATATGATATTGCGCACTTAAATCGAATTACTTTTGTTTTTCCAAATTTTCCACCCGAATAGTACTCTTCTCTGGCTTTTGGCATGGTCAATCCAATGCAGCTTGTCTATGTTGACAGCATTTATGATAATCATGTCCACCCTTATCTGTTTAGTAATTAGAATTGAGGACTTGTGCTTGTTTACAGTCTCAGGAGATTTTGAGAACTGTGTACAGCAATTAGGAGGAGAATAAGAGCAAAGTAGAATTATCTTAAGGTTTTAGTGTGTGTGTGTGTGTGTGTGTGTGTGTGTGTGTGTGTGTGTGTGTGTGTGTGTGTGTGTGTGTGTGTGTGTGTGTGTGTGTGTGTGTGTGTGTGTGTGTGTTTTTAAGCACATTGACGTACTAAGAGCTCAAAACAGACGAGCACCCAAAAGTTGTGAAACAGGGGTGTGTTCCATTACCAATGAGCTTGCTATCGTTTGCCAAGTTCCTTATCAATGGTTTCGTTGGAGTGCTTACTTGAGTGCTTAAGCCACTGATGGTCACTTGGCGAGCACTCTGCAAGCTGATTGGTAATGTAACATACCCCAGGTGTCCTTGGTTGGAGAGCAGTATTTTTGATACTTTTTAGTGGGAGTACTTGAAGTGTTATTGAAGTGAAAGTGAATGAATTAATAGCACCCCCTTATAGTGAAAAAATGGCGCCCCATTGTTGCCATGTGTTGACGATAAAATGTTCTCTAAAGCTTTTGATAATCGTGTGAAACTTGTTATTGCAGACATTATTTGATAACTGAATGCAGTCGTCTTGTGTGTGTAAGATAGCTACTTTATTGTCAGGCCATCCAGCTGCATGGCGTGATCTCGCGAGATCTCACACGCAATCCCGTTTGAGTTGGAAGGGAATATGGTAATTCACAAAACACGGAACCAAACACAAACATGGAACAGGAACATAGTTTGGCTCATGCCGTAATCTAAGGAGAACAATTTGAACTCTCTGGACACTAAAAAGGACACATTGTCTCTCCTAAGACCCTCAGGTATACCATGTCCACTATAGATGGACTTTAGAGCATCAATCATTGTGTAATTTCTCATATCCTTGAGCTCACATACCTCCAAAATTTTTGAATAATAATTAACAACTAAAATGTATAGTTTTGACTCAAATAGGAATAGGTCCACGCCTACCTGGTGGAAGGGTAAATCTTGAATCTGTGTCGGCATGAGCAGTTCCGGAGGACACTAATTTTGGTAATCCACACATGTTGTGCAGGTTTTTTTTTTACTGAATCTTCAATCTGCTGGTGCAATGCTGACCAACAGAGCACTTCCTGAGCCCTCTGTTTGCACTTTAGAATACCAAGGTGAGAGCTGTATATGATGGAGAGCATGTGCTGATGTAGACGAGGTGGCACTACTGTCTGCATACCTTTATGGATAATTCCATTGGAGACACGTACGTAACTCACCCTTTGAGTCCCAGTATGGTCTTGATGGAATGGGCACTTCACTCCGAGAACTAGCCCATCCAGTGTGGATCATGTCCAGCAGGTGTCACAATTCTAGTTGGGTTTGTTCCTGCAGCCGGGCATTCATCTCCTTGGTAATGGTATATCCGAAGAACCTCTGAATTGTTTTCCTATAGATGTTCCTTGGTTCCTCCAGCATCGATTAGGTGTGTTTTGCCCAGTTTCTGTTTCACCTACAGCACACCAACTTCCAATGGTTCGGGTGTTTGCAATATAATAGGAACAGGTGGAGCGGAGCCCCTTGCAGGGCATTTCCCTTGATTCCACAAATGGCGCTTATCCTTGCCACACCTACAGCACGCTTTGAATCCCTGCGGCTGCGATGGATGACGAGGCACGAAGCTTGGGGTGCGATCTCCTCTGAGCTGTAATGGCTGATTCTCCAGGCTGGTAGTTATCCTCATCCTGCACGATGCAAATTTGCTTGCGATACAACTCGAACTGTTGTCCAATCTCCAAAGCCTTTGCTAGTGACAGTCCTTCAACTTGATCTAGTACCCTTTCCTGCACCTTGGGTTCATGAATGTCAGCAGTAATCGCATCTTTTAGAATGTCGTCGGGATTGGCATATTCGCAGTCCATGAGAATAATCCTCAAATCCTTGACAAAGTTATCAAATGTCTCCTCACTCCCTTTTTTCCGCTGCTTGAGTCATTGCCGGGCAATCCACTTGTTCTTTCTCGGATGGTCATACAGTACCTTTCAAAATGGCTGAGCACTCTGTCGGGATCATCTTTCTCAGTTTCCTCCATGTGAGCGTGTTGTAAACTTCGTAACCATTAGCACCTATCCACGTGCCCAACCACCAATCCATCTATTGTTTTAGGGTTAGCTCAGGTAGTGGGGCATGCAGCCACGAACTGAACATGGTCGAGAAACCAAATGAATTCTCCAAATAAATCCGCTGCATCCCAATCAATAGCTGGGTATTCGAAGTTCGGAAACACCATTCCGTATGTATGGATGGTTGTTTGTCGGCAAGCAGTGAGTTCGTTTAACTTCTGACCCCATGTTAGATAATTGTCAGGCCAGTGGCTGCGTGGCACGCTCTTGTGAGATCTCATGCGATCCCACGATCCCGTTTGAGTCGGAAGGGCATATGGCAATATACAAAACACGGAGCCAAACGCAAGCATGGAACAGGAACAGAGCATTACATCACGGTGTCCCCAGAAGAAAAATTACGTGATCATAATTTTTATTGCTCATGACCTGATGGATTATGATCATGTGACATGAGCAAAGCAATACTGACCAGTTTGTTTTGAGATCAAGAAAAAGTTATTGATGGTATTGATCATCGTTATTGGTTTTCTGTTTTACACGAGATTTGGTTTGGTTAACCAAAAACAAGATGACACGTGGATTGGGAACGTTATAAATGTTGCCAGTCCACGTGTCATCCATCTCTAATTAACAGGAACCGCCTTTAGAGGCCATATCTTTAGTTAACAGGGACAGTAGTTAATAGGGAACATTATAAATGTTGCCAATCCACGTGTCATCCATCTTTAGTTAACAGGAACCGCCTTTAGAGGCCATATCTTTAGTTAACAGGGACGGTAGTTAACAGGGAACATTTTAAATGTTGCCAGTCCACGTGTCATCCATCTTTAGTTCACAGGGACTTTGGGCAAGGATGCCCTTTATCTGCTCCTCTGTACTCCCTCTCCATCACACCTCTTCCTATTTGTTGTGTGCACAACTTCAAGCTTTCTCTCTTCTGCCAATGGTGAACCCGTTTCATGGTTTACATTATGATGTTGACCTTTGTGTGGTTGTACGATCAGACAATGATGTCTCAATCTGCGTTAGTCCAGTCTGCTCATGAGTTCAGTTTGGCAAGTTCCACAAAAAACCCTCTACTTGTGTGCACAAAATTTAACCCTTCCCTAAACCCACCTGAACATCTTAAATGGGTACGAGATGGAAGCCATTTCATTTTGGGCTTTTTCTCGATACTCGTGATTTTGTTTCAAGAAAACTGGGAAAAGTTTGTGGATAAAATTGAACTGATAATTTCTGAATACAATCCCCAGTTTGTAGTTTTTTTTAAAGCTATGAAGTATTTTATTTAGCTGGATGGGGTTTGGGGGTGATGAGCACTAGGATGTGTTCCTTTAGCAAACAACTTGCTATCACTTTCCAAGCCGGTCGGTTGTATCGACCGCTTTGCAAGCCGCTCACCTAGCTGCTCGGTAAGTGGCGCAAGTGATTAAGAGAGGTGCTTTATTATGTTAGCAAAAATGGCCCCTGCAGTCGGATTTAAACTGATACTACAACCAATGGAATGTTCAGAGGCATACAATCCTGTCATTTGTACTCATAGTATTATTGAAAGGTGCATTTAATATTTTTATTGTTACTTATACTTTTCATCGTCATTCTCTTAAGATCTACAAAACATGCAAGACTCCCTCCCCAAAATGCACAGTGGTCGCATATGGTACATATTATTGTGTCTACGGAGTCCACTAATGGGCCCCAGTAAACATCGGGTCTAACCTGAGGATGCCGAATGGTTAAAATCTCCTTGGGGAACAGTGACTGTATATAGCCAATCCCGACGGTCCAAATGACACAAGGGCAAATAGGATGTGGATGTGTTATGAATTTGGGGTAGGGGGAATATCTAGATTTAGGTAGATCTGCATAGGTAGGTGTCCGGCTGTCGTGATAGAAGAACCATCTCGATGTACAGTAAGTTAGGGACCTGTAGCCGAATGTCGGAGTAAGCTGCGTATCCGTGTCCCCGCCACGAGGGGGTGGGGCTTGGTAACTAGAATTAGGGAATATGCTAACTCCATTGTGTGTCGTTCCCTCTGTGAGCATCCCGGTGTCCCTTATGGCAATACGTCCCATAGACATTAGCTAGGCCCATTAGTGCACCACATTAATTAATCCCCCGCCGCCATAAGGACTGACCAGAAAGACAAGCAGGAAGCGGCCGTGTACAACGGCGCCATGGCAGGCAAGCATCGTACAAGGCAGGCTAAAGCCACGCCCACCGCGCGATGGATGGACACCGAGGGGTTGGTGGGCAGGTCGCACGACTGGTGAGAGGGGACTCGTGAATTGGGGAGAGGCCCGGCTGACGTCAGAGCACGCCGAACAAGAGACTTGGAGCGGCGGACATTTTGTCACTTCGGTCCGGACTTTGGTGGTGAACGTGTGTGTGCCAACATTTTCCCTTCTCATTCCTGGATCCATCCTGCCCGGACCTCCGTCTCGACCTTTCTTCTCGCTTTGGCTTCTGCCTTCCCAGACCTTCCTTCCACCCTCGCCCTGCTCATTTGGTCCCTTCATCTGCGACTCGCTCGGCACGAACGTTGGGTGCATCGGAGGGCCGTGCCGAACCCGAGGAGGACGTTGCACAGCTGCGGAGGCGTGTTGCACGCCACTCGTTCGCTTCGCGCGGGGACGCGAGGCCTGCCGCACACCGGCGGGCATGGGCCTAGCAGCGCGCGAATTGGGGCGCATCGAGGCCTTTCTTCGCGCCAACCGGAGCCGCGTTGGACGACGGACGTCACACATCCAGAGACAGATAAGACGCATCACACATCGGTTCCTTTCGATTATCCTTCCATTTCTGCTGTTTGTTGAAGTCTGGTGTGGGGATGTCCCAATTTAGGATTATAGTTATTTACCAGCGCATTCCTTTGTTCTCGGAGTCTGGCAATAAAGCCACGTTTACTTTTTGGTTTGATTTATTGATTTCAGGTTGAAGACGCCTGCGGCCGTGAAGGTAAGTCGGCATAGTTCATTCCGTCTCACGTATCAACCGCCATTGAATTGGAAACGCCTCATTAAGCTCGACATTCCATCCGTGGTGACGCTCGGTGTTAACTGAGCCAACCACACGACAATATTGTTGCGTCTACGGAGTCCACTAATGGGCCCCAGTAAACATCGGGTCTAACCTGAGGATGATGAATGGTTAAAATCTCCTTGGGGAACAGTGACTGTATATAGCCAATCCCGGTGGTCCAAATGACACTAGGGCAAATAGGATGTGGAAGGTAACACATGTTAATTTACCACAAAGTCAATAATGCTTTATTTATAACCAAGAACGATGGATAGTAGGAAAGAAAGACAGGCAAGATGAGGAGACTGTGGGGGACGAGCGTTGGGATTTCCTTTGGAGCAAAGGGTGCACAAAAAAAAAAAAAAAATTAAAAAAAAAAAAATGTTGAAGGCTCCATGTTGAATGTTTTTTTTTTTTAATGTTGAAGGCTTCACTTTTATGTTGAAGTGAAGAGGAGTTTTAGAGAGAGAGATAGGTAGAAATTGAGTTTTAGAAGCATTGAACTTAACTTGATTACATTTGCCCCACTGGGAAATTTTGTCCAAATCTGAATTTAAAGTGTTGGCTGTGATCAAACGAGATGTAGATCGAGTGAGGGAAAATGGGGGCAGATGGGAAAAAACATGGAGGAATGTAATGTTGAGTCATCAGCATACGAGTACATTTGGTTATTTGTAGAAGAAAGAAGGTCATTGATAAAAAGAAGGAAGAGTGTTGGAGACAGGATGGAACCCTGAGGGACACCGCTGTTGATAGGGAAGGAGGGAGATGTTGAACCATCAACAAGCGGTCAGAGATAGAGCGGTCGGAGAGAAAGCTCTATGAGAGAGCAGAGTGAAGGAGGAAAGCGGAAAGAAGGACGCTTGGATATCAGACCCTGATTCCAAACCCTGTCGAAGGCTTTTGAGATATTAATCCTTTGAGTACGGATGACGTCCGGTCCCGCAACCCGCGAAAAAGTTTTGTGTACGGATGACATTACTACAGGTCATCGACTATACCTATAAATAGATCGTCAGTACATGGTTGCATTCCCGTGATGCCAAATTAATCCCATACCGGGGATATTTTTATTAAAAAAAAAAAATCCCGTACTCAAAGGGTTAAGGTCTACAACAAAGGATTACCCAAAGTCTCTCAGAGAAGAGGCCCAGACATTTGGAATGTAAGAAAGGATATCACCGGCATATCTTGCCTTGTGAAAGCCATATTGATGGTCAGATAGAAGACTGTGAATCAATTCAACAATGGATTCAAGAAAAGGAATGAATTTAAATACAAATGGGAAGCAAATTACAGCAAAGACAAACCCCCTAAAATGACACACACACACACACACTCACACACACACACACACACACACACACACACACACACACCAATTCAATTCCCCCCCATCCCTCTCCCCTTTTCTATAAGCAGTGTACTTGTTCGTCAGGGAAAAACCCGGAGAGATGCAGAGAGGATGATGGTAGATGAGCCCAGCACAAGGTGAACGGGAGGCTCGGTTCGGATGAAGGTGGCGGCGGGAGCAACAGGGCTGTAATGTACTCGGATGTGCTCTCAGGTCGAGATTGCTACAGGATCTGCACCACATGTTCAAGTACAGGAAAATATGTCAGAGAGAGAGCGAGAGAGAGAGCGAGCGAGAGAGAGCGCGCTGTCATGCGTGCTGGACAGCCTTTAATCCAACTGCCCCTGATAGTCTGGCACATTCACTCTCCTCACGTTCCAAAATGAGCGCAGTCACTTGGTCTCCTTCTTTCCTCTCTTCCCGCCAGTCCCTTTTTTCCCCTTCGGACTCTCGCCTCCTCCATGTCCATCACTCATTGGCGGAAGACTGCCACCCTGGCCAACCTTTCCCTAGCTATTTGCTGACGATGAAGCATTTCCACCTTCCAGAAGTGCACATTTACAAAACAGATTAGCACCTCTATGTTCCTAACTCTATGCTCGAATGAATGGCATTTCCTAACTACACATTCTAACTACCCTTTGAATACATAACCCCCCCACCCCCCTTTAGAAGCAAAACTGCCCCCTCTGGTACCACAGCCCCTGCGAAGGTACATCACAGTTGCTCCAGTACCAGCCTTACCACTTACACATTCACATCTACTTAGCTTACCGAAATAAAGCAGGAGGGGCATTTGGCAGCAAGCCAGATATAACTTACCCATCCACTCATGGCCTTATTCTCACCTTGACAATCAGCTATATTTTTTTATTAAATTCTTATTTTTTCTCATTTAACAAAAAGCACAGAACAAGGAGCACTTAAATATTTATAACCAGGATCATTCTTCCTTTCCAGCAGTCCCTCCCCGGTGACTTGGGGATGGGAAAAGAAGAGATCCACAAAACACAAAAAACAGCACTTATACTTTACATTCCTAGTCCATTCCTTAACGACACTATATACAAGCTATGTACATGCGACTGCCGTCCCCCATTGGATGCCAATAGACACAGCATTATCTGTGGAGCCAATTTTTTCCAATTTACCGATAGCTACAATGACGCAGGCCTTATGCTTAAGCCTGGTGTTGGCTTAACGGTTAGGGTGCCGGCTTGGGATCCTAGGATCCTGGGTTCGAATCCCAGTCGATCGCTGAATTAACGCCAGGGGGGTTGACTCAGCCTGTCATCCTTTCGAGGTCGGCAAATTGTGTACCAGATTGCTGGGATGAATGATCCTGGTGTGTACCCCGGTTAGAATAGGTACACCGTATCCCTGCGCATCCTAAGAGGCGACCAAGGGTTGGCGTTAGGAAGGGCATCCGGCCATAAAAAACATTGCCTCAAACAGGGAACCATGATTGTCATGGGACCCGCAAGGCTAACCCCCGCTCCAGCGAGGAAAATGGCCTTAAAACGATCATTCATATGTCCTTGCCACATGATTACCAATTACCCACTGTCCCTATTGTCTACAGGATTCTACAACCCAGCAGAACTCAAACGCCTGAGACAGTTCCAAGTTACTCACCCAGGTCTGAGCGCTTCTCCACAACATCGTCCATACGGCGATTGACTGACTCACCCATGTCCATTACTCCCTCTGGCCAATGAACTTTCCCTAAATTTTGCCCCGCGCTCGGCTGTACTTGCAGGGCTGTGGTTTCGCCCCCTCCGGTGACCTCAACTACACTACTACACTTAGCTATGACAGCTCTGCCTCTTTTACTTAGCTACGACAACATCGTGTGAGGGTTGTCAGAAAAATTGAGCAACTGAACTGTCACCAAGGGTCTACGAGTATCCACCAGGGTGCGACCCACAATCAATTCTTCTACCTCCTGCGAGGTCCACGGCTCCACTAGCCCGAGCTGGCCCACGTGGCCGGTCACTGCTGCTATCCCCAACACCACGGCCTTCGATTTGGGGAGCACAGTCACAGTGTGCGGCACCTTCAGCCACATCCCCTGTGGCTCCTTGACATCCCCCAGTACTACCACCTGCAGCCTCTCAGTACCCAGCCACATGTGACCCCGCCCCAGGTCTAGCTGGCAGTCACATTCCACCATGAAACTCAACCCCAGAAGACACCAGTCGTACACCTCTGCTACCCATATCACCACGTCGAACTCCATATTGCCCAACTCTATCCCCACAACCCACAACCCATTATCGGAGTCATCGCTCCCGTAGCCAGTTGAAGGCTGTGTCCTACTAGTCTATCAATTTTGTTCCAGCCACCAAGCTTTGCCATTTTGGGTTTGCCAGCCATTTTCTTCCAGCTTTGCTTTGGGGTCCATCTCTGCTTCACAAAACTCTCCCTCTATCTTTATCCTAACCCGCAGATTACCCATGCCAATTTTTTCCACAATTTACTATTGTCACCAAAGGAGGGCAATTCACCACATTCTCACCAGCCGAGCATGGCCTCGTATGCTCGGCCCAACCTAGTTTCCCGGACCACCGACGGCGATCTCCGGCAATATCGCCGCATGTGTCCTCTCTGACCATACTGGAAACAACTCCCCATGAAAGGCCCATGCGGGTACCCATGTGCTGTCCCGTCTGTCTCAGCTCTTCATGGCCATAACCGAACCGTCCTAATGTTAGCGGAACCCATAGCTTAATTTTGTCTGAATCTCAACATTTCCCAATGCTGAGAGCCTGAGCAGCACATTTGATTGGTTGAGATGGCGTAAAATGGCATAATATTTTGTCCCAGTACTTCTAAACTGGAGGTTTTTGGAAGTGGCAAGAAGGCAATTTGTGTTCTACAGTGTTAAAGTATATAATTCAGTTGAAATAAATAAAGGTTTTCAAGGCTGTGGAATTTTGTTTTTCGGAAGTTTACCGCCGTTGATGCACTGTCTTTTACACCACCTTATTTAATATATTAAATTAGTTATTTGTGCCTGTTGTTTGTGTCCATTATGACGTCGCTAAAAACTAAGATTCCTGTTTGGAATGATTTTCAATTTTGTTTGACTGCCAGATGGGCAGACAGTAAAAAAATCGCATCCGTGTCTGAAGGAAGTGATTCAGTTTGGCATTTTAATATGAAATAGGCAAAGCTTAGAAACTAACGAAACCCTTTATAATTACCCTTTAGAACGCGTTAGAATTGCCCTTTAGAACTCATTAGAATTACCCTTTAGAACCCATTAGAATTATCCTTTAGAACCATTTAGAATTAAACACAGTGGATTAGAAAGGTTCTTCATCTTCATTTTTTGATAGACGGATGGACATCGCTAAATATTGAAGCGGCTTCACCGCTTAAAAATTACCTTACTCCTCTGTGCGCATGTGCGCTGTGGACTAGATTCTGTACAATTTGCCAAAATCAGAGCCAACGTACTGCTAAACTGCAGGTTTGTGTTTCGATTTGTGTTCTACACTGTTCAAAATATAACATTCAATTGAAATAAGTTGTTCCTCTATCATAGACTGACACCTGCAGACAGGAAGACAAAGTGAAGCAATTGCTTCACTCCACTCTTCGCTTTGCACGTGGGATATTACTAATCCATACCCCAAACTACCTATCTTACTGCCAATGTCCATGTACTGCTCTATCCCCAATGCTTCAAGGTTACCTATCTAATTTTAGCTTAAGGCTATGTAATGATTGATTAATACAAACATGTAACTTACCAACATTTTTAAGCCCACACAAAATGGGATTCAAGCCCATCATGACTTTTTCCAGTTTCATGTAAAATGTTTTATGTTGTATTAAAGGTTAAAACGTGATATTGTGTTATATTTAATATTAAAGAGTTAAATATTAAGGTGAGGTGAAGGTGGGAGTGCATCAGGGGTCGGTACTAAGTCCACTAATATTTGTGATGGAGGTGCTGGCTCAGAACGTAAAGGAGGGTTTACCGTGGGAGTTGTATGCAGATGATCTGGTGTTGATTGCGGAAAGTATGGATGGACTGAAGGAAAAGATGAACAAGTGGAAGGAATGTATGGAGACAAAAGGTCTGAAGGTGAATATCGGAAAGACTAAGGTGATGGCAAGTGGTAAAGCATGTGGTGAGGTGGAAAGAACTGGGAAGTGGCCATGTGCTGTGTGCAGGAAGGGTGTCGGAGTGAACTCCATTCAATGTACAATGTGCGCTGAGTGGGTTCATCAAAAATGTAGTGGTCTGAGAGGGTCATTAACCAGTGTGGCAGCTACATTCAAATGTAAGGTGTGCACAGAGGGAGCTGCAGATGGAGGAAATGTTGAGTTGGATCTTGGAGACGGCGTGAAGCTGGAAGGTGTGAAAACATTTTGCTACCTCGGAGACATGCTGAATGGAGAAGGTGGATCAGACTCGGCAACGGTTGCTAGAGTGAGATATGCATGGTAGAAGTTTCGGGAACTGAGTGTCGTGCTGACGAGGAGAGGAGTGTCGTTGAAGCTGAAGGGAAAGGTGTATGCTGCATGTGTGAGAAGTGTTATGATTTATGGGAGCAAGACATGGGTAATGAACGTAGAGCAGCAACGAAGGCTGGAAAGGGTGGAAATGCGAATGGTTCGGTGGATGTGCAGAGTATCGTTGAGAGAGAGGAAGACAAATGATGAATTGCGAAAGATGATGGGAATAGAGCCTGTGATTGATGCTGTGAAGAGGAACAGGTTGAGATGGTTTGGTCATGTGTTGAGGAAGGATGAAAGTGACTGGTTGAGAAGAGTGATGGAAATGAATGTAGAAGTAAGTAGAGGACGGGGAAGACCGAGAAAGACTTGGCTAAAGATGGTGGAAGAAGAAATGCGGGCAAGGGGGTTAAAAAGGGGAGATGCAGAAAATAGGGCAAAATGGAGAACATTGTCATGGGGACCGCAAGGCTAACCCCCGCTCTAGCAGGGAAAATGGCCTTAAAATGCATGTTGTAGTTGTTTGTTATATGGAACTTTAAATGTTATATGTAAAATTGAATGTTTAAATTTAATATGTAATATTCAATGTTATATGTAATACCAGCAAAAGTATCCATCCCTCGTGTTGGGAAAAGCAAGCAAAAGTACCTGTCCACCATGGCAGAAAACATTTCAGTGAAGCTATCTATTTAAATAATTTCATGGACTTAAAAAAGGTTAATTGTGTTTCACTCAGAGACAAAGCTCTGAGCTACTTATACAATGTACAGCCCACCGTGAAATGGCAACATCGTGCGGTGGAGATTGGATTTGTCTAAAAAGAGGGCAAAATATAGATATTTTAAATTGTGTGTTACTGCATGAAGATCTGTATTAAATCCAGATTTTTATGTTGATTTAAAAAATTACTGACTCTGTGGAGAGAGAGGTGGAGAGAGACAATAAAGTGACTGTCTGTATTGCAGCAAGAAAAGTGAAATGAAAATGCCAGCTGGCTGGGTGTGGGTACCTCTCACACCAGCCATGGCACCTCAGCAAAGGACTTCTGTGATTCATTGCGACGAACACAATCTGTCAATTTCCCGACCCGGATCTCAGTCAACGGAGCATCTTCTCTTCTTGACTTGGTTATGACTGACTTCCCTGCAAATGTCTGCTGTTCTTCTTCTGGTCCAATCGTTTCATCTGATCATTTGCTTGTTAAAGTGGACATCTCTCTGGCCGTTCTCAGAGAGCCCCTTCAGCGCCGACGAGTCTGGCATTTCACTCAGGCTGACTGGCACTGTCTTCAAGCAGCCATCAAACATCTGGACTTGTCTCCGATCTCTACTGCCTCTGACATCAACTCATCCTGGGAATTCTTCCAAAGTAAATTGCTCTCTCTCATGCACAGACTTATCCCATCTCGTCTTCAGTTGTCATACCCTTCCTCCCGTCCATGGTACACGGAATCTTGTGGTGAGGCAGTTGCCCTGAAACAACTTGCCTTCTCCTCAAGGAAGGCAAATCCAACGGAGGGCAATCTCCATTCCTTTCACAAAGCTTGGAACCAGTGTGTGTCCCTCAGGAGAGCCAGGAAACAATATCTCTCCACTCTCAAGACTGAACTCTCAAACCTGTCTCCCTCCTCCAAACCCTGGTGGCATCTGGTCAAATCTGTTTCTGGTGTTTGTTCCCCTTCCATCCCACCCCTCCCTTACCTCAAATGGCTACACAGCTGACTCCGCACGAGAAAAAGCTGAATGCCTCAACTCTGTGTTTGCCTCAGAATTTTGTGTCCCAAACCCATCTCTCTCTGTACCCACCTTACCCAGTCAAACCCAGCTGCTCCTGGACTCTGTGTCCTTCTCTCCTGACAAGGTGGAGAAGTGTCTGTCAAACCTTGACTCTGATTCTGCAAATGGACCAGACGGCATCAGCCCACGGGTCCTAAAATCCTACTCTGCTGCTCTTTTACACCCTCTCTCTGTTCCTTTCACCCTCTCTTTTGCTCAAGGTCATCTGCCATCTGCTTGGAAATCAGCCAACATTATTGCTTTACACAAAAAGGTGCAAAAACAGATCCTTGCAACTACAGACCAATCAGCCTGCTCCCAATCATCAGCAAAGTCACGGAATCCATCATTTCTTGATCTCTGATCATCAATTTGGATTCAGACCAGGTCATTCTATGCTGGACATGCTGCTTCTGCTGTCTCAACAATTGATGGAGGTCCTCAATGCCAAACAGGAAATCAGAGCTGTCTCCCTTGACATATCACGTGCCTTCGATACAGTCTGGCACCCCCGCCCTGCTCACCAAACTCTCCTCTTATGGTATCCATGGAAACCTCCATGCATGGCTTCCGGACTTCCTCACCGGTTGCAGTCAACGTGTGGCCCTGAATGGATTTCTCTCATCTCTCCTTCCTGTTCAGGCTGGAGTTCCTCAAGGCAGTGTTCTTGGCCCTGTGCTTTTTCTGGTCTTCATCAATGATCTTTTTGACTCTGGAAAATCCTCTCTATCTCTTTGCTGATGACTCCACTCTCTGCCGCTCCATACCTCATCCCTCAGATTGGCAGGCAGCAGCCTCCTCACTCTCTGCAGACCTGGATAAAATCACAGACTGGTCAAACAAGTGGAACTTGTCTTTCAATCCTGACAAATCTCACACTCTCACTATGTTTCTCCGAAAAGACCATCTGGGCAACCCTCCCATCTACTTTCTCAACAATCCTCTCCAAGAAGTTCTGTCGCTCAAGCTTTTGGGTCTCACTATCTGCCATGATCTTTCCTGGGAAAACCACATTTCCAAGCTGGCCTCCAACTGGGCATCCTCCGTCGTGCGAAGTCCTTCTTTGGCACACCTGAGCTCCTCACCATATACAAGGCTTTCATCTGCAGCTCAATGGGATACTGCTCTCCCCTCTGCGCTGGTGTTCCTGCCTCACACCGAGCTCGGCTTCACGCTGTTGAAACCAAAGCTTTCAGAATCATTGGAATCTCCGCACGATGAAGCTGTCTCTGAGGGCCTTTCACTCGCTCACTGCAGGCATGTAGGTCGTCTTTCTGTCTTCTACCGACTCCTCTCCGGCATAGCTCCCCCAGCTCTGTCTGTGCTCTGTCCCCCAAATATTCCTTCAGGTTGCACAAGATCTGCCAGCAGCCCTCTTCTGGTGAAACTGCCAAAATCAAGACTCTCTGCCCTGCTTCACTCTTTCATTCCTTTTTTCTCCCGCCTTTGGAACAAACTCCCTCACTCTCTTCAATCCCACTCCTCCCTCCAGGTCTTTAAAACAGCTGTTCACCTCCATCTCCTATCTTCCCTCGTCCAAAACCTAGGTGCAGGAGAACTGCTTGGGTGGGTGTGGGGGCAGCGGCTAAACCGGGGAGGCAGGAAGGGAGGTGTTGGAGGACCAGATCATCGACTATTGAACTCCACAATCCTGAGGGGATGGCAAGCAGGGTTAAAACTCCAGCCACGCAGCCCTCCTCCCTTTTTGTCAAAGGAGACTACTCCCTTTTTCCAACGTCCACAACCATCTATCCCACGTTCCTGTTGGGTTGGCCGAAAGGAAGTTCCCAACCCAAGTCTTGCATAAAACGGCCAGGGAAAGTCCCTCACGAACCCACACCAATAATACATGAATACTCCGGAGTGTCTTGAAAGTTCAAACATGGTAACCCTAATTTCGTGGGCCAGCTGGAACAAGTCTTTCACGAGTGCACATTGGTGGTGCAATGGAGCCATTGCCTGCACATGGGAGGCTTTGTCGAATGGATGAAAAGGTCTCGACAGGGGAACACAAGATGGCAGAATAAGGGGGTGGGGAGGAGAGGTTAAAGGTTTAACTCTAACTGGAGGTGGAGGTGGAGAGGGTGAGGGACTCCTGTTTGCCGTTGGGAGGGGGCGGGAACAGGTGAGGTCGAGGCCACACCCACAAACTACCTCAATATAATTTTGAATTTAATTTCTCGATATCATCACTAACCATGGTCGCAAGAAATAAACAAGTAGCCTATGTTCAACAGTAGGTCTAATTTGGTTTTTCTGTCAGGTTTGGTGGCAATTGGCCCAGTAGTTTTGGTGTGATTGGTGTTACACACACACACACACACACACACACACACACACACACACACACACACACACACACACACACACACACACACACACACACACACACACACACACACACACACACACACACACACACACACACACACACACACACACACACACTCTCTCAGAAAAAGACTTTTGTTTCTAGGAATATTAAAATCATATAAAACATTGAATGTTATATGTAATATTAAAGGTTGTAATATTGAATGTTGGTGTGATGTAATGCCCAATATTATTTGCGATATTGTTAGGTTTAATATTTAAAATCATACCATTGAATGTTATATTTAATATTAAAGGTTTAAATGTAATGTGATATCTATTTTTATATGTGATATTATTACGTCTAAATGTTATTTATAATATTGAATGTTGTATGTAATATTAAAGGTTTAAATGTGATGTAATACTAAATGTTATACATAACTTGGCCCTTTTTTGTGGCGTAGCCCGTAGGTCCAGAACAGTATTTGCCTGTCCGTATGTCCGCACAAACGTACACCAATCAGAGCTGATGATCTGGTCACATGACACAGGGACAGTTGCATATTTTACTAAAAGGAAATATAATAACCTTCTGTGGAACGTTTTGGGGTCCCAGCGGGTGTCGTAAGGTAGGTGGTAGGTATGAGGTTTCAGAAATTCCTCAGTACAATTATGATTTTGAAATACAATCAACACGAACCTTGCTCCCGAATCCGGAAGTGAACAGATGATGACGATTCGCTGGTTTGATAATATCTCAATACAATCGTAATTTAACCTTATATTTTGATTTATATTAATATTAATACTATGGTATTAATTTGTGATTGGAATGATGTATCATGCTGTTTGAAATGAAAACATAGAGAATGTGCTGTCTATGCCTGACATTCGACTGAAGGTAGCCCAGGAATGTGGAATTTATTGGTTCATCGTTTACCATTCGCACTTTTTCTTCCTCCAAGTCATTCACAAACCGGCTGTCCATGCCTGAAGTCAAAAAATTTAATACTTACATTCTTTGCTAACTGATAACTGGTATCCCCACCCAGGTCATACTAGCCTCTTCAGCTAAAGTATTGTTGCGGTTTTGAGAACCCACACTTTCTTGTAAATATCACATCATTAAAGGTTAAAGGTAGCACCCCATAGATAGGCCACAAGCAACACATAGGTCACCATAGGACTTCAGTTATTTCATTAGTATGTGTATAGATAAGGCCATGTTTCCAAAAGTTGAATCTGTGTTGTGTCAATCAAATAAGGAGTAGGCCCCATTCCGTCCATTTTGACAGCCTCCCTCTCCAAGTGACGCCATTAAGCGCGCCCTCCTGTCTGTGCCCCATGGCCCTCCCAATTTGGTTCGCTACTCGGCCAGCAGCAGCAGCCTTCGCTGCCCGTGAGCTTGCTCAACGCCGCCATAAGCCACGAGGTGAGGTCCGGAAAAAGGGGGCGGAGCGCCAGGAAGAAGGTGTGGCCACGTCACCCAACCATCAGGGCGGGGCCGGTAAGCCTTAACCAGCCAACCAGGGCTGAAGTAACATCGCCTGATAGGCGTGGCTTTTGGGCTGGCGGAGCGATCACTTGTTTGAGATATACGTAGTGTGTTCAAAAAGTATCCGACCTTTATTTTTCGTGCGTAAAAAAAAAGAAGCTAGGGAGGCGTTGATTGGTGCACGTATGTAGGCGATCCTAATGCACACGCGTGAATTTTTTCCCACCTGCAGATTGCAGAAGCTGTCATTCGATGGCAGACCGCCGATGAGTGAGGACATGTAAGTGAGCGCCGTCGGATTTTCGTTTTTGACAAAATGACGGAAAAACTTGAACAACGCTACTGCATCAAATTTTGTGTTTTTTGGGCTCGGGGATGTTGGATGCTTCCATTGTGATGACTGCAACTTGGTTTCTGGGTCGTACCCATAAACCCAGGACTCATCGCCAGTGATCACTGTGTTGAGGAAGCTGGGATCGCTGTTCACAGTCTCCAGCATGTCCTGTGCGATCTCCAAACGGAGTTGCTTCTGCTCAATCGTTAGCAGCTTTGGTATGAACTTCGCTGAGATTCTCCTGAAGCCTAAATCCTCCTTCATAATGGAATGAACGGTGTTGAATCTTGCGGATCGTTTCCACTTGGGAATCGCCAAGCTTTACACAAAATTTGATGCAGTAGCGTTGTTCAAGTTTTTCCGTCATTTTGTGAAAAACGAAAATCCGACGGCGCTCACTTACATGTCCTCACTCATCGGCGGTCTGCCGTCGAATGACAGCTTCTGCAGGTGGGAAAAAATTCATGCGTGTGCATTAGGATCGCCTACATACGTGCACCAACCAACGCCTCCCTAGCTTCTTTTTTTTAACGCACGAAAAATAAAGGTCGGATACTTTTTGAACACAGTAGTAAAAGCGAGCGCACAAAGCCCTTTCACAGGCCTTACCAGCGAGGACTTACAGCTAAAGCTTGTATTGAGAAGGACTGATGAGAAGAGCTCGCCTTGAGAGGACTCGAGTGAAAGATTGGTGTTGACAGGACGTATTGGGAGAGCGCACATTACAAGGAACTCATGAGCACATGCGCTTGATCAAAGAGGGCTCGCTGGCATTGGGAGTTGAAAGCAGGACCTTGGAGAGGGGGCGTTTGGCGCGAGTGTGCAATTATTACGTACGCCGCCAGGACACCAGCCCCCCCCCCCCCGTGATATAATTGTCCGTTCGCATTACACTGAAGAGCTGCCTGCCGGGTTTCGTCCGCTGAACCGGAGCCTGGACCGGAGCCGGACTGGAGCCTGGACGCGCTGGTGACCATCAACCTATTCCACCCTACCATCTACAATCCCCGTGTGAGTGTCTGTATGCGAGACGGGCCCGTTTGTCCAGGGAATAAGATGACTGTTTAAGGCTGCCCTGTGTAACTACTTCTTCCTCTTCCTTGTACATTCCCTTCTTTTGTTTCCTCTTTACTTTCTACATAATTAATAAACCCATCTGTTCTTCCTATTTTCTTGGTTTCCTCTCAATCCGATCGCATCAGTCTTTTCTCCAATTGGGTAAGCGTGGCACGTTCGCAACCGCTATAATTGGGTCTAGTCATTTGTTAACGGCCCGAATCATGGCTCGCTTCGCTCGGCGTGCCCACTAACGCCGTGGTTCGGGCTGGAGTTATTTCCTTGCTTCACGGTCGGTGTTAGTAATTAGGTATTTGGACTAAGTCGACCAATAACCCTATTTAATACCGACCGGAAGGAACGTATAACTTCCAGGACTCGCGTCGGCCAGATAAAAAGACAAGGGGATTAACCCCCCCTTGATAAGGGGAGAGCCGACGTGCGAGATCCGCAACAGTATCAAACAAGCCAGGCTACACCATTGTTAGGCTTTCAGTCTTGGTCCATATCACTGAGAAGGCCAGATTTTTTTTCCTTTAACATGAATTGATTGGATGTTTTTATTAAACTTATTAGTAATTATCAGTTGTGGATTAATGAGACTGAATGTTGGTCACCCAGCCAGAGAAACACCGGGAGGACAGTTTATAGCTGGGTCATGATTTGAACCCAAGCTAGACAGCTTACAGGCGAGTGTGTGTATCTCCAGCGTCATATGGTCTAAAGTATCTTTAGTCCTCTCAGCTCTAGTCCTCATCTCTAGTCTGTATCTCTCGTCCTCTCAGCCATATGTTGCTGAACAACAGTCCATTTTTTAGCTCACCTGGAACATAGTTCCAGGGAGTTTATGTGATGGCACGTCGTCCGTCCGTCAGCCGTAAACACTTGCAAATTCCTCTCTGAAACCGATGATGGGATTGTGGCCAAACTTGGCACAAAATTATATTTGGTATGTTGCAACTGAAGGTTGTTGACGGTATTAAAAGAGTTGGCGTTTAAGGGGGTTTACCGGAAGTCAAAGTGGATCCAGGTTTGACCCCCCAAAGTAGATATTTGCTCTTTTCTCTGAAACTACACACACAATTTCAATTAAACTTGACCACAACCTTCATCACCCGTGATGCATCAACGTTTGTTCACAGCATTAAAAAAATCAGAATTTAAGGGGATTTGTGGGGAGTTTGACCCCCTAAAATAGTCATGTGAAAAAGTAAGTACACCCCATGTAAAGTTTTGACTTTTTCAACATATTTCAACATATAGCTATTTGATCTTCATTTCAACAATATTGATAGATAAAGGTGATATAATATAACAAATATCATGAAGCATTTACATTTTGTAGTCCATTGTATAATTTAAATAAACATAAATGCAAATTTCGCATGTGGAAAAAGTAAGTACACCCATGGCTCTAATAGGTGGTATTGCCCGCTTTGGCAGAAACAACCTCAAGTAGGCGTTTCTTATAACTGTCTACCAGTCTCTGACATCGACTGGGAGAAAGTTGTGCCCACTCCTCCATGCAGAATTCTTTCAGCTGTGCGATGTTTGAGAGGTTTCTTGCGTGCACAGCTCGTTTCAAATCCCCCACAGCATCTCGATGGGATTTAGATCCGGGCTTTGACTTGGCCATTCCAGAACCCTCCATTTCTTTCTTTTCAGCCATTCCTTGGTGGATTTACTGGTATGTTTAGGGTCATTGTCATGTTGCAAGGTCCACCTTCGGTTGAGCTTCAACTCTTCGACAGATGGCTTCACATTATCCTCAAGCACCCTCTGGTACAATGAAGAATTCATCGTGGATTCTATGATGTTGAGATGCCCAGGCCCTGATGCAGCAAAGCTGCCCCAAACCATAATATTTCCACCACCATGCTTTAGAGTTGGTATCACGTTCTTGTGGTCAAATGCTGTCTTTGGTTTTCGCCAAACATGTCTTCTGGTACTGTGGCCAAATAGCTCTACCTTTGACTCATCTGTCCAGAGCACATTGTTCCAGAAGTGCTGGTCTTTGCCGAGTTGTTCATTGGCAAACTTTAGTCTTGCCCTGATGTTCTTTCTGGACAGCAAAGGTTTCCTCCTGGCACATCTCCCATGTAGATCAAATTTGTGCAGCCTCTTTCTAATGGTAGACTCGTGCACGTTGACATCAACAGTGGCAAGAGCTACCTGTAGGTCCCGTGATGACATTCTGGGGTTCTTAGAGACTTCTTTCAGCATCTTGCGGTCTGCTCTTGGGCTGAACTTGCTGGGGCGGCCTGGCCTGAACAAGTTGGCAGTTGCTTGGAATCTTCTCCACTTGTAGATGATCTTCTGGACAGTCGAATGATTGATTTCAAATTGTTTGGAGATCTTTTTAAATCCCTTCCCAGACTCGTCGGCATCTATAACCTTCTTTCTGAAGGCTTCAGAGAGCTCTTTTGATCTAGGCATGGTGACGCCGCATACTTCAACAACAAAGAGCAAACCAAACAATGTCTGAGGTTTAAATAAGACAGGTTCCTCCAAGATCCTCTCTGACGATGTTCTAATCATTTGCATCTGAGCTGGTGCACCTGATTCTAATTTTAGGTATTTGAAGTAGTGATAAATGTATGGGTGTGTTTACTTTTTCCACATGCGAAATTTGCATTTATATTTATTTAAATTATATAATGGACTACAAAATGTAAATGTTTCATGATATTTCTTATATTATATCACCTTTATCTATCAATATTGTTGAAATGAAGATCAAATAGCTGTATTGGCTGTAAGATCAAATGGCTGTAAAATAGCTGTATGTCGAAATATGTTGAAAAAGTCAAAACTTTACATGGGGTGTACCTACTTTTGCACGTGACAGTATGTATTTGCTCTCTTCTGCGAAACTAAACACACAATTTCGATGGAACTTGATCACAACCTTCATCATCCGTGATGTACCGATGTTTGTTCAAGGCATTAGAAAAATCCGGGTCTCAGGAGGTATACAGGGAAAGCCCCCCAAAATAGGTACTTTTTTGTTTATTTGTTTAAAGTCTTATGATTACGTTAATATGATTGTACATGCTTCCCTGTCTTTGAGCAACCATTGAAATTGGTTTAAAATACCGTGATACTGTTTAAAATACCTTTGGTCAGTGTACTATACTGCTTTATCCTACCAGGTGAGCGCCCAGGGGTATTGCCTCTATTTCTTTTTTAAAATCTTCTTTCTTGGTGAATAAAAACAACTTTTGTGATGAATAATGACCGATTTATTCAGGAAAAGGTTGTACTGTGACGTAATTTTTCATAGAAATCCTCATCTATTTAATTGCTTTATAATTAGCAGTCTACGTCTGATGCATTTCATGTATTGGTCCATTTTTGTTCATTTTGTAGCATTTCTCTCCATTTTAGAGCATTTCTGGGGTTTTTTGGTTAATTCTGGTTGGAGCCATGTTGGTCCATGTTCATTCATTGTGTTGCATTTCTGTCCATATTTTTGTTCATTTTGAAGCATTTCAGGAGCATTTTGGTCAGTTTTTGGATCATTTTGCAGCATTTTTGTCTAATCTGTAGCATTTGTGGAGCTTTACCCTATTTTAGGTTTTTTTTGCACGTTTTTTGTCCATTTTCATTCATTTGCAACATTTTTGGAGGTTTAAAATCCACCTTGGTGCATTTTTGCCCATTCCGGGGTCATGTTGATGCATTTTCAGAGCTTGGGGTTAATTTGGGTTCATCTTGCTGCATTTTTGTCAATTTTGTCTTTTTTTTTTTTGGCGTTTTTGGAACTTTTGACAATTTTCGTTCATTTGCAGCACTTCTGCCATTTTGGTGCATTTTGGGGCTCTTTTTTGGGGGTGAAAGAGGGTATCGGTATCAGCCATAGTCACATTACGCCATCTTCATCTTCATGGGCGCAGCCATCTTGGACTTCCCTTCACCATGACAGGACATGCCGATTTAGAACGACCTTGTTTTCGGTTGAATTCATCCAAAATTGGCAGAGGTGCTGATCAAGTCATACATTTGAAGCTATGAGAGGCATTTCTAAAAAGGGGGAAACAGGAAGTTCAACTAGAGGTTTGTAAAATTTGGAGGGAGCTGAAGGACAACACTATCTCATTGACTGAGCTGTTGGATACCCCGGATTCACAAAAACAACTTGCAGAATGAAAGCTGATCAAAATAAAAATATGACATTGCTCTTCAGTGTCACGTTTCACGTATTTTTTTTTAGAGTGGGAGTCAGGAAAAGCATCACTGACCATCCCAAGGGGAGGGCGGGTGTCAAAAATCTGCCAAAAAAGAGTCACGTACTTTGTGTAGGAACCCTATTTTGTCCAATTTGGTGCATTTTGTCCATTTCTTGTCCTTGTATGTTGTTGCACCAAATCCATGGTAGGCCATTATAACAGAGCACTGCACAGGCAAGCGTTAAAATGGAGTTTGCTTTTTTTTTGTTTACAGAACATCCGAGCACATTTCTTATCGAGGAATTGAAAAAGCTACAGGTTACACGATCTACCAAGAAGGACCTTCCTTGCTTTTTTGATTCGTCAAACATCGATACTATTTTTGGCGTTCTTGACCCCTGTGAAAGGGGTTACATTACTTTGAAACAGTACACAGAAGGTGAGACCAAACAGCAAGGTTTTCAAATCAGCATGGAAGGACGCTGGTGCGATCATGCCAGAATTTTTGTTACAAGTTGAGTTGCTAAATTGACCCTATTGAAGGCTCAGCTTGAAGAGCTTTTGCCAGACAAATTAGCAGTTCCGAGTTTGAATCTCTCTCTGCTTTAGCAAGAAAAAGTACAATCTCATTTGTGAACATTGCTAGCTAATGCGCAATTGCTCAGGATAAGTATACTTGGAGACAGCTGTGAACCGAGAGTGCCTGCAGGTGGCAAGTTGCGTGAGTCTCTCTCTCTGTCTCTCTGTCTCTCTGTCTCTCTGTCTCTCTCTCTCTCTGTCTCTCTCTCTCTCTCTCTCTCTCTCTCTTTCTCTCTCTCTCTCTCTCTCTCTCTCTCTCTCTCTCTCTCTCTCTCTGTCCTACACAGCCATGGTGACGTTGGATGCACAGGGTTTCAACAGCAGGCCGGAGGGAGCAGAGGAGGACAAGATAACCCTATCGGTGTTTCGCTCAGAAGGGTGAGTTGTGACAACCGCACGTGCCAGTGCTGCGCATACATCAGCACTCCTATGTATACTTAACAGGAAAACTGCACGGTGTATGCACTATACTGATCAACTGCACCTGGCGTGCCCGATAAAACTTGTCTCTGGGTCAAAGTATAAACTAACATCAGTACTATGGCTTTTAATGAGCATCGAACCTGACATCCTTTGGTAATCTTTCTTGTACATCAGCAAAATTACCAAGATAACAACCGACGACACACATACACACATACACATACACACACACACACACACACACACACACACACACACACACACACACACACACACACACACACACACACACACACACACACTATTTAAAACATTCTCGTACTTTTTCACTTGTCTATTTACACAGACTTCAAAAGACACATCATCTCCTGATTGAAATTGTGTGTTAAAAGGTTTTGCTAGTGTACACGTTTTATGCAACTTTTAAACACGTTTCTCGACATGTTCCCTACAGGCAAAGAGGGTTATTACAAGCATCCGTAAATCCTGAGAACACCCAGCCTCCTCAGCACGAACACCTCGTTATAACTTCCAATTATGCCTCATCCACCGGACCACCATGCCTGTGACCATTACGTCTTCCTCAATTCATATTCATCAAAAGTTCCCAACCAATGTATCCGTTTGTGGAGCACACCCCTACCTAATCCCCTCCCCCTTACCGGCACTTCCTATAAGTATATTCTACTTGTAACACTGATATATTGTTCGTGCATGAGTTTTGCTCTGTTTTGCTATATTAGGAGGGAGGAGAGATGTGGGTATGTTATTTAGCCGACGGACACTTTGTATTGGTCCATCACATCACTGAGACATTGTACACTACGAACGTTTTTGTGGTTAAGGAATTCCCCAACAGTGACTGTGGTTAAGGTGACAATTCCCCAACAGTGACATTGTGGTTAAGGTGACAATTCACCAACAGTAACTGTGGTTAAGCTGACAATTCATCAACAGGGGCGTGATGACAATTCATCAACAGTGACATTGTGGCTAAGGTGACAATTCGTCAACAGTGACATTGTGGTTAACGTGACAATTCATCAACAGTGACATTATAGTTAAGGTGACAATTCATCAACAGTGACATTGTGGTTAAGGTGACAATTCATCAACAGTGACATTGTGGTTAAGGTGACAATTCATCAACAGGGGCATTGTGGCTAAGGTGACAATTCATCAACAGTGACATTGTGGTTAAGGTGACAATTCACCAACAGTGACATTATAGTTAAGGTGACAATTCCCCAACAGTGACATTGTTAAGGTGACAATTCCCCAACAGTGACATTGTGGTTAAGGTTACAATTCCCCAACAGTGACATTGTGGTTAAGGTGACAATTCACCAACAGTGACATTGTGGTTAAGGTGACAATTCATCAACAGTGACATTGTGGCTAAGGTGACAATTCATCAACAGTGACATTGTGGCTAAGGTGACAATTCGTCAACAGTGACATTGTGGTTAACGTGACAATTCACCAACAGTGACATTATAGTTAAGGTGACAATTCCCCAACAGTGACATTGTTAAGGTGACAATTCCCCAACAGTGACATTGTGGTTAAGGTGACAATTCCCCAACAGTGACATTGTGGTTAAGGTGACAATTCCCCAACAGTGACATTGTGGTTAAGGTGACAATTCACCAAAAGGGACATTGTGGTTAAGGTGACAATTCATCAACAGTGACATTGTGGCTAAGGTGACAATTCGTCAACAGTGACATTGTGGTTAACGTGACAATTCACCAACAGTGACATTATAGTTAAGGTGACAATTCCCCAACAGTGACATTGTTAAGGTGACAATTCCCCAACAGTGACATTGTGGTTAAGGTGACAATTCCCCAACAGTGACATTGTGGTTAAGGTGACAATTCCCCAACAGTGACATTGTGGTTAAGGTGACAATTCACCAAAAGGGACATTGTGGTTAAGGTGACAATTCACCAACAGTGACATTATAGTTAAGGTGACAATTCCCCAACAGTGACATTGTTAAGGTGACAATTCCCCAACAGTGACATTATAGTTAAGGTGACAATTCCCCAACAGTGACATTGTTAAGGTGACAATTCCCCAACAGTGACATTGTGGTTAAGGTGACAATTCCCCAACAGTGACATTGTGGTTAAGGTGACAATTCACCAACAGTGACATTGTGGTTAAGGTGACAATTCACCAAAAGGGACATTGTGGTTAAGGTGACAATTCCCAAACAGTGACATTGTGGTTAAGGTGACAGTTCCCCAACAGTGACATTGTGGTTAAGGTGACAATTCACCAAAAGGGACATTGTGGTTAACGTGACAATTCACCAACAGTGACATTATAGTTAAGGTGACAATTCCCCAACAGTGACATTGTTAAGGTGACAATTCCCCAACAGTGACATTATAGTTAAGGTGACAATTCCCCAACAGTGACATTGTTAAGGTGACAATTCCCCAACAGTGACATTGTGGTTAAGGTGACAATTCCCCAACAGTGACATTGTGGTTAAGGTGACAATTCACCAACAGTGACATTGTGGTTAAGGTGACAATTCACCAAAAGGGACATTGTGGTTAAGGTGACAATTCCCAAACAGTGACATTGTGGTTAAGGTGACAATTCCCCAACAGTGACATTGTGGTTAAGGTGACAATTCACCAAAAGGGACATTGTGGTTAAGGTGACAATTCACCAACAGGGACATTGTGGTTAAGGTGACAATTCACCAACAGGGACATTGTGGTTAAGGTGACAATTCACCAACAGGGACATTGTGGTTAAGGTGACAATTCACCAACAGGGACATTGTGGTTAAGGTGACAATTCACCAACAGGGACATTGTGGTTAAGGTGACAATTCACCAACAGGGACATTGTAAACTTGGGTTGTTTTCGTCATGTCGCTGTTTATTTCCATGAATAAAATATTTGAAACTCCTCTTGCGATCACTTCATGACGAATGTGTGTGCATTGTCGACCTGTCGTGTACAACTTGGGCACGTGCTGCACAGGTAAATGATCCCAACAGTGACATCCCGTGGGCATAATAATACCATTTTGGGTGGGATCTTTGTGTGTGTTCGTTTGTTTGTGTGTTTGTTTATGTGTGTGTGTTGGTTGTCATCTCCATATGCAGGTTTCAGAAAGGTGGAACAGCCAGCCCTCCCTGGTGTCGAAGTATCCACCTTCGTGTGTGCATACGTATGAGTGTGCGCGTGAAAGTTGCTGCTGTTGGTGTGTTTGTGTGTTACCCATTTGTGAAATGATTCGGTCAATAGTTGAACATCTTAAGTGGAATCTAAGAATAGAGCGTTTTGTGCAACACAGGAACCTGCTGATCGATAATCGATATGCAATATGTGACGCACGGCGTAATGTGACGTCGCAACGCGTCCCATATTCGCATATTAAAGAAACAGGTCTCCTGGGGCCACTTTACAAATTACAATCGAAATGCTCCATCTTCACTCGAGTGGTTTGTTGTTTGTAAAATAAACTTTTAAAATGAGCGCCAAGTTGATGGAAATATTGGCGCGCGGAGGTTTTAATGACTTTTTAAATGATCGCACACACGTTCGCAAATGAATGACGGATGACATTCTCGGTGAGCGACGAAAGCGAGTTTATATGTGACCGACACCTGTAGCATAATGGCCGAAGCGATCCCTAAGGTTTTGCTTTGTTACGCCCGTGTCTGGGTTCGCTCGGGGTGCGACCGGCGTGCACCTGCGGTCCGCACATCCTCGACTCGTCTCCCACCTGCGGGTGGCACCATTATGGCCTAATGACGCAACAAAAGGTCGGGACGACCGGCTGCCGCGTAAAAGTGCGGAATAATTCAGGGGGAAATGCGAACGCGGCCCCCACAGGTCGTCACGGGGCTGGGGTGTCGCTGGGGTCTCGGGTGGTCGAGTGAGCCGCAATTACTTGGGGGAGTGTTTGTCCCTGGGTGAGCTTCCTGGACCATTACCGTGAGAACATTGCGACCCAAAGCGCCCGAGATCATCGGAAACGCTCGGACAGAAAGCGTGAAAAAAGTGAGTCGAACGAACGACGAGCGAACTCGAGCATCGTTCCCTCCTCTAACATGGCGGCACACTTCCTGCCCACACCACGGCTCGTACCCAAAGGCCGACACGTTCAGGCCCGATCTTATGGCCGCCGACTCGGCCCGCAGGCTCGAGGTCAAGGGCGAGTCGGGCGGAGAGCGGCGGAGGGGAGGGGGAAGAGGCGGGAGGAAGGGGGAAGCTGCCGGGCGGGCGGACTGAGAGGAGGAAGAAGAGGAGGGAGGGAACTCGACGTGCGGCACCCCCACGTCCTCGCGCGCCACTCGGCGCTCGTTTTTCGAACAGTCCGTCGGCCCAACGGTCGCCAAAAGTTGTTGGAGACGGAGGGAAAGCGTTCGCTTGAAAGTTCACCTCCCGCGGTGGCGCTGAGAGCGAGCGGCGGGGCCCGGTACGTGTCACGGAGGACGCGTGGCGGCCGCGGCCGGGCTCGGCCTAATGCGTAACCGTGGAGTGCGCGGCGCGGACTCGGCGCGGACTCGACGCCTCGAACCTTCCAGGGTCCGTGCGCCTTCCCTCGTGTCGCCTCGAACCGACACGACGCTTCCTCGAGAGGTTCCGCGTGCCGAGCCAGGGAACCTGGAAACGACGTCCGAGAGAACGACGGTGAGACCGAGCGTGAGGTGCGCGGCCGCCGTTGCGCATTTTCCGGGCCGCTCGGCCCGCGGCTCGTCGGCCCCGCCGCGGCCCGCGGACCTCGGTCGTGCGAGACCCGTCGCCCCGCCACGACCGACGCTCGGCCCCGAACTTGGCGGCGACGCTCGGGGTGCTCGGGGTGCGCGTCGTTGGGATTCGCGAGTCGCGGCGACCGCTCGTTCCGGGTCCGTCAAAGTCAAGTGAAGCGCTTCCAGGGGACCTGTCGAGGGACGGCCTTCCCAGTCCACCTGTCGGCCCGTCGGGGATAGCGCCTTGGTGCGGGGTCGTCGTGAGTTCGTCCGCCGGCTAGAGGGTCCGATCGCCACGTCCTGGCAACAACCGCCGACGGGCTGAGGGCTTGCGCCATTTTATGACGTTTGTACATTTTATTTCCCGAATTCCTGCTTTTCTCCTCTTTTTCTTTCCCCAAAGCATCGCGATCATCCTGGGTCGGAGTCCCTTTTCCCGTGCGACGCTCCACAGGTTCCGTTTCTTAGCACCCTCACCTGCGCCCCACACGCTACACCTGGAGGCCACCTCGAGCTCCTCAAACAAAGTTGTCCCCAAAAGGGAACCGTCGGGAGCAGCTCGGATCGTAACCGGATCAGCACCTGGAAGTTTGTGCTCGAATCTGGGAAAGCCAGGTCAAAGTTCCTGGTGACCCTTCCATGCGTGTCGCCAGACCAGGTGGGAGCCAGGTGCCACGACCTTGTCATTCTTGCGTCCTGGTGCATTCTGGGTAATATTTAAAGCACCAACCTCACCTTGCCCTTCCTCCGGCTGTTTTTGAAGTACAGATGTGTCGGGGACATTCTGCGAGCTCTTGCTGGAGTTACTGCTGAGCTTTGGGCGACGCTGTGCCAAGAATAGTCAAAGACCCTGATGGTTTGCATCGCGCCCAGTCTGGGGCTTATGTGGCGGAGGTTGACTTGGGCGGCCAAACACTGTCCCCTTTATCCGTCCGGCCGGGCCGTCACGCCGCATCTCTTGCTTTGAGCTAATGGGACAGAAAGACCATGGGCGAGAATTGTTACCCCCACACCTTCCGCCACTTACCCTCTCCCCCGCCACCCTCCTACCCCCCCGCCCCCCATGTACAATTACCCGTGCTGCCTCATTGTGTCCAGAAATTCACATTGCATGCCGTGTCTTTCAACAGGTCATGGAGGTCAAGGAACCGAACTGTTTTCAACATTGCCCAAGAGGTGCCAACGAGGTACAGGAATGTTTGTGACACTTGACCACTGACCGGCACATGGACACACATGCAATCGTTCACTTCGATATGTGTAAAAAAAAAACCACCGTTTAGAGGCCATTTTTCGATATGTGTAAGGACAAAAAATACATGGGAACGTGTTGGCAAATGCACGTGGGCACAAAAGCTGCCACCTGCATGCGCTTACATGCAAGTACACATATGCACCTGCAGAGGTGTATCCTTCCACAGGTACACATACACACTTGTATCTGCACATGCGCACCTCTCCACAAAGGCACATACACGCACTGACCACCTGTATGCTCACACATTGAACACCTGTACGCTCGCACATTGAACACCTGTACGCTCGCACATTCAACACCTGTACGGTTTGCACATTTACCACCTGTGTGTTTGCACATTGAACACCTGTATGTTCACACAATGAACACCAGTACACTCCCACATTGAACACCTGGATGCTCGCACATTAGCACGCCAAACAACCGGGAGGGCCGCACACCCAGGTGCTGACACACACACACACACACACACACACACACACACACACACACACACACACACACACACACACACACACACTCACACACACACCTAATGACAGAAACACACAAGTATTCAAACACACACCACAACACACAAACACACACTTGGAATTGTTTTTCAATTAGTGCACACAACAATTGATTGGACAGTGTAAATTTTATTGTACTTTGTTTGCATTAAAATTGATCAGTTTGCAAAGGTGTTTAACAATAGCTCGTTTGCCACTTTGCTGTGCCATCATTAACCAAGCAGCACTGCTGCATTTGGTGCGTAATTGGATGGTCTGTGAAAGTGCCAGTTTATATACTGTGAATGTCCCTGCCAACAATGGTCAGTCCTCTGTCTCAGTGGTGGAGTTAACCCACGACCCTCGTTCAGAGGCAGTGATTTGGTGTAACATATGCTTTGGAGAAGTTAATCGTTTTTCCTGTGCGAGCGAGAGTTACCATGTTACCAGGTCCCGTGGGTTTTACTTTTTGAAGACATTTGCTAATCACGTTTGCTGAAGTATTATCGTGCTGTGCTGTTTGTTTTGGTCACTCACATAACCAGAGTTTCATGACCTTTTAGCATAGATTTGATTCCTTTTCGGTTACTTCTCTTCCCTCTGTTTGTGGTGGTAATAAGTGCTTACTAATTATTTCATCACCTTGGCCTCTCGGTAATTACCTAGTGCAGACCAAGAGAAAAGTGGGGTTAAGCAATTGGGTCAATTCTGTCTGTCCTGTCCAAAAATGTCAGTTTATGATCGAGGAACAACTTGTTTTCAATTCTTGAATGTTATATTTTGAACACGAATCGGACCTTGAATCGAAAAGCAAACCTGTAGTTTTACAGTACTTTAGCTCTGGATTATTCCGCAAATGCGCAGAGAGGTTATCAAGGACACAAACAACAGGCACGAATAATTAATGTAACGTGTTAGATAGGGAGGTGTAAAAGACGCTGCATCAATGGTGGTAAACTTCCCATTTTTTTTTTCTACTGCCTTTAAAATGTATATTTTATTTCAATTTAATTATACACTTGAACAGTAGAGCACAAATCATCTTATTGGCACTTTCAAAACCCTTTTGTTTAGGACAAAATATTACGGCATTTTACGTCATCAGGACCAATCAAGTTTGCTGCGCGTAGATCCCGCCGATGTCCTTGTTTCTCAAGACTGTTTGTTGTTCTATGAACTCTCTAATTGTCAACAGTTTATTTTCTGGTGGTTGAGCTATTTCAGTGCAGGCGAGTTGTGCTTAAACTCAACCATTGCATAACTTTTGGATCTTTATCTATAAACTGGCATTTGCGTTTCTTTGCGAAAATACGTTTTTGTTTTAATATGATTCACTGTACCATTTAAACATTTAATATATGTAGGTTTAAACAACCCTGAAGATTGTGCTACAGTTCTGAATTCATAGCCCCAGGAATTCCCCTTCCGCAGGCTCTGCTTGTTGAAACTTCCTTGTAGTTTGCAACCATTTGATTTTCCATGATAAAAGTGTACCTGTGGTCGTTTGGAGTTTCAATTCTTAATTTTCTCGCCGACCTGTCAACATTGTCTTGCCTTAGGTTCTCTTTCACCCCAATCATTGTCCCCTCTCTCATTTACTCTTCTTCTTATTACCCTGCGCTTGCGAAGCGAAAAGCGGTGTTAAGCGATCGGATCGGCACGGCGTACCTATGTGTCTGTGATCATTGTTAGTGATAATTATGACGTTATAGGCCACTACGTGTGCCATTTTGGAAAAAAAAACAAAAAAAACTTTTGGCCTCTCTATTGCCGAAACCACTTCTGAGGAAAAATTTAAATGTGGCTCAAAAAAACTCCACATGGGAAATATGTGTTGTTAATGATGACGTACGTCATTTGTGCCTTCATTATGACGTAATAATTTAACAAGCACAACGCTTTATAGTTTGAAATTCAGTCTGAAATTTCTTGAGCGTGATCTACACAACAATTATATTGAAGAATGAAAACTTATGATGTCATCGGTCATGTGATCTGGCAGCCATATAGGATAAAAAAAAAACAACTTAAAAACAAGAGTTGGCTCACACCAAGTTGATTGCACAGGGTAAGTATTCTATGAATACCTTGTAGTTTTGTATGCAGCACAAGGCTCCAGAGTAGCATCGTTGGCTGAGGGTTTGGCTGTGCCGCTAATGCAGTGCCCTCTTTCGGTTAGGGAAGGGATTTGGAATTGGTTCATGGTACCAGCAATAGCTTGCCTAATTTTCGCGGACACCATGGGCAACTAATGCTGGCAGACGGGATGCCCGTTCATCGTCCATCTGAGGGGCAGCAAACACGTTCATGATTCACCCACTCTGTGAAACATTGGGATGACCAATTTTTTGTCTCACCCCAAAGGGGATGCGAGACTATTGCAATGCCTCTGTCTGTGTGTCTGTCTGTCTGTGTGTGTCCGTGTCAATATATTTTAACTTTAAAAATGTTTTTCTCTGCAACCGCTTGGCTGATCGATGCAAAACCTTATATATATCGGAGAAACTCTCCATGAATAATATTTTATTGCTAACTCTGACGTCATAGGACACATGGTATGGCAGCCATATTAGATGAAAGGAAAAACTTTGGACATCATTTTCTCTGAAACTGCACAACGAAAAAAATTGAAACTTGGCATATGTCATCAACTCCCCATTGGATATATGGGGTGATAATGATGACATCAGTGAAGTGGTATTCTACCCATATTTGGTTGAATTGAAATCCTTAATATCTAAAAATCTGAAACGTAATATATCTGATCTATGACCTCATGCGAGTGATGAATTACATTCATTCATTCATTCATCACATGGTATGGCAGCCATATTGGATTAAAGGAAAAATATTGGACATTATTTTCTCCGTAACCACTCAATGGGAAAAAAATTGAAACCTGGCATATGTCAGCAACTTGCCATGGGGTATATCGGGTGACTAGCTGAAGTACCTGGTGTTGCTTGGGGAGGAGAGAGAGAAGAGAGAGAGGAGGATGAGGGGAGAGAGAAGGGAAAGTGGATGGAGGGGGTGTTGGGAAGGGGAGAGGGAGGGGGAGAGATATACTATATATATATATGTATGTATGTATATATGTATGTATGTATATATGTATATATGTATATGTATGTATGTACATATGTATACATGTATATTGTTACGTGCTCCTCCCCAACCCCCTGGTCACGGTGTACCTCCGAGCCCCGAGAGGAGTCACGGCAGAAAAATGTGTTATTCTGTGTCAAAGATCAATGGTGAAACCACACCAATTGTTACCAACAAACAAATATTGTATTAAGGTCATACAAGAATATCAACACAAAAACAATAGTAATCAATTGTACAACAAATAGTATATCATTCCTATGATGGTACCATCAGGTTCGTACAATATAACTCACTGTGCTCCAAGTGAGCAAAAGAAGAAGATTCCCAATGTCTCTATTCCCGGCTTCAAGCCAAAGTTGATTCCGGCTTCAAGCCAAAGTCGATCCGCTCCAGCGATCGTCCGTACGATGTCGTATCGAGACCAGAAACCCGTTGGGTTGACAGTCACAGTCACGCGGCTAAAGCTGCGCAAAGGCGCCCTCAAGGCGACTGGGAAATCCAAAGGCGCCCTCCAGGCGACTGGGAAATCACACCCTCGGGTATGGACGTTTCACGGCTCACAGTCGGTGAACCGCAAATTAACCTTCAAAATCCATGTTACACACACCCACACCAGATAAACGTCTGAATGCGGTGAAAACAGCTGAAGCGAAGCAAAGAAACCGAAGCAAAGAAACCAAAGAAACCCGCGCAAAGCGCGCGAGTCAAAATGGCCGACGGCCCGTACTCGAGACGTAACGGCCCAACGATGATTCTCTTCGGAATCCACCGCAAAACCTGACACGCAGGTTGATCTGTCACAGCGATAACAACTCTGTCGCAGGAATCCCTTCCCCGAAAAAACCCGAAAGTTCGCTAATGACTCCCGTTCACCAGCGTTTGCTCCAGAACTCGAAGCAGCTCCGCTCTCTTGTCGAACTCACTCGCTCCGCCTTCTTTTTCTTCTCTTCCTCTTCGTCATCGTCTGGTTCCGGCTTCATTTACAACATTAATTTTTTACCTTTTGAAAATAGCAATATCTATTTCCTGCAAACGACAACAATAATTAATAGTACATGGAATCAAAAATGTTGACAGTGGATGAAAACCACAACAACGGAACTGACAAATCCATAACAATATATATATGTATGTATGTATGTATGTATGTGTATATATATATATATATATATATATATATATACTAGCTCGGCTCGCAAGCGTCGTAACTGAGGAACGGGCTTATTTTAGCTGAGGATAATGACTGTACCTGAGTTGCTGTGTTGTCATGATTTACACCGATCATAATACAAACAATTATTTTGCACAAATGTATTTGTTGTGTTTGTGATATTACATTTTTATAAGCAATTTAGGTTGAAGATTTAGGTTGAATGTTTTTTTTTTTCAAGAAAGAACCCCTCAGCACATACATAGGGGAGGGGTAGGTGCAGACTGGAAGTTTGGGACGATTACACTCATCCACACATAATTTAAAACACCTCACCACCACGAAATTAAAAACACCTCACAGCCATTAAATTAAAAACACCTTCCCATCTGCTTGGAAATCAGCCAACATCACCGCTTTGCACAAAAAAGGTGCAAAAACAGATCCTAGCAACTACAGACCAATCAGCCTTCTCCCAATTATCAGCAAAGTCATGGAATCCATCATTGCTTCAGATATGAAATCTTTCCTCTTCTCCAATGGCTTGATCTCTGATCATCAATTTGGTTTCAGACCTGGTCACTCTACTCTGGACATGCTGCTTCTGCTTTCTCAACAATGGATGGAGGTCCTCAATGCCAAACAGGAAATTAGAGCTGTCTCCCTTGACATATCACGTGCCTTCGATACGGTCTGGCACCCCTCTCTGCTCACCAAACTCTCCTCCTTTGGTATCCATGGAAATCTCCACGCATGGCTGGCGGACTTCCTCTCTAGTCGTAGTCAACGTGTGGCCCTGAATGGGTTTCTCTCATCTCCTCTTACTGTTCAGGCTGGAGTTCCCCAAGGCAGTGTTCTGGGCCCTGTGCTTTTTCTGGTCTTCATCAATGATCTCTCTGACTCTCTTGAAAATCCTCTCTATCTCTTTGCTGATGATTCTACTCTCTGTCGCTCCATTCGTCATCCCTCAGATCGGCAGTCTGCAGCCTCCTCACTCTCTGCAGACCTGGACAAAATCACAGACTGGGCAAACAAGTGGAACATGTCTTTCAATCCTGACAAATCTCACACTCTTACGATGTCTCTCCGCAAAGACCGACTGGACAACCCTCCCATCCACTTTCTGAATCGTCCTCTCCAAGAAGTTCTGTCACTCAAGCTTTTGGGTCTCACTATCTGCCATGATCTTTCCTGGGAAAACCACATTTCAAATCTGGCCTCCAAAGCCAGTCGCGGATGGTCATCCTCTGTCGTGCGAAGTCCTTCCTTGGCACACCTGAGCTCCTCACCACATCCAAGGCTTTCATCCGCAGCTCAATGGAATACTGCTCTCCCCTCTGGGCTGGTGCTCCTGCCTCACACCTAGCTCGGCTTCACGCTGTTGAAACCAAAGCGTTCAGAATCATTGGAATCTCCCGCGATGAAGCTAACTCCAAGGGCCTTTCACTCACTCACCGCAGGCAGGTGGGTGGTCTTTCCGTCTTCTACCGACTCCTCTCTGGCCTTGCCCCCCCAGCTTTCTCTGGGCTCTGTCCCCCAAATATTCCTGCAGGTCGCACAAGATCTGCCTGCAACCCTCTTATGGTTAAACTGCCAAAATCAAGACTCTCTGCTCACCTTCACTCCTTCATTCCTCTTTTCTCCCGCCTCTGGAACAAACTCCCTCACTCTCTTCAATCCCACTCCACCCTCCAGGTCTTTAAAACAGCTGTTCACCACCATCTCTTATCTTCCCCCATCCAAAACCATGATCTTTTCTACCCCCGCTAATTTCACCCCAAATCCACCTTTCTAAAATACCAACTTCTGTCCTGGAAGTCCTTGGTGTTCTTGTGTTTTATACTTCTCCCACCCCCCCCCCCCCCTTCCCACGCCTCCTCCCCCCAAGCCCTCTCCCTCCCACACATCTCCCTGCTCTCAAATGTTATGTTTGTATGCTTCCCCTCCTCTCCCCATCTTGTCTTCCGCTCCCTCTTTTTTATATTTTGTTTGTCTGGTTGATTTGTTTGTGAAATAAATGTTAGCTCTTTCACGAGCCTCGATTTAGTATTAAAAAAAAAAAAAAAAACCCATAAAACACGTAATAAAACTCCTCACCACCACTAAATTAAAAACACCTCACCACCTCGAAATTAATAACACCACACAGCCATAAAACACGTAATAAAAACACCTCACCACCACGAAATTAAAAACACCTCACCACCACGTAATTAAAAAAACCTCACCACCACGTAATTTAAAAAACCTCACCACCAAGTAATTCAAAACACCTCATCACCAACTAATTCAAAACACCTCATCACCAACGAATAAAAAACACCTCACCACCACATAATTAGAAACACCTCACCATCACGTAATTATAAATACCTCACCACCAACTAATTCAAAACACCTCACCACCACATAATTAATAACACCTCACCACCAAGTAATTCAAAACACCTCACCACCAAGTAATTCAAAACACCTCACCACCAAGTAATTCAAAACACCTCACCATCACGTAATTCAAAACACCTCACCACCACGTGATTTAAAAATACCTCAGCCTGGTGTTGGCTTAGCGGTTAGGGTGTTGGCTTGGGATCCGATGATCCTTGGTTCGAATCCCGGTCGATCGCTGAATTAACGCCAGGGGGGTTGACTCAGCCTGTCATCCTTCCGAGGTCGGCAAATTGAGTACCAGCTTGCTGGGATGAATGATCCCGGTGTGTACCCCGGTTTAGAATAGATACACCGTATCCCTGCTCATCGTAAGAGCGTGACCAAGGGTTGGTGTCAGGAAGGGCATCCGGCCATAAAAACATTGCCTCAAAACAGGGAACCATGATTGTCATGGGGCCCGCAAGGCTAACCCCCGCTCTAGCGGGGAAAATGGCCTTAAAACGATCATTCATATATATTCACCACCACGTCATTTAAAAACACCTCACCACCACATAATTCAAAATACCTCACCACCACGTGATTCAAAACCACCTCCACATTATGAAAAACACTTCACAACCACGGAAACAAAAGTTTCAGGTTGTAGTTCAGTGACAACAGACACTGCCCAGTTATGTCGATATATAGACAAATGACTGTACCTGATTTGCTGTTTTGTCATGGTTTACACCAATCATAATTCAAACAATCATAATGCACAAATGTATTTGTAATATACGTGATATTACATTTTATAAACAATTGAAGTTGAAAAAAAAAATTCCCCCCCCCCCAAAAATTAATAATTGGGAAATTTTTCAATAACAATACACTTAGGACATACCGACAGGAGAGGTAGGTGCATACCAGAAGTTTGGAATGATTTCACAAAAGTTTGAGGAAGTAGTTCAGTGACAAGACAACACAGGACAACACAGGACAGACACTGCACAGATATATATATATATAGATGACTGTACCCGATTTGCCGTTTTGTCATGGTTTAAACCAATCATAATTCAAACAATTATTTTGCACAAATGTATTTGTAATATACGTGATATCACATTTTATAAACAATTGAAGTTGAAAACTGAAGATGAAAAAAAAAAACCCCCAAACAATTCCCCCCCAAAAAAAAATTGGAAGAATTTTCCAAAAAAATACCCTTAGGACATACCGACGGGAGAGATATGTGCATACCAGAAGTTTGGTACGATTTCACAAAAGTTTGAGAAAGTAGTTCAGTGACGAGACAAGACAACACAACACAACACAAGACAGACACTGCACAGATATATATACATATATGCATACATCTTTTGAGGGGAGCTTTGACAGGCCCCTCCGTTTTAGGGGGGGTAGGGGAGGGAGAAGGGAAGGAGGACAAATTTACCTGTGTGAAGAGTGCTTTAACCTCAGCGTTGCCCAGGTAAACAAGTCAGATTGTCTAACAACGGCGTAACTGGGCTTGTTTGATACTTTAGCTGAGCATAGTATGACCTGGGTGGGGATACCAGTTATCAGTTAGCAAATAATGTCAGTGTTATTTTTTTTGGCTTCAGGCATAGACCTCTGGTTCGTGAATGAGTTGGGTAAAAAGAAAAAATGGCGAATGGCAAATGATGAACCAATAAATTCCGCAATCCTGTTCCACCTTCAGTTGAATGTCAGGCATTGACAGCAGGTTCGTGAAGGACCTGCACAAAAAACGTACCCAGTCTGAATGTTGCTATGTCCAGTCAATGGCGAAACTGCAAATGGGGAATCCGCCAATGTCACAGATGGAAACCCTAATGTCATTTCCTCATCTGCTTTAAACTCAATATCTCTGTATTTTCATTTCAAACAGCATAATTCATCATTTCAATGACAAATTAATAGTATAATATTTATATATAATATATATATCAAAATATAATGTAAAATCACGATTGTATTGAGATATTTATCAAACCAGCGAATCATTGTCATGTGTTCACTTCTGGATTCGGGAGCAAGGTCGATTGCATTTCAAAATCATAATGGTATTGAGGAATTTCTGAAACTTCCTACCTACCTTTCGACACCTGCTGGGACCCCAAAACATTCCACAGAAGGTTATTTTATTTCCTTTTCATAAAATATGTTACTGTAATTGTTTCTAAACACTGTCCCCCTGTCATGTGACCTGATCCTCAGCTGTGATTGGTGTACGTTTGTGGGGACATACATACAGACAGACAAACGCTGTTCTCGATGGCTTTGCCCCATGGGCTACGCCGTGAAAAGGAAATTGTAATATCCTCTGTCACCACCACCATCTGGCACGACACCGTACACATTTACATAGAGAATTTACGCCTTCCTGGCCCTCCACACCTTTGCTCTAGTCCGCACCCACATAGCCTATGTTACCCCACACACAAAAGTTGTATGTACTCGTATTTGTATTTGTACCCTGAGTTTGGAGTTTGTAACTTAAAAGATGTGGCTGTGCATATAAGAGAGAGAGACAGAGAGAGAGGGACAGAGAGAGAGAGAGAGAGACAGAGAGACACAGAGACACACATTTAGGTATAGGTCTATATAACAATGACATCATCAGTTAAGTGGTATTCCAGCCATAATTTGTTGAATTTAAATCTTTATCTGAAAAATCTGAAACTTCATATATGATCTATGACCTGATGTGAGGGAAGAATTAAATATATGATGGACATTACCCATGCTACAAAACTGGTGACATAATAGGGATGTGGTATATGGGCCATAATAGTAGCGTGCTCAAGTAACGATGGTATTTTTGTTCAGAATTAGCACGCGAGGCGAGACCATGTGCTATTATATGAGTGCTGTTCTAGTTATGTATATGTAATATGCATATGTTATATATACTGAAACGCAAAAGAAACTTACCACCTTTGAAACCTTTAAATATCAACAATAACACTGCGTGTAGTAAATGTGTGAACTTATTTGTGGACAATAGTGTCCTCACTGTCAGACAAAACGGTCACGGATGGTCACTTGAACCTTCAATGGTCACTTCATAGCACAGCTGTTGAACAGCCGTTTTGACTGTCAGTGATTAGCCAAGGGGTACGGGATGATTTTAATGAGCTGCACGTGATGTCTTGATATTGGCTTTAAAAAGGCCAGTGCAAAATGGGCATTTCAATCAACATGCCACGATTGTCAAGGGATCAACGGCAGCGTGCCCTGGGCATGCTGCAAGGCGGACTGAGCTACCGTGAGGTGGCACGTCGCCTTGGCTGTTCACACCAGATGATATCGGCCCTGGTGGTCAGAGACACCCTCCACAACTCTGCAGATGACAGACCTCGATCAGGGAGGCCAAGAGTCACCACTGCAAGGCAGGACAGGCAGATGGTCCGAAGTCACCTGCGGGATCGATTCCATCCAGAATCCCGCACTGCGGCAGAAACTCCGGGGCGTGCAAACCCACGGATCTCCAATGATACTGCACGAAGACGACTGCATGACTATGGTCTGACTGCCAGAAGACCATACAGAGGCCCCGTGATGACGGCTGCCCATTGCCGCAACCGACAGAGATGGTGCCAGCAGCATCAGCGGTGGACCTTGGCGCAGTGGAACGAGGTCGCTTTCAGCGATGAGTCAAGGTTCTGTGTGGACAGTCCTGATGGGCGTGAGCCGTGAGCGTGTCTGGAGAAGAACTGGCGAGCGATATGCCGATTGTTGCGTGCGTCAAGCCAACAGGTGGGGTGGCCCAAGTGTGATGGTGTGGGCCGCCATATCAGGCCGGTACAGGACGCCACTGGTGGTTGTGGATGGGAATCTTAACGCCCAGTGGTATGTGGATAACATCCTGCGACCTCATCTGCTGCCATTCCTGCTAGACCACCCAGAACTGAGAACCTTTCAGCATGATAATGCTCGTCCCCATGCTGCTCGCTTTACCACTGCATTTCTCCAAGGCGAGAACATCAACACCATGCAGTGGCCTGCGCTCTCCCCTGACCTGAATCCCATAGAGCACCTGTGGGATGAGCTTGGGAGACGCGTAGTTGGCAGGGCCAGGACACGGGCAGAGCTGCTTCAGACATTGAGGACTGAGTGGGACAGAATCCAGCAGCAATCCATCCAAAGACTGGTAGGCAGTATACGCCGACGATGCACTGCCTGTATCCAAAACAATGGTGGCCACACATGCTATTGAAAGGGGACTGACATTGCACCCTGTGCTGTTCTATACTGTAGAACAAACTGATGAGATGGTGTATCTTGGTCAAAAACTTGACATGTCATCAATAAAATGCCAATGTTTCAATTAGCAATTGTTGGTTTGTTTTATTTTGAACTGTTACAATTTTATTACATTTCAAACAAGTGATAAGTTTCTTTTGCGTTTTCGGTCTTTTTGAAGTTAGTCAAAATGGTCAAATTTTTCGGTCAAAATGCCCATTTTGCACTGGCCTTTTTAAAGCCAATATCGAGACATCACGTGCAGCTCATTAAAATCATCCCGTACCCCTTGGCTAATCACTGACAGTCAAAACGGCTGTTCAACAGCTGTGCTATGAAGTGACCATTGAAGGTTCAAGTGACCATCCGTGACCGTTTTGTCTGACAGTGAGGACACTATTGTCCACAAATAAGTTCACACATTTACTACACGCAGTGTTATTGTTGATATTTAAAGGTTTCAAAGGTGGTAAGTTTCTTTTGCGTTTCAATATATTGTTACGGACCGCGGATAAGATGTTGGTTTGCCGAGCAGATGGCCCCGCGGCCCTAACAGTTACCCCGACTAACCCGATTCCCGAACGTTGGCCGGATCGCGCCACAGGTATTCAATAGGGAAAAGACAAAGGCGACACGGATGTGAAGAAGAAGAAGAAGACATAAAGGTTGGAAATACTACTAAATTTATTCCTACTATATACACGCTCAAAGTAACCAAGGAGAAGGAAAGATAATAAAATAATGTACAGAAGATATTAGAGACACAGGGCAACGCTAGCTTACCTACAGTCTTAATTAACCCAGGGACAGAACAAACAAGGACAGACTCACGCGGGGAATGATGATAGGACTGGCCGGAGGTGGATGGCTGGAGGGAGAGGAAGGTCCACGGATACTGCAGCACGATCGGCGCGTTTGGCAGCCGCCGTTCCTTCGCGGCCCCGCTCAAAACTGCCGTCAAGGCCCCAAGCTGCTGTGTCTGAAGCTGCTGTGGCTGCTGCTGAAGCCGCCGCTGTTGGTGCTGTTGAAGCTGCCGCTGTTGCTGCTGTGGCTGCTGCTGCTGCTGCGTGGACGTCACGTGCTTTCTCCAGGACTCGTCTGACTCGTCTGGTCCAACCACACTTTTGCTTCTTGCGCGCGCGCTTTTATAGCGCCTCAGGCGATCAAGCCGCCGGCCTTCAGGACATGCCCATCGGTCAACTCGCCTCGGCCCTGATTGGTCGGCACGGCCCTCTGGCTCCGCCCTTGATGACGATGGGTGGGCACGCCCTTCTTCCCCCAAGCTGAGCACATGCTTAATGGCGGCTTTGGGGCGAAATCAGCAACCCACAGCTGTAGCAAACCTGGCAAACTGCCCAGTGCAGTTGGCATTGGAGGCTTGGAGGGGATGTAGCTGGCAATTGAGGCTTGGCAATGGAAGTTTTGGGAGTGGAAATGGGGAATGAAGGGAATCTATCTTATTTCACTTGGTGCAATGGAGTGTCATCTTAATGGAAGACAAGGCCTTACCCTAATACACATAATAAAGATATAACTATCAACAAGGGGGAAATCTATGATTGGCTGACATGATTGTTTATGACCTAATTATGGGACGCCCTTTGACCTTTATACATAACTGGAGTAAGGAGGGTCCAGAATCAAGCAATAATCTATCTATAATTCCAGTAATCTCTGTATGTCTGTATGTCTGTGACCGCTGTTTCTCGACAACCACGGGTCCGATATACTTTAAACTTGCCAGGTATATTGCTGGGGACCTGAGGATGTGCCTTTTCAAGGTTTCATATTAATCGGAGAAGTAGTTACCGAGCTATGTCCAAAAAACGATTCAACCAATCAGAGAGCAGCGAGCTATCACGTGTGCCGAACGTGGCGAACAGACTCTGCCTCGGACGGCACATTTGAGAGCGTATTCATTTATTTCACGTTGGCAAACTATGTTGCCGTTAAACTATGTTTTAAAACTAATTAAAACTAATTTGCGATTCATCGTAACTGCGATTTGTCTTTACCAAACTCCGCAAGCCGTTCGCTTTGGACCAAACCATTTCATGTAAATAGAGGGGGGGGGGGATTGTCACCGTACTCGCAAGCCGTTCGCTTTGGACCAAACCATTTCATGTAAATAGAGGGGGGGGATATAATTTTAGATATATATATAGTACGGGCATGCCCTAGTAATAAAAAACACAATAAAAAAAACACAATCCTCATATCCACAACAATATATATATATGTATATATATATATATGTATATATATATATATATATATATATATGTATATATATATATATATATATATATATATATATATATATATATATATATGTATATATATATGTATATATATATGTATATATATATGTATATATATATGTATGTATATATATATATATATATATATATATATATACACAAAGAATTAAGTTAAGCACCCCCCCCCCCGTTTTTTTACAACCTCGCACATTACAAGTTTGTTGTCGTCAAAACAGTGTAATATACCCATGATATTGCTATATTTTCTGGAGAAGTGATATTATGGTCACATAAAAACATAACAATCATGCCGTTTTCAATATTTTATTCTGAATAATTTAAGGTGAAATTTTTTGGGAATTTTAGGCATATTTTCACCTCAATTTAAGTATGGAGCTATAGGTCCATCACGGACAGTGTGGATGACGTTTATGTTTTCTAACGTACAGTCATTGTTCTGAGAAGACCTCTAGCGATCTTTGCGTCAATAACGTGTGTAGGACCCACGTGATCGGATCACTGACTCAACCCTACGTCTCATAGACCCTGTAAGCCGTCGTATGCGTTGCTGTGGCAGGTTGTTCCATTCCCGATGTAATGCACGTTCCAATTCATCCAGATTGGCTATTGGAGGGACCATCTTCGCAATTTGTCGTCCCAACATGTCCCAAACGTGCTCGAGGGGGTTCAACCTGCCACAGCAACGCATACGACGGCTTACAGGGTCTATGAGACGTAGGGTTGAGTCAGTGATCCGATCACGTGGGTCCTACACACGTTATTGACGCAAAGATCGCTAGAGGTCTTCTCAGAACAATGACTGTACGTTAGAAAACATAAACGTCATCCACACTGTCCGTGATGGACCTATAGCTCCATACTTAAATTGAGGTGAAAATATGCCTAAAATTCCCAAAAAATTTCACCTTAAATTATTCAGAATAAAATATTGAAAACGGCATGATTGTTATGTTTTTATGTGACCATAATATCACTTCTCCAGAAAATATAGCAATATCATGGGTATATTACACTGTTTTGACGACAACAAACTTGTAATGTGCGAGGTTGTAAAAAAACGGGGGGGGGGTGCTTAACTTAATTCTTTGTGTATATATATATATATATATATATATATATATATAAAATTTTATATATATATATATATATATTATACAGTCACGTGAAAAAGTAAGTACACCCCATGTAAAGTTTTGACTTTTTCAACATATTTCAACATATAGACCTTTTACAATATTGATAGATAAAGATGATATAATATAATAAATATCATGAAACATTTACATTTTGTAGTCCATTGTATAATTTAAATAAACATAAATGCAAATTTCACATGTGGAAAAAGTAAGTACACCCTTGGCTCTAATAGGTGGTATTGCCCCCTTTGGCAGAAACAACCTCAAGTAGGCCTTTCTTATAACTGTCTACCAGTCTCTGACATCGACTGGGAGAAATTTTTGCCCACTCCTCCATGCAGAATTCTTTCAGCTGTGCGATGTTTGAGGGGTTTCTTGCATGCACAGCTCGTTTCAAATCCCCCCCACAACATCTCGATGGGATTTAGATCCGTGCTTTGACTTGGCCATTCCAGGACCCTCCATTTCTTTATTTTCAGCCATTCCTTGCTGGATTTACTGGTATGTTTAGGGTCATTGTCATGTTGCAAGGTCCACCTTTGGTTGAGCTTCAACTTCCGACAGATGGCCTCACATTATCCTCAAGCACTCTCTGGTACAATGAAGAATTCATAGTGGATTCTATGATGGTGAGCTGCCCAGGCCCTGATGCAGCATAGCTGCCCCAAACCATAATATTTCCACCACCATGCTTTACAGTTGGTATCAGGTTCTTGTGGTCAAATGCTGTCTTTGGTTTTCGCCAAACATGTCTTCTGGTACTGTGGCCAAATAGCTCTACCTTTGACTCATCTTTCCCGAGCACATTGTTCCAGAAGTGCTGGTTTTTGCCTAGGTGTTCATTGGCAAACTTTAGTCTTGCCCTGATGTTCTTTCTGGACAGCAAAGGTTTCCTCCTGGCACACCTCCCATGTAGATCAAATTTGTGCAGCCCCGTTCTAATGGTAGACTCGTGCACTTTGACATCAACAGTGGCAAGAGCTACCTGTAGGTCCCGTGATGACATTCTGGGGTTCTTAGAGACTTCTTGCAGCATCTTGCAGTCTGATCTTGGGCTGAACTTGCTGGGGCGGCCTGGCCTGAACAAGTTGGCAGTTGTTTGGAATCTTCTCCACTTGTAGATGATCTTCCGGACAGTCGAATGATTGATTTCAAATTCTTTGGAGATCTTTTTAAATCCCTTCCCAGACTTGTAGGCATCTATAACCTTCTTTCTGAAGGCCTCAGAGAGCTCTTATGATCTCGGCATGGTGACGGCGCACACTTCAACAACAAAGAACAAACCAAACTAAATGTCTGAGGTTTAAATAAGGCAGGTTCCTCCAAGATCCTCTCTAACGATGTTCTAATCATTTGCACCTGAGCTGGTGCACCTGATTCTAATTTTAGGTATTTGAAGTAGTGATAAATGTAGGGGTGTACTTACTTTTTCCACATGCGAAATTTGCATTTATGTTTATTTAAATTATACAATGGACTACAAAATGTAAATGTTTCATGATATTTGTTATATTATATCACCTTTATCTATCAATATTGTTGAAATGAAGATCAAATAGCTGTATGTTGAAATATGTTGAAAAAGTCAATACTTTACATGGGGTGTACTTACTTTTTCACGTGACTGTATGTTAGTATATGTTAGTATATGTTATTCAATGTACAATTAAAATTCCAACAATTTGAAAATGACTAAATCGATTCATTCAATCCAAGTTTTAAGACTTGAATCCAATGGTTTGAGTCCCCTGTCCTGCAGGGTATTCGGCTGCTAAAGTCTCAAGTGCATAGTTATAAAAACATGACTCGTGGCTGAATCAAGTCCGAGTCTCTGAGTCAGGTATTACTGACTTCGTCGCTTGTGAGGAAAAATGTGGGCACATAACATCTCAGCATTTCCTGCAATGTGCCATTCTAGAGGCAAGACTTCTCATGGATTGATAGATTGATGGATGGACTGGCCCATGAGCTGAATGTCCTTGCAATTCAGGCGTTTTTATTTTTACAAGGAGTTTATCTTCCAAAAGTAACTGGGTAATTGATGGTTTCAGTACTCCATTGGTTTTGTCAGCCTCCTTTGACCTATCGCTTGCGACATTGTGCACGTGTCTTTGTCGGAATCCTGGTACATTTTACTGTGAACCTGGTTTTTACTGTGAACCTTACATATCCCCATGTTTTTTGAAAAACGTAGGAATATTGTAATCGGCTCTGACTGTCTGTCACTGTCTGTATGTGTGTCTCTTTGTTTGTCTGTCTGTCCGTCCATCACGCTATCTCCTAAACGGTTGGGCAGAAATTCACCAAACTTGATAGTTATGAGCACCACATGGCAAGAAGGTGCAAGAGCAGTATCATTTTTGGCCCTGCCCCCTGGGTGAGGTCAAAAGGTCAAATACCAAAAAATGGAATTTCAGGCACAATTTTAAACATTTCTTCATGATATGCAATCAAAATTGGGAACACATGAAATATGGAACGATTTTCTGTATTTGTCCCACAGTTCATGCCCCATGGGGTGGGGACTTAGGGTCACAGAGATCAAAACAGATTTGTGATGGTGCACCATTGGCTTCTCTCTAGTTTAATTTTCAATTGGATCGGCCTGTTTATATTACCGTCTGAGCATTTATGATTCTGGGATTGAAAATCTCATGTACATGTTTCTGCATTGTCTTCTAATGTCTGCAATTATTGTAAATGGGCAGCCCCCTGTCTTTGTCCTGCATTTGATTTTTTTTTAAATCCTCCTTGAGGTTCGTCATTTTTCACAATGGCCCGTAGGGAACCATGACCCGCTTTCGGATGCTCCATAGTGCACTTTTTGTTCTGAATTGCGGGCTTAATTTCCTTCCACACACCTCTGTTGCATTCCCCTGGACTCGTTCGCAGAGCACATGACGCAAAGTTAAGGTTTCTCTTCTACCTTTCGCTCAAAGACTGGGGAATTGTTTCGTAGATGCGTTGAACATTTTCTGAACTTCGTCCTTCAGCAAGTGTAATGTTCTAAGTTCCGGGGAGTAAGGAGCGCGGTTGTAGCCGTTGTTGCTAATGGCGTAGTTGTGTGGTGGTTCATTCTGAAAAAAATAACTCGAGAGATGTGGAAATGCTTTGAATGGTGTGGAAAGTTGCACACGTGTCGTGCATGCGTATTTAACTATCGATCAAGATCTCCTTAGACGCAGTGCCGGGGTGTAACCTGATAAGTGAGAAGGCAATTTGTCTTCACCTGGAATCGCTAAATATTGCAGCTATGAGATCTCATGCTCAGTCATTTGACAACATTTTTGTACAGAAATAAATTATTGTAGACCGCTGATCGGGATTGCTTGCGCATTGACTTTTGATGATTGGCTTTGTCATGTCACTGTTAAAACGTACAATTCTTTGGTTCTCTATTTTCCACTGACGTGAAAGGGACACGTCATGTAGACGCTTTCCTCCAATTTGGTTTTCTACATCTCTCAAATGGTCAGACATAAAGCGAGACGAATGTATGGTGTCTTTGTGTGTGCAATGACAGTGAAGTCTGATTACGATGTTTCTAACAATGATATGTTGAACGTTTCTTGCGACGACCAAGTCCTCTGTTCCGTTGAACGCTGCTCGCTGCATGTTTTCCAGCAGGTGGCGGCTCCTTCACATGGAAAGACTCAGAAGCGCGTGAGTGTCCGTGAGCAGAGCTGTCAGACGAGTTTCTGTGCCATGTGCTGCTGCAAGCACGGTGCGTAACCGGCAAACCCTTTCGCTCAAAGGTCCTTGTTTGAGCAAACCAAGGGTCTGGCCGAGCTCTTTCAGGGTGCTGGCGGTTCTTTTTCATTGGCCCTCCTTCCGCTAATGCCTGCGATATGTTTACTCGTTATTGCTTTTCACTTTGAATTCTCACTTTTGCATTCCGTTTAAGTGCAACATGAGTAATCCACAGTGTAAATGTACTTTCCCATGTTGGGGAAGAAGGGGGGTATTTCCACAAACGCAAAGGTTAAAATAGCATCAGACTAAGTTGGGCACAAGGGGATGACCAGTTTGTGTATTTAACAGTGAGTTGCTGTGATTAATTGAACAAGCGCTTATGCTACAGTGTCATAAGCACTTTTAGCAAATATATAATCGTTACTTTATTTAGCCTGTAATGGCTACACAAAGCTAATGGTGTGGACCAGAGGAAGTAAAAGGGTGTGAGCAAAGGGAAATGCTCAATAATCCTGGCAAATCCATGCCTTCTTAATCCAGGAAGTCGTGAAATAATCAGGGGAATAACAAAGCACCAGATTAACGAGCGGGTTCCCTAAAGACTGCTGTTTCATGCGTTGTTACATTATGATGACGATGTTAAGTGGATCTTGCTCATTGGTCTGACGTACGTGAGGTATATACACTCCTTCTCCACCCGCATTCCCCCATTACGCCAACCAGGTGGTCAGGCCGAGTCGGGAGACCCTCCTCTGCTGCAACAACAGCTGTCCCTGTCCAAGCCCGGGATCATGCAGATCGTCGAGTGTTTCCGTTCAGGTTTGTCTCGCTCTGCACCGAAAGCTCCGTGCTTTTCATTTCATTTCACTCATTCATGATGTCCGATAATTATTTACTTTCCCTTTTCCCTCCGTCTCTTTGCACGTGCTCGTGTGAAAATGTTGTGTTTTATGCAATTTTCACTTTGCAAAGTCATGGTGGTTCCACGCTGCAGGTGTAACATGGTTTTTTGTGGTTAGAAAGATATTGTTTTGTTTTGGAATGGCCGGGCAGCTGCCTTTTTGTGACCTTTTCCAAGGGACCTTGGTAGTCAAACAAAACCTAATAGGAGCAGCTGGGATCGGAACATGAAAAATCAGTTCGTTCTCCAGCTTATAACACAAAGGCAATTGTCTTGCATAATTTAGACCGCCTTTCGGCGGAGAACAAACTTTCTGCACTTCGTTCTTTTTGCAGCTGGCTCAAAGTTTTCTTAATTCTGGGTACTTTGAACCGATGGCCCTACGGATTCGAATGGTAGCCTTAGACTTTTTGGGCAAATGTGCTTCAGGTCATACAAGGCCCTTTCTACATTATATAGGAGATAAGTATTTATGAGGTCTGCTATCGTGTTAGTCTGATATTTCTGCATCATCACCCACACAGTTTTGTTTCTATAAATTTACGCTACCTTAATGGGTTTTTCTTTTTTAAATTGAACCTTAGTTTATTCTTTCAGGACAACATACTGATTAACTGATTAGCGGATCGAGAGGAGACGGCACAATGAACGTTTCCAACCATTTTTAATGCTCTAGTTTTCCTCTTTCTGTCTGTCCCACTCTCTGTCTTTCTCTCTCTCTCTCTCTGTATATGTATGTCTCTCTCTCTCTCTCTCTGTCTCTGTCTTTGTCTCTCTCTCTCTCTCTGTCTTTGTCTCTCTCTCTCTCTCTGTCTTTGTCTCTCTCTCTCTCTCTCGCTCTCTCTCTCTCTCTCTCTCTCTCTCTCTCTCTCTCTCTCTCTCTCTCTCTCTCTCTCTACCTCTACCTCTACCTCTACCTCTCTCTCTACCTCTCTCTCTACCTCTCTTTCCCTCTCTGTCTCTCTCTCTCGGTCTATGTCTGTCTCTCTCTCTCTCCCTCTCTCTCTCTCTCTCTCTCTCTCTCTCTCTCTCTCTCTTGCTCTCTCTCTCTCTGTCTTTTCCATGGGAGGGGGAGGGGGAGGGGGTGGGGGGGAGGGGGGTCCTTTATCCTTAAACATTCCTCTTTCCTCATTTTATTTTAGTTTACCTCTTTCCTCATTTTATGTATTTCATTTATATTTTATTCATTTTATGTTTTATTATACCTCCATCATTATTTTTCCTCATTCTTTTTATAATTTTATTATACCTCTTTCCTCATTTTATGTTACCACTCCTACAGGTAGGGGAGATATACTTTTACCCCACGTGCATGAAGCGAAATTCAGCCCATGAAGTGGGGTTGAACAATTGGTTCACTTTGTCTGTCAGTATGTCATGTAGACGTCAGTATGTCATGTCATGTAGAATCTGTCTGTCTACAAATGTCAGTTGATGCCCGAGGAACAACTTAATTACCTCCGCCACCAAAGGTGGATGGAGGTTATGTTTTCACCCCTGTTTGTTTGTTTGTGAACAAGATATCTCAAAAAGTTGTGGACGGATTCAGACGAAATTTGGCAGAGAGGTAGTGTATATGACAAGGACGAAGTGATTAGATTTTGGTGAAGATACGGATTCGTGACCTGATAGGTCTGATAGGTTTAAACATTTCCTTCTGTTCTTATTCGTTTATTCGTTCTTATTTGTTCGTTCGTTCTTCGACCACGTTGTTTGTGATCACGTGATCACGTTGTTAAAAAATGTCTCATCTGTCCCCTGAAGACCTGTATTCTGTCATATTCTATAACACCTTTTTCTTCTTCTTCTATAAAAGGATGCTTTCGACTTGCTCACCAAATCTATTCATTCCAAAAAAAAATTCCATCTCTTATAGTGCATCTTTCATTCATTCCCTAAACTCTCCAGCACTCCATCCTCCCTCCAGCGTCCTCAAACGTATTTTTGACTCGAATGTCTTAAGAAACTCATTTTGCAATAAATGTTCGTTTCCCATTAATCGTACACTTTTCAAAATCCCATCACCCCAAAATCCCATTTCCCATCACCCCTCCCCTCTAAATCTACCCCCTTGCCCCTCCCCTCCAAATCATCCCCATCATCCATCTCTTTCAAATCTTCCCCCTTGCCCCTCCCCTCCAAATCTTCCCAATCACCCATTCCTTTCAAATCTCCCCACACACCCCTCCCCTCCGAGACTCTCCCTCACTCCTCCCCTCCTAGACTCCCCTCTCACCCCTCCTCCTCAAAGCATCCTCCCCGCTTCTTCCCCCTTCCAACTTTCACCTTCATCTCCCTCAACCTTCTGCCTCGCTCTTCTCCTCGTCAAATAACACCTAACTCCGCCTCTCCCAATCACCATCAAACCTTTTGTCCGCCCCATTCTTCCCTTTCTCCAAGCTATTCTGTAATCTCCGACACACCTTCAACAGCTCTCCCTACCTCTTCCTCCTCTTCCACATCTTACCCTACCGCTCCCCCCCCCCCCCCCTGTTCTGTATCCGATGCTCCCCCTTCCTCTTCCTTAACAGTATGGACCTCAAACATCCGGGGCCTTCGCTCAAACTTGTCTGATCTCTCCATACAGGTTGCTTCTGACAAACCAGACGTGATCTGCTTAACAGAAACTTTCCTCCTTCATGATGTCTCTGATTCCTTGGTATCTCTCCCAAGATACTCCCTCCTCCGGTATGATAGACCTGAGCCTCGTCCTGGAGGTGGGGTTGCTATCTTTATAAAAAAACTCTCTTCCTCACTCGCCCTGCACTGCCCTCTCTCCACCTCACCCCCAGGAATACCTTTGGCTACGGCTTCCCCTTCGCTCCCACCTTTTGTTCATATGTGTGTTGTACCGTCCACCAAACAGTGATGACTCCATCTACATCTCGCTGTCTGAGAATATGGACCAACTTCTATCTACCCATCCCAACTCTCTCTTCCTCATATGTGGTGATTTCAACTGTCACCATGCCAGTTGGCTGGGTGTGGGTACCACTCTCACCAGCCATGGCTCTTCAGCAAAGGACTTCTGTGACTCACTGGGACTGACACAATCTGTCAATTTCCCGATCCAGATTTCAGTCAACGGAGCATCTTCTCTTCTGGACTTGGTTATGACTAACTTCCCTGAAAATGTCTGCTGCTCTTCTTCTGCTCCAATCGGCTCTTCTGATCATGTGCTTGTTAAAGTGGACATCTCTCTGACCATTCTCAGAGAGCCTCCTCAGCGTCGACAAGTCTGGCATTTCACTCAGGCCTACTGGCACGGTCTTCATGCAGCCATCAATCATCTGGACTGGTCTCCCATCTCTACTGCCTCTGACATAAATTCTTCCTGGGAATTCTTCCAAAGCAAACTGCTCTCTCTCATGCACAGATTTATCCCATCTCGTCTTCTGTTGTCATACCCTTCCTCCCGTCCATGGTACACGGAATCTTGTGGTGAGGCTATTGCCCAGAAACAACTTGCTTTCGTCTCCTGGAAAGCAAATCCAACGGAAGGAAATCTCATTTCCTTTCACAAAGCCCGAAACAAGTGTGTGTCCACCCTCAGGAGAGCCAGGAAACAATATCTCTCCGTTCTCAGGACCGAACTCTCTTATCTGTCTCCCTCTTCCAAATCCTGGTGGCGTCTGGTCAAATCTGTTTCTGGTGTTTCTTCCCCCTCCATCCCCTCCCTCACCTCAAATGGCCACATGGCTGACTCCGCACGTGAAAAAGCTGAATGCCTCAACTCTGTGTTTGCCTCTACATCTTGTGTCCCAAACCCATCTCTCTCTGTACACACCGTACCCAGTCGTACCCAGCTGCTCCTGGACTCTGTGTCCTTTCCTCCTGACAAGGTGGAAAAGTTTCTGTCAACCCTCGACTCGGATTCTGCAACTGGACCTGACGACATCAGCCCACGGGTCCTAAAATCCTGTTCTTCCGCTCTTTCACTCCCTCTCTCTGTTCTCTTCACCCTCTCTTTTGCTCAAGGTCATCTTCCATCTGCTTGGAAATCTGCCAACATCACCGCTTTGCACAAAAAAGGTGCAAAAACAGATCCCAGCAACTACAGACCAATCAGCCTTCTCCCAATTATCAGCAAAGTCATGGAATCCATCATTGCTTCAGATATGAAATCTTTCCTCTTCTCCAATGGCTTGATCTCTGATCATCAATTTGGTTTCAGACCTGGACACTCTACTCTGGACATGCTGCTTCTGCTTTCTCAACAATGGATGGAGGTCCTCAATGCCAAACAGGAAATTAGAGCAGTTTCCCTTGACATATCACGTGCCTTCGATACGGTCTGGCACCCCGCTCTGCTCACCAAACTCTCCTCTTTTGGTATCCATGGAAATCTCCACGCATGGCTGGCGGACTTCCTCTCTCGTCGTAGTCAACGTGTGGCCCTGAATGGGTTTCTCTCATCTCCTCTTCCTGTTCAGGCTGGAGTTCCACAAGGCAGTGTTCTGGGCCCTGTGGTTTTTCTGGTCTTCATCAATGATCTCTCTGACTCTCTTGAAAATCCTCTGTATCTCTTTGCTGATGACTCTACTCTCTGTCGCTCCATTCTTCATCCCTCAGATCAGCAGTCTGCAGCCTCCTCACTCTCTGCAGACCTGGACAAAATCACAGACTGGGCAAACAAGTGGAACATGTCTTTCAATCCTGACAAATCTCACACTCTTACGATGTTTCTCTGAAAAGACCGACTGGACAACCCTCCCATCCACTTTCTGAATAATCCTCTCCAAGAAGTTCTGTCACTCAAGCTTTTGGGTCTCACTATCTGCCATGATCTTTCCTGGGAAAACCACATTTCAAATCTGGCCTCCAAAGCCAGTCGCCGACTGGGCATCCTCCGTCGTGCGAAGTCCGTCCTTGGCACACCTGAGCTCCTCACCACATACAAGGCTTTCATTCGCAGCTCAATGGAATACTGCTCTCCCCTCTGGGCTGGTGCTCCTGCCTCACACCTAGCTCGTCTTCACGCTGTTGAAACCAAAGCATTCAGAATCATTGGAATCTCCCGCGATGAAGCTAACTCCAAGGGCCTCTCACTCACTCACCGCAGGCAGGTTGGTGGTCTTTCCGTCTTCTACCGACTCCTCTCTGGCCTTGCCCCCCCCAGCTCTCTCTGGGCTCTGTCCCGCAAATATTCCTACAGGTCGCGCAAGATCTGCCTGCAACCCTCTTATGGTCAAACTGCCAAAATCAAGACTCTCTGCTCACCTTCACTCCTTCATTCCTCTTTTCTCCCACCTCTGGAACAAGCTCCCTCACTCTCTTCAATCCCACTCCACCCTCCAGGTCTTTAAAACAGCTGTTCACCACCATCTCTTATCTTCCCCCATCCAAAACCTTGATCTTTTCTACCCCCGCTAATTTCACCCCAATTCCACTTTTTTGAAATCCCAACTTCTGTCCTGGAAGTCCTTGGTGTCCTTGTGTTTTATACTTCTCCCTCCCCCCCCCCTCCCCTTCCCACACCTCCTCCCCCCAAGCCCTCTCCCTTCCACACATCTCCCTGCTCTCAAATGTTGTGTTTGTGTGCTTCCCCTTCTCTCCCCATCTTGTTTTCCGCTCCCTCTTTTTATATATTTTGTTTGTCTGGTTGATTTGTTTGTGAAGTAAATGTTAGCTCTTTCACGAGCCTCGATTCAGTATACAAAACAAAAAAAACAACAACAACAAAAAAAAAATAGTAGAATTTTATAAGTGATTCTTCACCATTGGGAGATGGGGCCAAAACGATACATAGCAGAATATCTCAAAAAGTTGTGGACGGATTTGGATGAATCTTGGTGGACAGGTTGTGTGTGTGACGAGGACGAATCGATTCATTGTTGGTGAAGATCTCGATCCGGATCCGGCTAATATAATTTTTAAGTGATTCTTCACCATTGGGAGATGGGACCAAAAACGATATATAGTAGGATATCTCAAAAGGTTGTTGACGAATGATTTTGATTAAATGTGATTCTGTATTGTGATTTTCTGGTCTACCCTGGGATACAAAACATAAACTGTTCACCTGGCGGAGGTATGCTGTCGACTGACTGCCGTTCTAGTTTAAATTTGGAACACGAATCGGAACACAAACCTGTAGTTTTACCTTACTTTGGCTCTGAACTTGTCTCGATCACGCACAAGCAGAGATTTTTTTTTTCTGTTTGTATGGCAATCAAACAAAATTGAGAATCATTCCAAACAGGAAACTTACTGTTTTTAGGGATGTCATGAAGGCCACAAATAACAGGCACCAATAACTAATGTAATGTACTAAATAAGGTGGTGTAAAAGACACTGCAGCAACTGCAGTAAACTTCCTAAAAAAAATTGGACATCCTTTAAAATCGTTATTCTATTTCAGTTGAAGTATGTTATTGAACACTTTAGAACACAAATCGCTTTATTGGCATTCTCCAAACCCTTCCGTTTAGCAGTACTTGGACAAAATATTGCAGCATTTTACATCATCTCGACCAATCGAATTTGCTGCTCGCAGACCCCGCCCTTATCCTTATTTCTCAAGACCGTGTACAGTGAGGTGTTCTGTGAACTCTCTAGTTATTTCTGTCTTTCTCTTTCTTTCTATTTTTTCCGACAATTGCAATCACACACCATTCCTTCATTTCTGAGCCAATTATGTTAAAAATTGGAAGGAGGTAACTTTGTGTAAGTCACCCAATCCTCTTTTTTATTTATATTTTTTATTTGTGTCCCGTTTATGAGGTCAATGGTGATATGCTAATAATCATTGCTAATATGATGTGCTAATAATCACAGGTTTCCATTCCTATATCTCAGCCCACTAATGTTTATCATGGTGATTGAGATGGAAAGCAAGAAGGTAAAAATGAAAGGGATTCTTGGGAAGATGTTGTGTGCAGACAATCTGGCTGTTGTGGCGGAGAGTAAGCGGGAGATGCAGGAGTACTGGGTGAGTGGAAGGAGGCATTTGGGAAGGATGGACTGAAGATGAGTATGGAGAAGACTGAGGTGATGTAGGTTGGGCAGCAGAGAAAATAAATTAATATATTTATATGGTTAGAGGGGAAGGAGATCAGACAGGGAAATAGGTTTGAGTATCTGTGGTGAACAATGACCGGGGATGTTAAGATGGAGGCAGAGGTGCGGAGGAGGATTCAGGTGGGTGCGAATGTGTGGTGGAGAGAGTGATGGCAGATGGTAAGATATCAAGGAAATTTAAAGAAAAGGTTCTGATGTGCGTAACGCTGGCCTACCTTTGCAGTCTGAAGACTGGCACTGACAAACAACAACAGAGGCTGCAGGTCTGCGAGAACAATTGGGTCAGGAGAATTGTGGGAGTGAAGAGGGTGGATAGAAGGAGGATAGACGAACTGAATAGGAGATTGGTGTGAGGATGAGTTTGATGGAGGGTTTGGTAAAGAGCTGACTGAAGTGCACTGGACACTTGATACACATGGGGGAAGAGAGAATAGCAAAGAGAGCAGATAGGTTCGACAGGGCAAGGAAGGAGGAAAAGAGGTAGACTGGGTTTGAGATGGGAGGATTGTGTGGGACATATATCAATATAATATTGTTGCGGAACCCAACGTCGGCCTTCTTCCCCTTAAGAAGGGGGGAATAGTCCCCTTGTTCGTGACTGACCTACGTGAGTCCTGACGCTGCACCGCTCCCTCCGGAGAGGGAGGAGCGCAACCCCGTTCGCGACCGCGGACAGATGGTAATTGCCGAGCGGTTTAGCAACCGTGGCATGAACTATTAACAAGCACTGACCCGATCCTTAACGTTGGCCAAATCGTGCCACAGGTATTCAATGAGGGAAAAGACAAGGACGAAACGGATGGAAAGGAAAGAAGAACCAAGGTAGGAAATACAAATATGATTTATTACTAATATGTACACAATTAAAGAAACCAAGGAGAAGGAAGGATAATAAAATAAATACAGAAGGATGGAAGAACCAGAAGGACACAGTGCAAATATTAGCTTACCTACTGCAGTCTTACTTAAACCCAGGGACGAGACAAAAGACAGACTACAAGCACACTTACACGGGGGATGATGACAGGAATGGCAGGAGGTGGATGGCTGGAGGGAGAGGAAGGTTCAGCTGGAACCGGAGCACGGTCGGGCCGGGAGTGAGCAGCCGCCGCCCTTCCTCGATCGGCGCGTTCAGCAGCCGCCGTTCCTTCGCGGCCACGGTCGAAACTGCCGTCAAAGCCCCAAAGCTGCGGTCGTTCAAAGCTGCGATGGTTCCAAAGCTGCGTGGTGGATTCAAAGCTCCGTTGGTTCAAGCTGCTGTCTCTGCCGCATCTGATGTGGGGGCACTGCGTGACGGGTTCTCTCTCTGACGCATCTCTTCCCTAATCCATCCCCACACACTTTTATAAGGTGCGTCGCGATCATGCCGCGCCACGCCCGTGATGGTATCTCACCAGCCCTGATTGGCTGGTGGGGGCTCGCTGGGCTCCACCTTCTCATGACGAGTGGAGGGCAACGCCCTTCTTCCCCGAGACGGAGCACATGGCCAATGGCGGCAAATGCTGAAAACCGCCCGATGCAGTTGGCAACGGAGGCTTTGGGAATGGGGGCTTTGGGAATGGAAGGGAGCTACCTTATGTCATCTGGTGCAATGCAGTGTCAACTGGTGGGAACAGAGCCTTCAACTACATAGAATAAAGAGATAACTACTGAAAAGGGAAATCTATGATTTGCTACGTGATTGTATATGGACTAACTAAGGGACGACCTTTGACCTTTACACACAACATGGAGGGTGATATTTACACACAAAAAAACACAATTCTCAAATCCACAACAATATGTTTCCGATTATTCCGGCGAGGTTGTGTGTTTCTCCAAGCTCTCCACGCTACGAAAGTTAAGAAATTTTCCTATTGTATATTTGTCAAAACTGTATTTTTATTTTGCGGTGTGAGTGCCCACTGTGTGTTTCTAGTTCAACCTCGGTGTAAATCGTGCATACCTGTGTATAATCGTCGGTTGGTTCCTGCCGCGTTTTTCAGGCTTGGTTTTCCAGGCCTTGAGGCTTTGTTGTCTCCTCTCGGCGGTCGTTTGTGGTCCATTTACTTTCGTTTTCTCACTGTTTTTTTTCAGTCTTTTTTTCACCCCATACTTCCCTGAACATCTTACCCTTTAAAGTCTTCATCCAAAAAAACAACTAATTTCCTTCTCTCCCCGTGTTTGTTCATTCTTCGACCACGTGTTTCACCCCACCTGTTCTTTTTCCTTTCCTTCCTTCATAACTCAATCCTCTCCAGCCGACACCTTTCCAATTCCAGTTCTCACCATACTTCTTCAACTTTATCCTTCTTCCTCTGATCCACTTTCACCTAACCTTCAAAAAAACAAATTGACGAATAATTTAAAAAGTAGACCTCTCCTCCCGTACTAACACATTTGCTTATACACCTCCCTGTTCCTCCGTTCTCTGCTCTCCTGGCTGTCAATCTCCTATTCTTCTATTCCTGCTTCTGAACCTGTGCTGGAATCATTAATCCCCCTTAGGAATCCTTCATGCCCTCATTGAGGGAATTTACCCAGACAGTTTTCACGGTTTAGTTTAAAAATGTTTAAACTTTCCCCTGAAGTGTTGTATTCTGATGTATATTATAACACACTTTTCTTCTTCTTCTTTAAAAGTTTGTTTTCGATTTGCTCACCAAATGTCTTCATTTCAAATAAAAATTCAATCTCTTACAGTTCTTCCTTCCTACATTCCCTAAACTCACTTGCATTCCACCCCTCTTCCAACGTTTTCAAACAAATCTCTGACTTGAAAATCACAAGAAACTCATTTTGCAATTAATGTTCGTTTTCCATTAATCGTTCAACACTTTCTAAAATCCAAACTCATCCTTCCCCTCCTAAACTCACCCCTCACCAACCCCTTTCAAATCTCTCCCCTTGCCCCTCCCCTCCTAAGCTCCCCCCTCACCCCATCCCTCCTAACCTCACCCCTCCCCTCCCAAACTCACCCCTCACCTCTCCCCTCCTAAATTCCCTCCTCACCCCTACATTTCAAAACTCCCCCCTCCCTCCTCCCCATCAAATCTCCCCATCCACCTTTTTTCTCCAATTCTCCCCTCTCACCCCTCCTCCTCAAAGCGTCCTTCCCGGTTCCTCTCCCTTCCAACTCTTACCTCAATCTCCTCCAACCTTCTTCCTCGCTCTGCCCTCCCCCCCCCCCCCCCCACCCCTCAAACAACACCTCACTGTGCCTCATCCTATCACCATCAAACCTTTTGTCCTCCTCCTCCTTCCCTTTCTCCTCGGTCATCGGAAATCTCTGACACACTATCAACAGCTCTCCCTACCTCCCCCTCCTCTTCCTCATCTTACTCTCCTCTCCCCTGTCCTGTATCCGATGCTCCCCCTTCCTTTTCCTTAATGGTATGGACCTCAAACATCCGGGGCCTTCGCTCAAACCTGATTGATCTCTCCATACAGGTTGCTTCTGACAAACCAGACTTGATCTGCTTAACAGAAACTTTCCTCCTTCAAGATGTCTCTGATTCCTTAATATCTCTCCCTGGTTACTCCCTCATCTGGTATGATAGACTTGAGCCGCGTCCTGGAGGTGGCGTTGCTATCTTTATCAAAAACTCTCTTCCTCACTCTCCCTACACTGCCCTCTCTCCACCTCACCCCCAGGAGTACCTCTGGCTACGGCTTCCCCTTCGCTCCCACCTTTTGTTCATATGTGTGTTGTACCGTCCACCAAACAATGATGACTCCATCTACATCTCGCTGTCTGATAACATGGATCAACTTTTATCTATTCATCCAACTCTCTCTTCCTCATATGTGGTGATTTAAATTGTCACCATGCCAGCTGGCTGGGTGTGGGTACCTCTCACACCAGCCATGGCACCTCAGCAAAGGACTCTGCGACTCATTGGGACTGACACAATCTGTCAATTTCCCGACCCGGATCTCAGTCAACGGAGCATCCTCTCTTCTAGACTTGGTTATGACAAACTTCCCTGCAAATGTCTGCTGCTCTTCTCTGCTCCAATCGGCTCATCTGATCATGTGCTTGTAAAAGTGGACATCTCTCTGGCCATTCTCAGAGAGCCTCCTCAGCGTTGACGAGTCTGGCATTTCACTCAGGCCAACTGGCACGGTCTTCAAGCAGCCATAAATCATCTGGACGGGTCTCCCATCTCTACTGCCTCTGACATCAACTCATCCTGGGAATTCTTCCAAAGTAAACTGCTCTCTCTCATGCACAGAATTATCACATCCCGTCTTCATTTGTCATACCCTTCCTCCCGTCCATGGTACACGGAATCTTGTGGTGAGGCAGTTGCCCTGAAACGACTTGCCTTTACCTCCTGGAAGGCAAATCCAACGGAAGGCAATCTCATTTCCTTTCACAAAGCCTCCTTTCACAAGTGTGTGTCTACCCTCAGTAGAGCCAGGAAACAATATCTCTCGACTCTCAAGAGTGAACTCTCAAACCTGTCTCCCTCTTCCAAATCCTGGTGGCATCTTATCAAATCTGTTTCTGGTGTTTGTTCCCCCTCCATCCCCTCCCTTACCTCAAACGGCTACACAGCTGACTCCGCATGTGAATAAACTGAATGCATCAACTCTGTGTTTGCCTCAAAATATTGTGTCCCAAACCCGTCTCTCTCTGTACCCACCGTACCCAGTTGTAAACAGCTGCTCCTGGACTCTGTGTCCTTCTCTCCTGACAAGGTGGAGAAGTTTCTGTCAATCCTCGACTCTGATTCTGCAACTGGACCAGACGGCATCAGCCCACAGGTCCTAAAATCCTCCTCTGCTGCTCTTTCTCACCCTCTCTCTGTTCTCTTCACCCTCTCTTTTGCTCAAGGTCATCTGCCATCAGCTTGGAAATCAGCCAACATTTCCGCTTTACACAAAAAAGGTGCAAAAACAGATCCTTGCAACTACAGACCAATCAGCCTGCTCCCAATTATCAGCAAAGTCATTGAATCCATCATTGCTTCGGATATCAAATCCTTCCTCTTCTCCAATGGCTTGATCTCTGACCATCAATTTGGTTTCAGACCAGGTCACTCTACTCTGGACATGCTGCTTCTGCTGTCTCAACAATGGATGGAGGTCCTCAATGTCAAACAGGAAATTAGAGCTGTCTCCCTTGACATATCACGTGCCTTCGATCCGGTCGAGCACTTCGCTCTGCTCACCAAACTCTCCTCCTATGGTATCCATGGAAATCTCCACGCATGGCTTGCAGACTTTCCTCTCTGGTCGTCATTAACGTGTGGCTCTGAATGGATTTCTCGCTTCTCCCCTTTCTGTTCAGGCTGGAGTTCCCCAAGGCAGTGTTCTGGGGCCTGTGCTTTTTCTGGTCTTCATCAATGATCTCTCCGACTCTCTGGAAAATCCTCTCTAACTCTTTGTTGATGACTCCACTTTCTGCCAATCCATCCCTCATCCCTCAGATCGGCAGTCTGCAGTCTCCTCACTCGCTTCAGACCTGGACAAAATCAAAGACTGGTCAAACAAGTGGAACATGTCTTTCAATCCTGACAAAACTCATACTCTTACTATGTCTCTCCGAAAAGACCGTCTGTACAACCCTCCCATCTACTTTCTCAACAATCCTCTCCAAGAGGTTGTGTCACTCAAGCTCTTCGGTCTCACAATCTGCCATGATATTTCCTGGGAAAACCACATTTCCAAGCTGGCCTCCAAAGCCAGTCGCTGACTGGGCATCCTCCATCGTGCGAAGGATTCCTTGGCATCCTCCATTCCTTGGCACACATGAGCTCCTCACCACATGCAAGGCTTTCATCTGCAGCTCAATGGAATACTGTTCTCCCCTCTGGGCCGGTTCTCCTGCCTCACACCGAGCTCGGCTTCACGCTGTGGAAACCAAAGCTTTCAGAATCATTGAAATCTCCTGCGATGAAGCTGCTTGTGAGGGCCTTTCACTCACTCACCGCAGGCAGGTAGGTGGTTTTTCTGTCTTTTACTGATTCCTCTCTGGCCTAGCCCCCCCAGCCCTGTCTGTGCTCTGTCCCCCAAATACTCCTACAGGTCGCACAAGATATGCCAGCAAATCCTCTTCTGGTGAAACTGCTGAAATCAAGACTCTCTGCTCACCTTCACTCTTCCATTCCTCTTTTCTCCTGCCTCTGGAACAAACTCCCTCAACCTCTTCAATCCCACTCCTCCCTCCAGTTATTTAAAACATCTGTTCACCACCATCTCTTATCTTTCCCCATACAAAACCTTGATCTTTTCTACCCCCGTTAATTCACCCCAGATCTACTTTTCTGAAATACCGACTTCTTTCCTGGAAGTCCTAGCTGTGTCCATGTGTTTGTTTACCACTCCCACCCCCACCCTGCTTCCCACGCCTCTTCCCTCCAAGCCCTCTCCCTCCCAAAGATCTCCCGATGTCCCTGCTCTTAAATGTTGTACTCGTGTGCTTCCCCCTCCTTCCCCATCTTGTCTCCCGCTCCCTTTATTTTGACTTATGTGTCCGTTTGTTTTTTGTTGTCATTAATGTTAGCTCTTACACGACCCTCGATGTTTTATGCAAAAAAAATATTTAAAAAAATATGGAGGGGGTGGTTGCATAATTGGCTGTGAACAGAGGAAAGTGTAGTATTGTGGTCAAGGGAGGGCAGAATATTGGTACAATTGGACCCTCACCCCTTACAAATGGCAAGAAGGTGAAGAGGAGAGATTTTCTTCGTTTGTATGCAGGATGAGGCTACGGGGTAGCATCATTGGCTGAGGGTGCGCGTGGCTGTGCTGCTGATGCAATGCACCCAGTAGGTGAGGGCACGAATTTGTAATTTATTTATGTTGCCGACGATAGCTTGCCTATTCTTCCTGAAGGACAACGTGGGATCTTTAACGTCCACCACCGAATGTTGGCAGCTGGGATGACAGTTTAACGTCCATCCAAAGGATGGCACACATTGATGAATCACCCTGTCTGTGAAACACTGGGATGATAGTTTATAGTGGGATCGGGATTCAAACCCAGACTAGACAGCTTTGATGCAAGTGTACGTATCTTCAGGCCATTCTGTCTGCCCAGGAGAGAGATGCTAGCTGTAAAATAGATCCTTGCAAACAGCTCCAGCTGGGAATTTCTATGTTTGTTAATATGTGTACCACTTTTCAACAGTAGCATTGACCGTGTACCAACCAAGATCAAAAATTGAAAAACGTTTGATAAAAAACCGAATCTCAGAGTATTAAAAAAAAAAAACCACCTTTAGAGGCCATTTTTCCCCGCAAGCGGGGGTTGGCCTTTTTCGGGAACCGTGGTTGTTGTTGTTTTTCGGTCCCCTTTTTGAAGCAATGTTTTACGGCCGGATGCCCTTCCTGACGCCAACCCTTTTTGCCGCCTTTAACGACAAACAGGGAATTACCAGTGAACTGGTCCTCAATCTCAGAGTATGATGAAATAATAAAATATTGATTGAGAGTCTAATTTTATTCTCAAACACAGCATAACAAAAAAATAATAATTAGAATGGTGGATTACTGCAAAAGGAGTTTCTTAGTCATAATTCATCGCTGACGTGTCTTTTGCCTTATTGTGAAATTTTCATCTTAATTTGAACACTGGGCCTGTTTATTTTCAACCAGATTATCAATCCGAGGAATAGTTTTTGATGGAACACATCATAGATCATCGTCGAGTTTCAGTCTTGTTCAAAGTTTAGATTTCATCACCAAGAGGCATGAGAATCCGGTTTCACACAACCATGTCATCGGAAAGACCATCAGGGCACAAACTAACAGTCTTCCAACCACAGGGTGTGGATTCATCATATCACAGCAGAAGTCTGTTATACTTTTGTCTTCAAAGATATCCCGGGCTGCAGAATCATTCTGGCGATCAATGAGAGACTCCTGGACAGAACCGGGTAGCCCTTTCAGGTTATCAATTCGAAATTGGTTTCAAACAAGCTTTGCGTTCATTTTGGGAAGATCAGGGAAGTAGGACAAGAACTCTTCATTCAATACAGTGAGATGGCTTTCAATGACAATTTTCAAGAACTCTGGCAATCCCTCACCCCTCCACTTTCACTGATGACATCAGTCGGGCCTCCGAACATTTCCAAATCCCCACGTCCAATCTTCTTGTTCTAGAGAAATGGCTATGGCTACGAGATTGAGCCACAAAGAGTATCGGTCGGTAGCATTTCCTGACCATTCCATACCTGTAATAAATGGGAATTCTTCTTCTTTCAACTCGACCCACTCGACTTTGTCAAATACAACCCCCAGGGCAATATACAGTAATTACAGGTATATCGTGTATTATCATCAGCAGCAAGGGCTCCGGTATAAGATGCACACATTCTAAGTTGTTTTGTCAGTAAATTTGATTCATAAATCTCAGAATCACAAATCGATAAAAGAGAATACGGTATATGAAAATATCCTAAATTGTTTTGTCTGTCGTGTACCACCAGAAAATCCCATATGTACCACCAGTGGGAGCCTTTGAGCTGCAGGGATTGATAGAAAATTTTCATATTAGAATCGTTTTCGGCATTTTGCAGGGGTTAAAGGTCAAAAAAGAGTCGCATATCAAGGTGTTTGGCTGCCATGCCTCTTTATTACAAACAATCCAGACAACAATAATTGGTAGACATTGGTCTGGTGTCTTCCTTTTAATTTTACAGGAAGTCAAAGTGGATGGGGAGGTAGGGAAGGGGCGACATTGTATTAACTCGTGAGTGTGTGCAATTGTATCTTTTTACAGCGTCGCCCATTGGGCAATGCTGTCTGGAACAGCGTTTGTCTGCCCGTCTAGTCTAGTATATGTATGTGTGTATGTATGTCCCTTCCGTCGGCATTTTGCAGGTTTATTAGCCCCCGTTGGACTTGATCTGAAACAGGGGCTTATGGATTGGGTCTCGTCCGTCCGTCCGTGCATGTCTCCGTAACCAAATCGAGGACATGCATTGACCGATTTTGTTCATACTTGGCACAAAGACAATACATGATGGTATACATAATTATGCACATCATTTTTTTTTGCGATGCGATTAAAGATGGCCAACTGGTGGCCATTTTGGTTGTAAAAAAACAACAACCCGATATTGAACATGTCCTCAACCATTTCTCAGACATGCATTTACCTATGTTCATATTTGGCACACAGATAATGAATGATGGCTTCCTCATTTTCATTTGAGATCAAATCCAAGATGGCCGACTGGCAGCCATTTTGTTACTTAAACGTTTCCCCAACCATTTATTGAACATGCATGGTCCGATTTTGATCAAACTTGACACAAGCACACTACATGATTGTGTACACGTCAACCTCACTTTATTTTGTGATCTGATCAAAGATGGCCGACTGGTAGACGTCGGAGATGTATATAATATACATCTGCCATCTTGGAAAAACTGAAAAAAACCACGTCTTCAACCATTTCCCGACTGGCGGCTATTACGTTACTTTAACGTGCGCCAAACCATTCCTCGACATGGATGGACCGATTTTGTTCAAACTTGGCACATAGACAATACATGAGAGTATACATATGCAGAAGATTTTGTTTTGTAATCCAAACAAAGATGGCCGACTGATGGCATTTAACTCCACACAACAAAATTACTAAAACCACGGGGGCTATGACATTTTATGTCTTTTTCTTCTTGTTCCATTTAAAACTTGTTTTCTCTGCAACCGTTGGTCCGATTGTCACAATTTTCACCATTGGAGCGCCTCCTCCTGTCAAATTGTTATGGCATAGCCCATTGCGCAATGCTATCTAGAACAGCGTTTGCCTGTACGTATGTATGTATGTCCCTCACAAACATCCACCAATCAGAGCGGAGGATCTGGTCATATGACAGGGACAGCATGTAGTAACCATTACAGTTGCATATTTTACTGAAAGGAAATATAATAACCTTCTGTGGAATGTTTTGGGGTCCCAGCGGGTGTCATAAGGTAGGTAGGAGGTTTCAGAAATTCCTCAATACAATTATGATTTTGAAATGTGATCCACACGGACCTTGCTCTGGAATCTGGAAGTGAACAGATCATGATGCTGCACTGGTTTGATATATTAATACAATTGATATATTAATACTAAAGTATTTATTTGTGATTGGAATGATAAATGATGCTGTTTGAAATGAAAATGTAGAGATATTGAGTTTAAAGCAGAATGAGGAAATGACATCAGGGTTTCCGTCCATGACATTCGTGGATTCCCCATTTGCAGTTTTGCCATTGACTGGATGTAACAACATTCAGACTGGGTACGTTTTATGTCGAAGTCTTTCAGGAGGAACCTGCTTTGAATACCTAACGTTCCACTGAAGATGGCACAGGAATGTGGAATTTATTGGTTCATTGTTTGCCATTCACTGTTTTGTTTACCCAAGTCATTCACGAACTGGCTGTCCATTCCTGAAGTCAAAAAAGTTAATACTTACATTATTTGCTAAGTGGTATCCCCACCCAGGTCATACTATCCTCTTCAACTAAAGTATCAAACAAGTCTGGCTACGCCATTGTTAGACTATCGGTCTTGTTCAATGATTATGACATCATAGGTCACGTGGTATGGGTGCCATCTTGGAAAAACTTTGCACCTCTATATCTCTGAACCCGCTCCAAGGAAAAAATTGAAAGGTGTCTCATTGTAAAGTACTCCCTATGGGGAATAACATATGGTTAATGATGATGTCATATGTGCCTTCATTATGACGTCATAAATCGACAAGTAGAATGCTTGATCCGTTCAGTATGAAATTTCTTCAGTGTGATCTCGGGATAAATTGGTCGAGAAAAACAAATTGATGACGTTATCGGTCACGTGGTTTGGGAGCCATATTTTTACAGCATAGCCAGTAGGGAAATGCCATTTGGAACAGTTTGTCTGTCCGTCCGGTGAATATGTGTATGCCCCTCACAAACGTCCACCAATCATAGCTGAGGATCTGGTCACATGACAGGCTGACAGCAGATACAAGCCCTGCTATGCCGTTGTTAGACTCTTGTTCTTGTTTTTTGTATGCAAGGCCGAGGCTCATGCCAGAGCTAGAATTGAGTGGGATGTGGAAAACACACCACCAGCAGGTGGAGGGACACCTGGGGGAAGAATGTGTGAGGGTTAGTATGCTGGATACAAGCTCACATGCTGTATTTATACCTCTTATTTATTCTCTTGCCCCCCCCCCCCCCCCGCCGACGTCTACCAGTTTTCTTGTTCAGAGATTACCCCCCCCCTCCCTTTCCCCCTTGAACTCCCCCAATCCTGTTTCTTGTTCTCTCACCTCTCCTTTAAGAAAATTCTGCTTCTCCTGCCACCTTTTGTTTTTTAGAAAGTAAAAAAGAATGAGGAAATGGAAAATGAGGAAAGTAAAAAAAGAATAAGGCAGAATAACCACAAGTGTAATGAGTTATATTGAAGATATAATATACAATTATAAATGGTCACATGTGTCACCAAATGGGACCGCCTTTTTGGATGAAAATGAATTATTGAATATGGAACTTGATTAATAAAGTATTCATTATGCTGTTAAGAGGCTGAGGAGGCCTGGTCACGGATCTGAGGGCTGCACCTTTAGCACCGGGAATGCCAGATTCCCAAGAGCTGTTCAGTTGTGGCTTAAATTCCAACCATTGGGGAAAACTATTTTACTACGCTTAGGAAATAAACTATTATTCCGTCACCGTAGGGTTGGACCTCGTACCTCATTCTCCCAAAATTTTCCTCTGCATCACTTAAACATTGTGAGCAATCAACAACTTAAACCACTGAAACCTTTGTCATTGACCTAACATCTGCATATTACACCTCGCCTGGCAACACAAAAGTAACGAAAATGACATATTACTTATGCATACTTTTTCCATTCCTTTCCCTCATTCACCAATTTATTTTATCAGACATTCTTTCTTTTCTTTCTTTCTGCCCAAAGGCAGGGTCACTGCTACCAAAGCCCCATGACAACGATTACACTAGGTGGTTTGCCTTTGCCGTCTCAGTGGCAGTCATGGCAGGAATATGTCATTTGTTGAGAGCGACAGTGAGAGCTCCTCAACTCGTGGTGGAATAAAACGAAGAAACCATGGGATCTTTAATGTGCACCAACTAATGCCGGCAGAGGGCGCACACATTGATGAAACGCCAGGGCGACAGCTTATAGCTGCCTTTTAGTGAACGTGGTATTCTATTGAAACCATGAAGTCGTCGTAATGCAAACCTCTTGACCGGTTTGACTCCGGTTGAATAATTAACGCTTATTAGCAAGCTTGTCAAATTTGTAGCCATTGAGATGTTCTCTGTCCCTCCCCTGCACTTCATCTCACATTCAATTGCTCCCATGTCAGCAATGTCATAATGCTTCAATTACGTTCATTCACAAAACGTACTGTGGATCTATTCCTCTTTATCATCCTTTCTGTTTTAAAGTCACGAAGTAAACCCTTCCCATCATTACTCGTCCAGTTGATCGTCTATTTACCTTTTGTTAACCCATCCCCTGACTTTTGTGTGAACCCTTTGAATTTCCTGTTCTGCAGGCGTAAATATTATTTTATGCATTCCGTGTTACTTCGGGAAATACTGCTGTTTAACATAAATATAACCGTACAAGGTATATTTAAATGTTCTTGGTTCTGTGCGAGTGAGTTTTTTTTCTTATCTCTCTCCTCACTTTTCCCCCTCCCTCCCACCTCCACCCCCCTCGCCCCAACCCCTCCGGCCAGATAAACTTTAAAAAACAATGATACAGGGAAGGACACTGTCCGACAGGATGGTGCAAAGGTAGCCTATTTACCTTTCGAGTGGTCTATTCTGTGTTTGATTTCCGACATGCCTACAAACTATTGGATTGGTATTAGTATGCAGGGCAGTGATTCACAGTGCGACCTCACTATGTTGAATGTTAACCTGGGGACTTGCGATAATGGAGATAATGGGGATAATGGGGATTGGGGCAGGAGTTGGGGCAAAGTGCAAAACTATCCTGTGGGAGCAGACACCCTTTATGCCAAGTGTGAGTGAGCCCCATGGGTGGAAGGGTATACCCGGTATATGGCAGCAAACACATGGTGGGGAGGAGGTGTAGGTGGGTGTTGGGGGGTGGGGGGGTGGAGGGGGGCGGGAAGTATATAGTGCAAAACCACAAGTTTATAGTACAGAAAGGCTGTTCGTTATTTGCGGATTATGTGGTTTCTACTGTGTGAGACGAAATCCATGGTTAGACGAGTTTGGTCCTCATTGGTGACATTTGATGCAGTATACCATCCTGACAACTCCCAGTGTGTACCCTGGATTAGTGGATTAGAATAGGTACACCGTATCCCTGCGTGTCGTAAGAGGCGACTAAGAGGGTTGGTGTCAGGAAGGGCATCCGGCCATGAAAACATTGCCTCAAAAAGAGAACCATGACAATTACAACTACATATGGGCAGGGTACAGCCCGAAGTGGAGATCGGTTTCTGAGGTTTGGGACATGGAATGTAGGGACACTGACAGGGAGATCAGGAGAAGTGGTGGAAGTATTGGTCAGAAGAAGAGTGGACATATGTTGTGTGCAAGAGACGAGATGGAAGGGAAGTGGTGTGAGAATGGTGAAGGGTAGGCAGGGACAGAAATACAAGTTTGTGTGGCGAGGGTGCCTGGAGGGCGGAAATGGTGTTGGTGTCCTGTTTTCTGAGGAGTTTGTAGACAGTGTGGTGAGTGTGGCCAGAGTGAGTGATAGGTTGATGATGGTGAAAATGATGATTGGAAAGCTCTTGGTGAACGTCGTCTCGGGATATGCTCGGCAGGTTGGTCGGAGCGATGAAGAGAAGGACAAGTTCTGGTGTGCGATAGAGAAGCTGATGGAAAACGTGAAAGATGAGGAAGTTGTTGTGGTAGGAGGAGACCGAAATGGACATGTTGGAAGGAGTATGGATGGTTTTGAGGGAGTTCATGGGGGTTACGTACATGATGTGAGAAAATGGAGAAGGTGAAAGGATTTTGGAATTTGCTGATTTGTTGATTTGTAATACTCAGTTTCAGAAAGAGGATAATAAGCTTGTTACATACACGGCAGGTGGGTCGACGACAACCGTCGACTACCTAATGGTGCGTAGGCGAGATAGGGGGCATCTCCGGGACACAAAGGTGATCCCGGGGGAGGAGGCTGTTTCACAGCACCACTTGGTTGTCTGCGACATAAGGGTGAAAGGTGCGAGGAGAGCTCGGCGGGTGAAGTGCCAACCGAGAATGAAGTTGTGGAGGTTGAAAGAGGTGACAGTAAGGGAGGCATTAAAAGAGAGGCCGAGTAGGGTAGAGGATGATGTGGTTGAGCTTGAAAGTGGTTGGATGTCAATGAAAGCTAGTCTGTTGGGAGCCGTTGGTGAGGTATGTGGATGGACAAAAGGACCACCGAGGCACTCGGAAACATGGTGGTGGGATGATGAAGTTGGAAAGAGGTTGACGAGAAGAGGAAGAAGCTCAAGGAGTGGCAGAAGGCGAAGGGTACGGGAGCAGAAAAAGCAGAGCATGAAAGTTATAAGGCAGCCAAGAAGGCTGCAAAGAAAGAGGTAGCAAAGGCGCAGGAAGCATGTCGGAAAACGTTCGGAGAACGTTTGGATTCGGAAGAGGGTCAGAGAGCAGTATTCAGGATTGCAAAGCAGATAGCGAAAGAGAGGTCTGATGTGATGGGGGTGAGTTGCTTGAAGGATGAAGTGGGACAAATCGTTGTGGACCCAGATGGAATTAAAGGAAGATGGAAAAGATATATGGAAATGCTGTTGAATACAGAGAATGAATGGGATGGCAACATAGAGAGTAACCCAGTTTTAGGACCGGCAGAGAAGATAACTGAGAAGGAAGTTGAGGAAACGATAAAAGCAATGAAGAGTAGAAAAGCGGGAGGGCCGACGGGAGTTGTGGGAGATATGTTGAAGGCAGCAGGAAGTTGGGGTGTGAAGAGAATGACAGAGATCTGTAATCTGTTGGTGAAAGAAGGCCGTATTCCAGTGGATTGGGAACTGAGTGCCCTTGTCCCTATATACAAGGGGAAAGGTGACCCTCTGGAGTGTGGTTCGTACCGAGCGATAAAGTTATTGGAGCATGGAATGAAGGTATTGGAAAGGGTGTTGGAGAGGAGGATAAGGAAGAAAGTGAAGATCGAAGAAATGCAGTTTGGATTTATGCCAGGAAGAGGAACGACAGACGCGCTTTTCATTGTGAGGCAGTTGCAGGAGAAGTACATGGAGAAGAGGAAGAAGTTGCTTCTTGGGTTTGTTGATCTGGAGAAAGCATTCGATAGGGTTCCACGCAAAGTATTGACATGGGCATTGAGGAAGTTAGGAGTGGAGGAATGGTTGATCAGAGTAGTGATGGCAATGTACAAAAGAGCGCGCACAGCTGTAAGGACAAAGTACGGGAACAGTGGTGAGTTTGAGGTGAAGGTGGGAGTGCATCAGGGGTCGGTACTAAGTCCACTATTATTTGTAGCTGTGATGGAGGTGCTGGCTCAGAACATAAAGGAGGGTTTACCGTGGGAGTTGTTGTATGCAGAAGATCTGGTGTTGATTGCGGAAAGTATGGATGGACTGAAGGAAAAGATGAACAAGTGGAAGGAATGTATGGAGACGAACGGTCTGAAGGTGAATATCGGAAAGACGAAGGTGATGGCAAGTGGTAAAGCATGTGGTGAGGTGGAAAGAACTGGGAAGTGGCCCTGTGCTGTGTGCAGGAAGGGTGTCGGAGTGAACTCCATTCAATGTGCGCTGAGTGGGTTCATCAAAAATGTAGTGGTCTGAGAGGGTCATTAACCAGTGTGGCAGCTACATTCATATGTAAGGTGTGCACAGAGGGAGCTGTAGATGGAGGAAATGTTGAGTTGGATCTTGGAGACGGCGTGAAGCTGGAAGGTGTGAAAACATTTTGTGACCTCGGAGACATGCTGAATGGAGAAGGTGGATCAGACTCGGCAACGGTTGCTAGAGTGAGATGTGCATGGAAGAAATTTCGGGAACTGAGTGGCGTGCTGATGAGGAGGGGAGTGTCGTTGAAGCTGAAGGGAAAGGTGTATGCTGCATGTGTGAGAAGTGTTATGATTTATGGGAGCGAGACATGGGTCATGAATGTAGAGCAGCAACGAAGGCTGGAAAGGGTGGAAATGCAAATGGTTCGATGGATGTGCGGAGTATCGTTGAGAGAGAGAGGAAGAGAAATGATGAATTGCGAAAGATAATGGGAATAGAGCCTGTGATTAATGCTGTGAAGAGGAACAGGTTGAAATGGTTTGGTCATGTGTTGAGGAAGGATGAAAGTGACTGGCTGAGAAGAGTGATGGAAATGAATATAGAAGGAAGTAGAGGACGGGGAAGACCGAGAAAGACTTGGCTAAAGATGGTGGAAGAAGAAATGCGGGCAAGGGGGTTAACAAGGAGAAATGCAGAAAATAGGGCAAAATGGAGAAGATTGTCATGGAGACCACAAGGCTAACCCCTGCTCTTGCAGGGAAAATGGCCTTAAAATGCATGTTGTTGTTGTTCGTGAAGCGTTCTTTTTAAAAACGGATTTTTTTTTAATATCGGCTTTCAAGCTGATATGGCTGCCAAACCACATACCCCTCAATCCACAAACAGTGCAGCAGCAAGCACTTTTGCAGGCATCACTGACTTCCTCCAAGCCAAGTGCAAGCAGGTATTTCTGGAAGGATAAGCTCCAACGGTTCCATGGAATACGTGGCTGGCGAGGCAAAGCCAGAAAGGCAGGCAGGGGTGAAAGATAAACTTCAGCCATCCTCGTCGCCAATGTTATCGTGTAAAAACTGACTCCAACAACTTCAGTTTAGTTGTTGTCGACGGCTTCCTCAAGAGAACATTTATTCCATGGCATTCATGTGCGTGTCCAAGATGGCGTCTCTCCTTGTGCCATCAAGCAACCATGCACCTTCACTTATGGCAACGCAAAGTAACCACACCAAAATGTCATCAAATCAAATAAAAAGCCATAACAACCAAGCATAACACACCCCTCTCAGGTGATACTATTAGACAGATAGCTTTAAGCAAAAGGAACAAATAAACATCCACCTTCATGTGATATTTTTCAATGACAAAGGAAAAACACTAGAACTGTGTAGGTTGATGTGAGTGAGTCACAAGTGGAAAATGGAGGTGTTGGTACGGTGGGGTGACACACACACACACACACAAACACACACACACACACACACACACACACACACACACACACACACACATATATATATATATATATATATATATATATATATATATATATATATATATATATAATATATATATATATTATATATATATATATTTAAACAGGAGTGTCTGTCCGTCCCCAAATTACTCCCTCAGTTTTTGGGCTAGCCCAGCCAAACCTCCCGTGGAACGTTTTGGGGTACCAGCGGATGTTCTAAGGTAGGTAGGAGGTTTAAAAAATTCCTCAATAAAATTATGATTTTGAAATTAACTCGATACGAACCTGCCGCGAATCCGGATTTGGACAGATGACGGCAATGAGCTGGTTTGATAATAACCCAATACAATCGTCATTTAAAACAGTGTTTTGTTAAAGTTTCAATTTATGATTGGAATACCACCTTTAGAGGCCATTTTTCCCCGCAAAGCGGGGGTTGGCCTTTTTCGGGAACCGTGGTTGTTGTTGTTTTTCGGTCCCCTTTTTGAAGCAAAGTTTTACGGCTGGATGCCCTTCCTGCCGCCAACCCTTTTTGTCGCCTTTTATGACTAGCAGGGAATTACCAGTGAACTGGTACTCAATTAGCCGACCTCGGAAGGATGACAGGCTGAGTCAACCCCCCTGGCATTAATTCAGTGATCGACCGGGATTCGAACCCAGGATCCTAGGATCCTAAACCGGCACCCTAGCCGCTAGCCCAACACCAGGGTATGATTGGAATGATGTTTGGAATTGAGTGAATACAATTACGATTTTGAATTGGTAATTGTATTCACCCAACCGTACCGAACTACTTCGCATTCGGATTTAAATATTTGTTTATATCACGAATGTTCATAAAAATTTATTTTTTAACTTAGGGGAGTGGGGGGGGGGGGGGAGAGGGGAGGGGAGTGGGGGAGAGGGGGAAGGGGAAGGGGAGGGGGGGGGAGGCAGGAGGGGAAGGGGAGGGGGGGAGGCAGGAGGGGAAGGGGAGTGGCTCACGTTTCTGAGTGAATGTGGCTCATGTTTCTGAGTGAATGTGGCTCATGTTTCTGGTTTAAGTGTGACGCCGATCAGGAAGAAGAAGAAGCCGTACTACCAAATTCGTACACTTCCGGAATGGTTTGATTTATTTGTATTCAAATGTAATTGTAAATTGTATTTATTTATGCGAATGTGTACTTGTGTATAACTGTCATTAATTTAAAAAGGCTTCGGCACTATCGAGCGTTATATATATATACATACGTATATATATATTTTAAACTCCAAAAAAACGAACTTTTTTTTTCAAATTTTTTTTTTTGCCTAAAACACTCCCAGGCACTCACTGATGAACTTCTGAAAGTTTGATGAATATCCGTTCAGTCATCTCTGAATAAAACGTGGACACACACACACAGACAACTCGCGTTTATATATACTAGGGCATGCCCGTACTATATATATATATCTAAAATTATATCCCCCCCCTCTATTTACATGAAATGGTTTGGTCCAAAGCGAACGGCTTGCGAGTACGGTGACAATCCCCCCCCTCTATTTACATGCAATGGTTCGGTCCAAAGCGAACGGCTTCCGGAGTTTGGTAAAGAAATCGCCATCGCGTACACAAACGCGCAGGAAAGCGAATGAATCGCAAATTCGTTTTTATTAGTTGTAAAACATAGTTTAACGCCAACATAGTTTGCAAACGTGAAATAAATGAATACGCTCTCAAATGTGCCATCCGAGGCAGAGTGTGCCCGCCACGTTCGGCACACGCGATCGTTCGCTGCTCTCTGATTGGTTGAATCGTTTTTTGGACATAGCTCGGTAAGTAATTGTCCGATTAATATGAAACCTTGAAAAGGCACATCCTCGGGTCCCCAGCAATATACCTGGCAAGTTAAAAGTATATCGGACCCGTGGTTGTCGAGAAACAGCGGTCACAGACAGACAAACGTACAAACGTACAAACGTACAGACAGAGATTACTGGAATTATAGATAGATATATATATACATCGGGATTTAAATTTAATTCAAAAATTGATCCAGACGTCTATTCTCTTTCAAACATTCAAACCGACAGAGGTAGTTATTTATCACAGCATCTGTAGAATTTTCACCCTTTTACTCAACTCTGTTTCGCTGTTATTTGGTGGAGCAAAAAGTCAACTGAGCTTTATAGCTATTTAGACACACACACACACACACACACACACACACACACACACACACACACACACACACACACACACACACACACACACACACACACAATGGAAGAATGTGATATTGCATTCTTACCTTTGTATATTCTATATGTTTCGGTATTCCAGGTTGTATTTTGCATTGTAGATTATTGTTTTATTCAAATTGGGTCGACTTTTTTGTTTTGAATTGCCATGCTCTTGTTGTCGACGGCCCCCTTTGGTTAAGCTCAGTCGGCTTGCTGATTCGGTCTGAGTTTGCATTTGCAGGGCAGCACCGAACAAGCTCGGTGTGACACGTAATGTTCTAAAAGTGTCAGGGGTTGCGAGACATCCTCCGCTGGAATGTGCATGTTACATCCTCTTAGCACAGACGCCGCGACGATGGTAATGGGTGCAGGTCCATAAATCATCGCAACGGGCGCACAAGCACGTCTCGACATACTGTCCTAGAATCAAATTATTTCTGTTGCCATTGACTGGGGATTACAGCGATGATTGTTGTGCATCCTCTCATGTTGATTGTAGCTGGAGCAATCATGTTGACTTCATACGCATCATGCCTATTCTACTATACTTATTGTTTTACAAAAACAAACAATTCTCTTTATGGTCAACACATTGGTGGATCTTCTGATACAGTTTCAAGGACCATTTGTTCACTCTTATAGCTTCCTCCACTGTTTGCTTAAACGCCACCCGAAGGAATGCTTAAAGCAAACCTTGGTAACTCATTAGTGAATGTTTGAAAATCGAGAGAGGCATCTGAACAAGGAATCGCTGAGCCTGTGCCACATGCCACCAGTTGGTTACCACAGCATACGTAAATAGGAGTAAAGTACAGCCAGTTGACGTGGGACTGTTGTGGATTGCTTCAACTGGAACTTCATATTTTTGTGACTGGTTTATTTATTTATTTATTTATTTATTTATTTATTTTTGCAGGAACTCCTCAACTACAAAGAATGCTGTTCCGTGAAGTTGATACCATATTTGAATGCCGTCTGTGTCGCAGCCTTTTCAGAGGACTTCCCAACCTTGTTACACATCGCCAGTTTTACTGCTTTCCGACATCAACTGGTAAGTAAATGGCAGGGTACGGCGGGGTGCTGCAATGAGGGGCATGGTGGGGGTGCTGTGGCGATGGGCACAGTGGGGCACCATGGTGAGGGACACGGTGGGTGCAGGACAACAACGTTGAGATCTGCAGTGGCCAGGCCAGAAGCCCTGATTAAACCTATAGTCCGAGCTGTCCTTGTTGCCAAAGATGGATCAACAACATATATATATATATATGTATATCACATCTTGTCATCCCAATCCTTTTGGCAATATAGTACATACCTCGTCTAAATTAGACCAGAGTTTATTGATTTGCAAACTTCGATTTTTGCTCTGTGCATCACTACTTTTGTCTTTTGTACTAAAAGTCTCTAAACTTGCATTTACTATGTTTCCCAGCATTTTTACCTTCATAATACAATATTTCTTTGCATTACTAAGCTGCTCGAAGAATTGTCAGTGTGCGCTATTGCACAAAGGTGAGTGGTGGGTTGGAGGTCCTACTCAATCAAGTTTTGTTACATAAATATGAGATCCACAAGCAAAGTCAGTTGTTTATTTACTTAATAAATGCGGTTATTCCATCATTCGGTTATCACACACAATGTTATCGAGTTCTGATCATATCAGGATTTTGAATTTTCTACCAGACTATAAATTCCTATTTGTTTATTGAACATCGTCAGCTCATGTATCTAGGTTTGAGCGATCTGTAAGGAAATCAATCGTCAGTGTCAGCACCACCTTCTGTCAAACTTTGAGATGGTCTATTTAAACGCCTGCAGAGTGCACCTGATGACCGTGTAAGGGAGGTAAACAGACTGAAACACAAGTTTGAAATTCGGTTCTAAATTAAAGCCCCTAAAGGATTAAAGCTTGGTCGTGTGCAGTTTGGTCTAAAGTTTTCAAAAATAGGAAGGATTTTTAATTGAGTTTTGATGTGACACTGTTGTTTGTTTATTTATTTATACAAAAGAATGGTTATGTGATGTTATTGTTCTGTGATTAAAACAGGAAGTTAATCTTGAAATGACTCCCTTTTTGAACAAGTACACTTTAAGGATCCGTTTACCTGCACGGCCAAGTCTGTAATCAAGTGAAACCAAAACGGATTGTTTATCCACTCTGTGTTGGGAAGTATTTTTTTGTTGGTTGTTCAACAATATGTGGTATGGTTAAACTCTAAGTGATGTGGTTCCAACAACAATAGCAAGTCATTGAATTTTTTTTGTTAAATTGCATCTTCAGGGCTTTTTCACCCTTTTATCAAACAAGGAAACTGTATTTGGAAGCTGCATTTTGTCCTTCCTTCATCTCGCACTTTGGTTAGCTTTTGTTCTCATCGATTTATTGTACACTGCACCTATTCCATCTCCAGGCGCTGCATGACGTCATTGCCGGGCACCGAAGGGAGGCCTGACGATGACGTGTGCCAAAAGGGAGTACTCAGTTTTCACTCCCTTTGTTTGTTTCTTTTCTTGCTTTCTTATTTTCTTTCTTGTTTGTCCAGGCGATATCTCAGCCATCCTTTGAGATAGGAAGCTGAAATTTGGGCACAATAGTGAGCACGTGCTTTGGCAAAATGGTATTTAAAAAATATTTTTGATTAACTGAACGATTACTTAATTATTATCTAATTTATGAAGTGCTTAATTATTTTCTTTCTCATCTGGGCAATATCTCAGGCACCTTTTGAGTTAGGAAGCTGATATTTCAACACGAAAGTGACCAAGTGATTTGGCTGTGAAGGCTATTTTTGATTTAGTGGTTAATTTCATAATCTATTTATCATTTAATGATGTGATTAATTAACTAATTAATTACTTTTCTAAAAGTTACAGATTCGGATAAAACTGTGGTGGTTTAGGTATGCTATTAGCCCATTAATTAAGAAATTAATTATTTTATGATTATTATTTATTTATTTAAATTATTAATTACTTATTTATTTTCTATTTAATCTCGGCAATATCTCAGGCACCTTTTGAACTAGGAAGCTGATATTTGGACACAACAGTGACCAAGTTATTTGGCTATAAAGGGTATTTTTGATTTATTGATTAATCAATTGATCAACAAATTATTTATTTTTTTCGATTAAATACTTTCTTTTCAAAAAGTTACAGATTCGGATGAAGCAGTGGTCATTTATGTAAGCTATTAGCCAATTGATTAAGAAATTAATTATTTTAGCATTATTATTTATTTATTTTAATTACACAAGTAATCAATCAATTTATTGTACACTGCTCCATCACAATTCTGTCTCCATGTGCTGCAAGGCTCACCAGGTGCCAAAGGCACCCTGGAAATGCCGCACACTGAAGGATATGTTACGTATTTATTTGGCATGGGGGCGAATGAAACTCTACTTGCTTTATTATTTTTAATTTGGTGATGAAATCTGCTGATTGTTACAAAACCAAAATGAGAGATGATTAAAGTTGGCCCAACCATAAATGGTTGGGATGCAGACTTGGTGAAGTTTGGTGAAGTTGAAGAAAGTTGTCTTGATGGTGTTTATGATTCTATTTGTGTCCATATTATGTCGGTGTGTCTTCTGTTCCACAAACTCTTATTAGAATGCAAAATATGGAAAACCATTGGGATGGAATGTGGTGACTTGATGCATTTGGTTGTTCGTGTCATTGCTCAAACTCTACAACATGTTTATCAACATCTGAGTGCGTTCAAACAAGAGAATCGTCGTGCTCCTCATGACAGGACTTTCCTCACGAGCTGTTCATTATTAGACCAAATTGGTTATCGACACGGTGTTCAAGAGTTCCGACTGGAAGCAGAACAGGACAATGATCCATGACAAATGGCAATGAGAGATCATTTTGCTGCAGAAACAGGTTGCACAACTGTGATGGGCCAGCAGGTCTGAAAGATCATTCCTTATGATTGCCTTCAGATGTTTGCTTGAAAAGTGAATAAGACCATCTCAACAACTTTTCTTGCCTGGTTCATGGGAGCACAATTACAGTGGTGCATTGAAAGGTGTGTTTCAGGAATCGGGTCTAGTAATTGTTAATAGTTCGTGCCGCGGTTGCTAAAAAACCGCTCGGCAATTAACATCTGTCCGTGGTACGAACGGGGCTGTGCACCTGCCTTTCCGGGGGTAGCTGGGCAGTGTCAGGGACCACGTCGGTCAGTTATAGAAGAGGGGGATTAATCCCCCCTCCAAGGGGAACAGAGGCCGACGTTGGGTTCCGTAACAATTGGTGTCAGGAGTGGGCCAATACTAAACGGTGGTATTGAAAGGTGTGTGTACAATTACATTTCCCGGTGTGTACCCTGGTTTAGAATAGGTACACCGTATCGGTGTGTGTCGTAAGAGGTGACGAAGAGGGTTGGCGTCAGGAAGGGCATCCGGCCATAAAAACATTGCCTCAAAAAGAGAACCATGACAATTACAACTACATATGGGCAGGGTACAGCCCGAAGTGGAGATCGGTTTCTGAGGTTTGGGACATGGAATGTAGGGACAATGACAGGGAGATCAGGAGAAGTGGTGGAAGTATTGGTCAGAAGAAGAGTTGATATATATGTTGTGTGCAAGAGACGAGATGGAAGGGAAGTGGTGTGAGAATGGTGAAGGGTAGGCAGGGACAGAAATACAAGTTTGTGTGGCAAGGGTGCCCGGAAGGCGTGCATGGTGTTGGTGTCCTGTTTTCTGAGGAGTTTGTAGACAAGTGTGGTGAGTGTGACTAGAGTGAGTGATAGGTTGATGATGGTGAAAATGATGATTGGAAAACTCTTGGTGAACCTCATCTCGGGATATACTCCGCAGGTTGGTCGGAGCGATGAAGAGAAGGACAAGTTCTGGTGTGCGATAGAGAAGCTGATGGAAAACGTGAAAGGAAAGATGAGGAAGTTGTTGTGGTAGGAGGAGACCTAAATGGACATGTGGGAAGGAGTATGGGTGGTTTTGAGGGAGTTCATGGGGGTTACGGATATGGTGTGAGAAATGGAGAAGGTGAAAGGATTTTGGAGTTTGCTGATGGAGCTGATTTGTTGATTTGTAATACTCAGTTCCAGAAAGAGGATAATAAGCTTGTTACATACACGTCAGGTGGGTCGACGACAACCGTTGACTACCTGATGGTGCGTATGCGAGATAGGGGGCACCTCCGGGACACAAAGGTGATCCCGGGGGAGGAGGCTGTTTCGCAGCACCACTTGGTTGTCTGCGACATAAGGGTGAAAGGTGCGAGGAGAGCTCGGCGGGTGAAGTACCAACCGAGAATGAAGGTGTGGAGGTTGAAAGAGGTGACAAAGGGGGGCATTAAAAGAGAGGCTGAGTAGGGTAGAGGATGATGTGGTTGAGCTTGAAAGTGGTTGGATGTCAATGAAAGCTAGTCTGTTGGGAGCCGTTGGTGAGGTATGTGGATGGACAAAAGGACCACCGAGGCACTCGGAAACATGGTGGTGGGATGATGAAGTTGGAAAGAGGATTGACGAGAAGAGGAAGAAGTTCTAGGAGTGGCAGAAGGCGAAGGGTACAGGAGCAGAAAAAGCAGAGCATGAAAGTTATAAGGCAGGCAAGCAGGCTGCAAAGAAAGAGGTAGCAAAGACGCAGGAGGCATGTAGGAAAATGTTCGGAGAATGCTTGGATTCGGAAGGGGGTCAGAGAGCGGTATTCAGGATTGCAAAGCAGATAGCGAAAGTGAGGTGTGATGTGATGGGGGTGAGTTGCTTGAAGGATGAAGTGGGACAAATCGTTGTGGACCCAGATGGAATTAAAGGAAGATGGAAAAGATATATGGAAATGCTGTTGAATACAGAGAATGAATGGGATGGCACCATAGAGAGTAACCCAGTTTTAGGACCGGCAGAGAAGATAACTGAGAAGGAAGTTGAGGAAGCGATAAAAGCAATGAAGAGTAGAAAAGCGGGAGGGCCGACGGGAGTTGTGGGAGATATGTTGAAGGCAGCAGGAAGTTGGGGTGTGAAGAGAATGACAGAGATCTGTAATCTGGTGGTGAAAGAAGGCCACATTCCAGTGGATTGGGAACTGAGTACCCTCGTCCCTCTATACAAGGGGAAAGTTGACCCTCTGGAGTGTGGCTCGTACCGAGCGATAAAGTTATTGGAGCATGGAATGAAGGTATTGGAAAGGGTGTTGGAGAGGAGGATAAGGAAGAAGGTAAAGATCGACGAAATGCAGTTTGGGATTTATGCCAGCAAGAGGAACGACAGACGTGCTTTTTATTGGGAGGCAGTTGCAGGAGAAGTACATGGAGAAGAGGAAGAAGTTTTTCTTGGGTTTGTTTGATCTGGAGAAAGCATTCGATAGGGTTCCACGCGAACTATTGACATGGGCATTGAGGAAGTTAGGAGTGGAGGAATGGTTGATCAGAGTAGTGATGGCAATGTACAAAAGAGCGCACACAGCTGTAAGGACGAAGGATGGGAACAGTGGTGAGTTTGAGGTGAAGGTGGGAGTGCATCAGGGGTCGGTACTAAGTCCACTACTATTTGTAGCTGTGATGGAGGTGCTGGCTCAGAACGTAAAGGAGGGTTTACCGTGGGAGTTGTTGTATGCAGATGATCTGGTGTTGATTGCGGAAAGTATGGATGGACTGAAGGAAAAGATGAACAAGTGGAAGGAATATATGGAGACAAAAGGTCTGAAGGTGAATATCGGAAAGACAAAGGTGATGGCAAGTGTTAAAGCATGTCGTGAGGTGGAAAGAACTGGGAAGTGGCCATGTGCTTTGTGCAGGAAGGGTGTCGGAGTGAACTCCATTCAATGTACAATGTGCGCTGAGTGGGTTCATCAAAAATGCAGTAGTCTGAGAGGGTCATGAACCAGTGTGGCAGCTACATTCAAATATAAGGTGTGCACAGAGGGAGCTAAAGATGGAGGAAAGGTTGAGTTGGATCTTGGAGACAGCGTGTAGTTGGAAGGTGTGAAAACATTTTGTTACCTTGGAGACATGCTGAATGGAGAAGGTGGATCAGACTCAGCAACAGTTGCTCGAGTGAGATGTGCATGGAAGAAGTTTCGGGAACTGAGTGGCGTGCTGCTGAGAAGGGGAGTGTCCTTGAAGCTGAAGGGAAAGGTGTATGCTGCATGTGTGAGAAGTGTTATGATTTATGGGAGCGAGACATGGGTCATGAACGTAGAGCAGCAACGAAGGCTGGAAAGGGTGGAAATGCGAATGGTTCGGTGGATGTGCGGAGTATCGTTGAGAGAGAGGAAGACAAATGATGAATTGCGAAAGATCATGAGAATAGAGCCTGTGATTGATGCTGTGAAGAGGAACAGGTTGAGATGGTTTGGTCATGTGTTGAAGAAGGATGAAAGTGACTGGTTGAGAAGAGTGATGGAAATGAATGTAGAAGGAAGTAGAGGATGGGGAAGACCGAGAAAGACTTGGCTAAAGATGGTGGAAGAAGAAATGCGGGCAAGGAGGTTAACAAGGAGAGATGCAGAAAATAGGGCAAAATGGAGAAGATTGTCATGGGAACCGCAAGGCTAACCCCCGCTCTAGTAGGGAAAATGGCCTTAAAATGCATGTTGTGTGTTGTTGTATTGAAAGGCCACATCAGCGGTGCAAATCGCATTTGCTCATCTTCAGCGAAACATCAGTTTTGTGGTCAGATTATTTCCCATTGAAATATTACTCCCATATTGCACCGATCCCTGTCCTTGTGAAATATGGCTCGGTGATTATACATTGGTTTGTAAAGGGCGATTGGATTATTTTGGGTTATAGATTGCCCGTCAGTGTAAAGGGCAATGCAGTAGACCAATGGGACATCTGTGGCCGGTCACTGTACACTATTCCAGCAGACACAGGCATTATTTTCCAGCAGGACAGTGTCACTTTCCTGTCACTTAGAAAATGTCTCCAGTTTTCTTGACAGAGAAAATGTCTCTGTCCCTTAGAAAACCCAGTTTCTTATGAACTTGCACTTAAACATTTGTCGGACTTAGCTTGGGGCACCTTACCTATGTGTTCCTCACATGTCCTGAAACCGAGGTACCTGTGTCAATGATTGTATGCCACTTCGAAGGGCCATTGAACAATCTTGTGAAGGTATGCTTTGTCGGGTTAATTCTCTTGTGTTGGTTGCAAAAGACCAACGAGTTGAACCCAATATCGATACCTAATGGATATTGAAACTCGATGTGCCACGTGTTAAAACTACTCTACACAAAACTAATCGTAAATGAAAGACTTTCGAGGTAGTGCGGTTGAGGTGCTATGGAGTGTGTTTTCTTTGAATGAAAAATGTCAACTTTGTACCTCTGCCACCAAAGGTGGACAGAGGTTGTTTTCACCCTTGTATGTATGTATGTCTGTCTGTCTGTCTGTATGTGAGCAGGATATCTCAAAAGTATGTGGATGGATTAGAAAAAAAGCTTGGTGGACAGATTGGTTGTGTCACAAGGACAGATTTGTTCGATTTTGGTGAAGCTCCGGATCCGGATACGAGATTTTTTGAAATTTTCAAGTCGTGGGTGGTTCGTGTGCAGCCACCCGGCTGCTGGTTGCATCATTTTTATGTGGGTGCGTCTGTCGCTGATGCAATTTCTCTATAACCAGGGATCTGGTACTAATTTTGCCGACCTCGGAAGGATGACAGGCTGAGTCCCCACCTGGCATTAAGATGACCCCACCTGGCATTAATTCAACGGGATTCAAACTCAGGACCTTAGGATCCCAAGCCCACCACCATTGAGAGATTGGACAAAAATAATATATATATAATACACACACACAGACTTGGCATTTAATATGGAATATTTTTTTTTTCTTGACTTGGGTTTACTTTCTTAACTCAGTATATCAATCTAGTGAGTTTCTTTTACACTTTGGTGATTTATTTGTTAAAAAACCATGTCACTGATTGTCTGTCGCAGCAAGAAGTCAACAACAGGATTATATCGCAGGTGGCGTGGCAAAATGTACGGACAGGTGCATTTGATGATTGGCTTCACAGTCGGGTATACAAGGGTTGTTGCCTTCTGTATTAGTGGAAAACAACTGCTGCATGTCTCCAAAGGTTATCGCCGCTTCCTCTGGAGATGGTCCGTCAACTCGACAATGCTGTTTGTCATGGAGTGGTGGCTTTACGAAATTACGGCATGAAACAGCATGCTATTGCTCGGCAGTATGGCATCACTCAAGGTCAGGTGTCAAAGATCCTGAAACGAAATGCTCAGAGGGGTGTCCCTACTCCAATACCGAGGCCAGGACGTTCCCGCAGAACCACAAGGAGGGATGATCGCCAGCTGCACCGGTTAGTCCACAATGGCCGTACCAAGTCAGCTAATCGGCTTGGGGCTGAGTGGCAGCAACTGGCAAATGTGCCTGTATCCAGAAGGCTATTCAACCAACGACTGGTTCAAGCAGGCTATCGTGCCAGGCGTCCCCTGAGAAAGCCACGCCTGATCAGACAACACCGCCAGCGCCGATTGCAGTGGGCCAGAGAGCACCGTCAAATGGCAGCCAGGACACTGGAATCACGTGATCTTCAGTGACGAGTCTAGATTTCTGGCCTACCGTCAAGATGGCCACGTCCGAGTGTGCAGACAAGTGCATGAAGCCTACAACAAAGATTGTATAGTGCCAAGAGTCCAAGCTGGAGGTGGTGGGGTGACCGTTTGGGCTGCTTTTCATGCAGGGGGCAAAACTGACCTGGTTGTTCTGAATGGAAACCTGAACCAGTTCAAGTACAGGGCCATTCTGGAAGATACATTGCTTCCATTTGCTTGTGCAGCCTTTCGAGGAAACTTTGTCTTCCAAGATGACAATGCATGGCCTCATCGTGCTCGCATGATCCAACACTTTCTTGCTGACCGTGGTGTAGAGCATATGGAGTGGCCTGCCATGTCCCCACATATGAATCCGATGGAGAACTTTTGGGCAGAATTAATGCGTCAAATCGACCACTTGGACCAGCAGCCGACCTCTGTGCGTGAATTGCAGCAGGCCGTTGTCACTGCATGGCAAGCGATTCCTGTCCAAACCTTGGCAAATCTCGTGAACAGCATGCCTCAACGTGTACGTGCTCTCCTGAATGCTCGTGGAGGTTACACGAAGTCCTGAACTGTAATTTTACTGTCTGTAATCCCAGTCGTAATTTAACTTTTGTTTTTGTTAAAAAAATTTTTGGCTAATGTGCAAAATAAAGAGATACTTCTGGAAAACGTACAGAAGTTTAACACAGTACTGTCCATGAATTGAGTTCGATATCAGTTTACATCACTTTCAAGGATCAATTTATTTGTTTCGAAATGTCAAATGTGGTTTTTCTTTCTTTTAAAGGTTACATTAACAAAATCTAGAATAATTTCAACATAATTCCAATGAACCTAGACATCTTGAAAAGTAAGTTCACCGCCAGAAAAAAATATTCCATATTAAATGCGAAGTCTGTATATTGTTACGGAATCCAACGTCGGCCTTCCCCACTTACCAAGGGGGGATTAGTCCCCTCGCTTATATGACTGACCGACGTGGTCATGGGGGTATGACGCCACGGCCGGTCGACGCTGGGTAGGGTATTAGGCCTAAACTGTCCTATTACCTATTAAAATACCAGCGCTCCCCGACACGCGAGGAAATACTCCCCCGCTCACGGTCGCAGCCTATGGATTAGTTGCGCCGAGCGAAGCGGACTGCACCGTGAGCCGGTTACCAATGACTAGACCCGATTTATTCGTTGGCCGAATCGCGCCGCGTACATCCAATTGGGAAACCTCTAAAGCGTCCGAATGTGAAGATAGAAGAAGAAGTACGGAGGCATAACAGGATTTATTAATTATTTACACAAGCCAAAGCAAAAAGAGCAGTCAAGGTTATATACAGGGAAATGGAAGGAGCAGGAGACACAGTGAAATCATTAGCTTACCTATACAAGCTTAATTAATAAACCCCAGGACAACGTGAAAGACAGACGAACATTCACACTTACACGGGGAAATGCAGGCAGGAATGAATGGCTTGGAGATGGATGGCTTTGAGAGGCAAGGAAGGTTCAGCGGGGACTGGGCACGGTCGGGCCAGAAGGCACCGCCATCAAGAAGCCGAGCCGCGGTCGTGCGAACTCCCGCGGTCCCAAACTGCGCGGGCGAAGTTCCTTTCTCCGCACTGCTGCGTCGCGCGCTCCTTGCGTTTCCTCGGTCCGTATTTCCTGCAGCGCGGCACGTATCACGGCGGCTTGGACACACCTGCTCATCTCCAGCGCATCTCTGGTGGGGGCGTCTCCCGCGGGTTATATAAGCCCCACCCTTGAACCTTTGCGAACCTCCCCCAAGCGTTCTCTCTCCGCCCTCTCAAGCCAAACCCCTCGTTCTGGGTTGGATGAGCGGGGCCGACTCACTCCTCCCCTCTATGACGAGGTGGAGACACGCCTTTCTTCTTCCAACCGACCGCGTGCTCAATGGAGTCCATTTGCGGCGAAAACCATCCAAACCTGACACTTTGCAGATGGGACCTACTCTTATTTAATTCGGTGCAATGAAGAGTCAAACTATTGGGAAACACAGTCTTAAACTACATAGAATAAGGGACTAACTATTTAAAAGGATATATGGTGCCCTGCGTGTAGGTTTATTGAATTAACTAAGAGGACGAGCTTCGACCTTTCTTTACATTACGGAGGGTGACATTTCCACACAACAAAACCATAATTCTCACATTCTTTACACTTTCTCAAATTCGTTACAATATATACTGTATATAGCATGATATCTCATAAACTTTGGACTGATTCAGAAGACAATTGGTGCACAGGACAACGACGCATCAATTCGATTTTGGTGAAGATACGAATCCTGATCCGGATTTGAAAGTTAAAAAAAATAAACATTTTAAGTGATTCTTGGCCAGTGAGAGATATGTCGAAAAACGATATATAGCATGATATTTCAAAAAGTTGTGGATGGATTATTTTCTGGATGATTATTATGACAAAATTTGGTGGATGATTTGGTTCGGTGACAAGAACATCCGGCGTATCAGTGGGATACCAAACATAAACTGTTCAGCCTGGCAGAGGTATGCGCTCAACTGAGTGCCGTTCTCGTTACCCTAGCCAGTGGAGAGGTTATTGCATTTGGGTCTGTTTGTTTGTCTGTTTGTCAGCATTACATTTGCCATTGTAGACTCCAATTTTACACCTTATTTTCCTTCATCTTCTTCAACTGAGTACCTCTTTCAAGTATGTATGATTAGAACGCGAGTACGTCTATAAAATACGTACTATAAAATCGCACAAAACAAGTTTGGATTAGGGTATGCAATCTTTGATTGCTCATTGTAGTTTATAATGTAATATAATGTCTAAAACAAAAATGACCTGCAGTGCCCCTTAAACTCTCTGTTGCTGGTAGATTGAGGGGCCGATGGGGCGAAATCTTGTCGTGCATTTGGCTGCACAAATTGCCAGAGCAAACATTCCGCAGCCAGCAGAGGACGCCATAACCAGCATAGTGTAATCCAACTTGGAATTTCACCTGCTTTAGTATTTAAAACCCTGAGTGGATTAATATCATCATGTTATTTTAGCCTCTCATATTAAGAAATTTAAACAGTTTGAAATTTATTCAATGGTCCTTCAATGAGAACTTGGATTTGGATATGTGGGGCATTCAAAATATTCTTGGTATTAGTCCAAGAAAGGCCAAGGTTTTTCTCTCCTTCCAATATTTTGCTCTGCATATATAATTAGGAAGGAATTATTTTTCTTCTTCTTACCTATGGTATTCATTTGTCTATTGAAAGCTAAAATAAAGTTGGTTTCTCTTAGGCTATTGCATGAGGATTTTTCTCTGATAACTTTTTGGGTAGCCTTCTATGTACCACAGATTTTAATTTTTATCGGTGAGCCTTAATTGGCAGATTGTCTTGAGGACGTGGGATACCTATTTGAATATATCACCTACCTACTAAGAGATCCAGTTTGAAGCACAGCTTCATCCACACCTTGCTCTGAGCTTTTAAAAACCAAGCATTTGTATGGATTGTCTTTTGGAGCTTCATCTGAAAGATTTTTCTTAAGGTCGTTCCTCCATGGAGGAATCTTTAAAGATTTTGAACAAACTTCATTTTTACCTCCGCCACCAAAGGTGGATGGAGATTATATTTTCACCCATGTCTGCCTGTCCATTCGTCTGTCTGTCTGTCCGTTTGTGAACAAAATATCTCAACAATTTGGCAGAGATTTGGTGATTCGGACGAAATTTGGCAGGGATGTAGCGTATGTGACACCGACGAAATGATTAGATTTTGGTGAACATCAGGATTTGGATCGGGCTCCAATAATTTTTTAGGTAATTCTTCATCATTGGGAGATAGGGCCAAAAACGATACATAGCAGGATATCTCAAAAAGTTGTGGAAGGATTTAGACGAAACTTGGTGGACCGGTTGGGTGGCTGACAAGGACTATTCGATTCGATTTTGGTGAAGATATGAATGTGGATTCGTATATGAGAATTATTTAATTTTTAAGCGATTCTTCACCATTGGGAGATAGGGCGAAAAACGATACATGGCAGGCTATCTCAACGATACATTGCAGGATATGATTTTGTGGTGATTGTTGTTTTTTTTGTCGTGTTATTTTGTGATGTTATTTTATTTGTGGTGTGATTGTGATGTGAATTGTGGTGTGATTGTGATGTGATTTTTTTGTGGTGTGCTTGTGATGTGATTTTGCGGTGTGACTGTGATTTTTTTTGTGGTGTGATTGTGATGTGATTTTGTGTTGTCATTGTGATGTGATTTTGTGGTGTGATTGTGATGTAATTTTTTTTGTGGTGTGGTTGTGATGTGATTTTGTGGTGATTGTGATGTGATTTTGTGGTGATTGTGATGTGATTTTTGTGGTGTGATTGTGATGTGATTTTGCAGTGATTGTTATGTGATTTGATGCCATTGTGATGTGATTTTGCGATGTGATTGTGATGTGATTTTGCGGTGCGACTGTGATGTGATTTTGCAGTGTGATTGTGATGTGATCTTGCGGTGTGATTGTCATGTGATTTTGTGGTGTGATTGTGATGTGATTTTTTTGCAGTGTGATTTTTTTATGGTGTTAATTTGTGATGTGATTTGATGGTGTGATTGTTACGTAATTTTTTGTGGTTTGATTATGTGATGTTTGTGGTGTGATTGTGATGTGATTTTTTTTGTGGTGTGATTGTGATGTGATTTTTTGTGGTGTGATTTTGATGTGATTTTGTGGTGATTGTTATGTGATTTTGTGGTGTGATTGTTATGTGATTTTGTGGTGTGATTGTGATGTGATCTTTTGTGGTGTGATTTTGATGTGATTTTGTGGTGATTGTTATGTGATTTTGTGGTGTGATTGTTATGTGATTTTGTGGTGATTGTGGTGTGATTTTGTGGTGTGATTTTTTGTGGTGATTGTTATGTGATTTTTTTGTGGTGTGCTTATGTGATTTTTGTGGTGCGATTGTGATGTGATTTTGCAGTGATTGTTTTGTGATTTTGTGATGTGATTTTGCGGTGTGATTGTGATGTGATTTTGTGGTGTGATTGTGATGTGATCTTTTGTGATGTGATCTTTTGTGATGTGATCTTTTGTGGTGTGATTTTGTGGTGATTGTTATGTGATTTTGTGGTGTGATTGTTATGTGATTTTGTGGTGATTGTGGTGTGATTTTGTGGTGTGATTTTTTGTCGTGTGCTTGTTATTGTGATTTTTGTGGTGCGATTGTGATGTGATTTTGCAGTGATTGTTTTGTGATTTTGTGATGTGATTTTGCGGTGTGATTGTGATGTGATTTTGTGGTGTGATTGTGATGTGATTTTTTTGCAGTGTGATTTTTTTGTGGTGTTAATTTGTGATGTGATTTGATGGTGTGATTGTTACGTAATTTTTTGTGGTTTGATTATGTGATGTTTGTGGTGTGATTGTGATGTGATTTTTTTGTGGTGTGATTGTGATGTGATTTTGTGGTGTGATTGTGAGGGGATTTTGTGGTGTGATTGTGATGTGATCTTTTGTGGTGTGATTTTGTGATTGTTATGTGATTTTATGGTGTGATTGTTATGTGATTTTGTGGTGTTTGTGGTGTGATTTTTTGTGGTGATTGTTATGTGATTTTTTTGTGGTGTGCTTCTTATGTGATTTTTGTGGTGCGATTGTGATGTGATTTTGCAGTGATTGTTTTGTGATTTTGTGATGTGATTTTGCAGTGTGATTGGGATGTGATTTTGCGGTGTGATTGGGGTGTGATTTTGCGGTGTGATTGTGATGTGATTTTGCGGTGTGATTGTGATGTGATTTTGCAGTGCGATTGTGATGTCATTTTGTGGTGTGATTGTGATGTGATTTTTTTTGCAGTGTGATTTTTTTGTGGTGTTAATTTGTGATGTGATTTTGTGGTGTGATTGTGATGTGATTTTTTGTGGTGTGATTGGGATGTGATTTTGTGGTGTGATTGTGATGTGATCTTTTTTGGTGTAATTTTGATGTGATTTTTGTGGTGATTGTGATGTGATTTTGCAGTGATTGTTATGTGATTTTGTGGTGTGATTGTGATGTGATTTTGCAGTGTGATTGTGATGTGATTTTGCGGTGCGATTGTGATGTGATTTTGTGATGTGATTGTGATGTGATTTTTTTTCAGTGTCATTTTTTGTGGTGTTAATTTGTGATGTGATTTTATGGTGTGATTGTGATGTCATTTTTAACTCAACTGGACGACCGTCCAGTTGAGTTCATCACATACTGAACCCTCCGGCGTCCGTCGTCTGTCGTTGTCGTCGTCTGTCGTCTGTCGTCCGTTAACTTTTCGACGTTAACACTCTAGCGTCCACAAATATTAACAGATTTTGATCAAACTTAGAATGTTTAACCCTTACCACACAAGGTAGGTTGCTATTGCATTCCAACCCGATCCGTCACAAAATGGCCACCATAGGCCGCCATATTGTTTTCAGCTCCGAAACGACGTTAAGACTTTAACGTCCACAAATATTTATGGATTTTGATCAAACTTGGTGTGTGAGACTCTTACCACACAAGGTAGGTTGCTATCGCATGTCAACCCAATCTGTCACAAAATGGCTGCCATAGGCCGGCATATTTCTTTCAGCTCTTAAGAAAAGCACAAGAATTTAGGATGCTGAAACTGAGAAAGAAGTGAACACAACATTTACGGAATTGAAATGTATATATAGAAATTGACAAAAATCATTTTAATTTCAGGATGCTGAAGCTGAAGAAGAAGAGTGCTAGTCAGAGACGTGCTGCTGCTGCGCACGGAATGAGTGGGTTGAGAGTGCATGATATTGGTTCTGGATTGACAAATCAGCAAGAGCATAGTGAAAGCGCTGGCTCTCGTGCTGCACCATTTGGAGATCAGAGCAATATTGTGGGATCTTGTGGTATCGCTACTGCATCATGGAATCAGCTGAACAGTGAGATCACTGCTTCAACTGCATTCGTAGATCAGAGGGATATCAATGTCACCGGAATGGTGGAAAACGATTCAAATGTCACCGCAATGGTGAAGAACGATTCATATGTCACCGCAATGGTGAAGTACGATTCAAATGTCACCGGAATGGTGAAGCACGATTCAAATTTCGCCGGAATGGTGATCAGGGAAAATGATTTCAACGGAATGGTGATCAGGGATCAGAACGAACTTAATACGAAAACAAATTTCACCGGAATGGTGATGAGGTCTCAAAATGAAACTTATACGAATACAAACGTCACCGGAATGGTGACAAGGTCTGGCAATGAAACATATGCAAGTAAAGTCAAGACAGGTTTATCAAAAACAGAGAATGAGAAGACAAATATACTTCAATCTCATGAGGCTAATGGAATCATATCTGAATGTACTAAGTCACAATATTTTGTTTGCATCTTTCAGTCAAGCTTCAAGTTCAGAATTTAGTTCAGATTATCGTGATCGACAATGCACTTGCATGAGTCTCGGTATGTTGGCACACGTGTTTGAAAACTATGATTTTTCAGAAGATTTTCTGAATACTGTATTGAGAGAGGGTGACAGAATATACCGGTCTCAAGTTGATATGCTATTAAGACGAGGTACGTTCAGACATGTACTGTTGAATATTGAAGAATTACCAAATGTTGTAAAAACAAACAGAAGTATCTTGAATGTACAAAAAGGTGAAATGTTGGTTGGGTTCCTTACTCGGACTGAGATGCAGATGAGGACATTACATGGACAACTGAATGCAGTTTTTGAATTTAACCATTCTATGAGTTTACTTATGGTTGGTTCGATTTGTTCATGTGTATTTCTGAGAAATGACACTTTATATTTCTTTGATTCACATTCTCATGGTGAAAATGGAATGACAGGAGCAAGTGGTAGAGCTGTATTGGTATAATTTGATGGTGTAGAAAGCCTGTTAACTTATTTGTATAGTTTTTATGACGGTTTAAATTTGCTGAATTTTCAGTTTGAATTGCTACCAATCTCATTCACAGAAACTGAGAGAATACTCCCATCCGACACACCAGAAAATTCACTCTTGTCAAATTACTTTGACAATCAGTCTTTGTCTCAGTCAAATTGGATTTTGTACAGCAAGAAGAAAAACAGAAAGGAGTACATGAAAACCTACATGCAAAATCGAAGAAAAGATGACAATAGAAAAGCAATAGAAAAGAAAAAAAGATAAGACAAGGAAACAAATATCAAGGGAAAATGCAGAGATGAAACAGAAGGAGCGTGAAATTAAACAGAAGGCAAGGGAAAATAAAGATTTTTCTCAAAAGGAAAGAGAAAGAAACAAGCTTATGAAGAAAATTCTGCGAGAAGATAGCGATATGAAACACAAGGAAAGAGAAATGAAGCAGAAGGCAAGGGAGTCAGAACAAGGAAAGTTGAAGGAAAGACAAATTAAGCAGAAGGCAAGGGAGTCGGAACAAGGAAAGTTGAAGGAAAGACAAATTAAGCAGAAGGCAAGGGAGTCAGAACAAGGAAAGTTGAAGGAAAGACAAATTAAGCAGAAGGCAAGGGAGTCAGAACAAGGAAAGTTGAAGGAAAGACAAATTAAGCAGAAGGCAAGGGAGTCGGAACAAGGAAAGTTGAAGGAAAGACAAATTAAGCAGAAGGCAAGGGAGTCAGAACAAGGAAAGTTGAAGGAAAGACAAATTAAGCAGAAGGCAAGGGAGTCAGAACAAGGAAAGTTGAAGGAAAGAGAAATGAAGCAGAAGGCAAGGGAGTCGGAACAAGGAAAGTTGAAGGAAAGACAAATTAAGCAGAAGGCAAGGGAGTCAGAACAAGGAAAGTTGAAGGAAAGACAAATTAAGCAGAAGGCAAGGGAGTCGGAATTCATTTAAGTCAAATCTAGTACAGACAACTGACCTACTTTAAAGTTGTCCAGTCAGTTCAGTTGAGTTCTGCTTCCCCGGAAGCTCTAGTTTTGTTGTGTGATTGTTATGTGATTTTGTGGTTTGATTGTTATGTGATTTTGTGGTTTGATTGTTATGTGATTTTGTGGTTTGATTGTTATGTGATTTTGTGGTTTGATTGTGATGTGATTTTTTTGTGGTGTGATTGTGATGTGATGTTGCTGTGTGATTGTGATGTGATTTTTTTGTGGTGTGATTGTGATGTGATGTTGCTGTGTGATTGTTATGTGATTTTGTGGTGTGATTGTGATGTGATGTTGCTGTGTGATTGTGATGTGATTTTTTTGTGGTGTGATTGTGATGTGATGTTGCTGTGTGATTGTGATGTGATTTTTTTGTGGTGTGATTGTGATGTGATGTTGCTGTGTGATTGTTATGTGATTTTGTGGTTTGATTGTTATGTGATTTTTTTGTGGTGTGATTGTGATGTGATTTTTTTGTGGTGTGATTGTGATGTGATGTTGCTGTGTGATTGTGATGTGATTTTTTTGTGGTGTGATTGTGATGTGATGTTGCTGTGTGATTGTTATGTGATTTTGTGGTTTGATTGTTATGTGATTTTTTTGTGGTGTGATTGTGATGTGATTTTTTTGTGGTGTGATTGTGATGTGATTTTTTTGTGGTGTGATTGTGATGTGATTTTTTTGTGGTGTGATTGTGATGTGATTTTTTTGTGGTGTGATTGTAATGTGATGTTGCTGTGTGATTGTGATGTGATGTTGCTGTGTGATTGTGATGTGATTTTGTGGTGTGATTGTGATGTGATGTTGCTGTGTGATTGTGATGTGATTTTTTTGTGGTGTGATTGTGATGTGATTTTGCTGTGTGATTGTGATGTGATGTTGCTGTGTGATTGTGATGTGATTTTGTGGTGTGATTGTGATGTGATCTTTTCCATTGGTTTTTCTACATACAAGCCGTACCATATTTCTCTCGGTTTTTGCAGTGATTGTTATGTGATTTTGTGATGTGATCATCAGTTATTTCAGTTGTTTTTCTTTCATTAGAAATTTCCTTCCATTAGTTTTTTCTCTCGAGTCTCCCGCAAGTTTTGAAACAAAATTTGCGAAAATCGCACGTACCTTTTAGGTGTTCCATAACTTTTTATGGTCACATGTCCATCCAAAACCTAATTTCTTCATATGTGTGTAAAATATGCCCAAATCAGTTTTTTCTCATCATCTCGAGTTGCTGCAGATATTCATTGGTTAGCTTTTCTCCATGTGATTGCAGAAGTTGTGTGACATAGACTTCTTCCACCTCAACAAAACCCACTTAATTGGCCAAGCCGAGGATAACTTTCTTCATTGTGGGGCCAACATCCTGAAGAGTCATTGACACATTCAGGCCACAACTTCCTCCACACACCGTTCATGTATATTGTATACCTGAGTTACCTCAGCCCAGGACCCACAAATGTTATCAATGCACCTGAAGATGTTTCGATCACTTTAACATATAAACATGTGACAGCTATAGCTAGTCAGGTGGATGACTACTTGTCAAAAACCTGAGATTGGAGAGGGTGATGCAACCACCTACTTTATTGATGCACAGCTCAGCGTATATAAGGCCGATACTGTAGGCACCTGGGTGGGCTTATACACCAGTATTTATGGTACGGCTTGTATGTAGCTTTATTAAAACGAGGAAAACCATTGGTTTGGTACTAAATTAGAGGTTTTAAAGCATTTTGATGCAGACAAGCTTGTGGTAGTTATCTACTGTACACGATGTTATAACGGAATGGTAAATGACTTTAAACTAATATGTTGTCTAATAGATCAGCGATTTAATAACAAAACAATGCCAACCAGAACAATGTTAAGCAAGGACTAACTGTACTGTGTAATGGTTGGTGTGTAAGACTGCTTCGGTAGTGCTAAACTCACGGATTTTTAAAATAAGCTTTAAAATCATTATTTCATTAAAATTGAAGTGTTAACTTGAACACTTTGTGGGGGCTCATGTTCTATGAACTCTCAAGTTGGATTATTTAGGGTAGTCCAAAGGATAAAAAAAAAAGAAAAGGGAAATACGTATCTTGATGCTGGTCCACATGAGGCCTTTTATCATTGCAAACATGCTTTTCAAGTCTGCCAAGTACGTGAGGTATTGAAAGAATCCTGAACTTCATCTCAGATCACCAACTTGGATTCAGACCTGGTCACTCCGCCTTGGACATGGACATGCTGCTGCTCCGACTCACCCAACGATGTATGGAGGCCCTCAATGTCAGAAATGACATCAGGACCATCTCTCTGGACATATCTTGAGCTTTTCATACATTCTGGTATCCTGCCTTACTCTCCAAACTCTCTGCCTATGGTATCCAAGGCCAACTCCCAACATGACTTACTGACTTCCTCTACTCTCGGAGCCGACATGTGTCTTTAAACAGAATTCTTTCATTTCCGCTCCCTTTCAAGGCTCAAGTGCCTTGAAATTATGTTCAAATGTCTGCAGTGTTCTGGGCCCAGTCCTATTCCTAATCTTCATCAATTTATCTCTCCAACTCTCTGGAAAATCCCCTTTATCTATTTGCTGACGAATCCACCGTCTGCCATGACATTACAAATCCTGCAGACAGGCAGGCTGCAGCCTCTTCCCTTTCTTCAGACCTTGACAAAATCACTAACTTGTCAAACACTTGGAATATGTCTTTCAATCCAAACACATCTCTCTCTCTCTCTCTCTCTCTCTCTCTCTCTGGCAAACCCTCGTATCTACTCCCATGACAATCCTCTTGAGAAAGTTGCCATTCAAATTCATTTCATTCACTATCGGCCTTGGGCAAACTACATTTCAAAGTTGGCCTTCAAACCCAGTTGGGGCATCCTCTATCATACAAAGTCCTTCTATGGCACACCTGAACTACGATCCACCTACAAGGCCTTGATCCGCAGCTTGATGGAGAACTGCTCTCTCCTCTGGGCTGGTGTTGACCACAGGTCGGTGGTCTTTGTCTTCTACCACCTCCTTTTTGGTCTTGCACCCTCTGCTCTTTTCGTGCTTTGTCTCCCTTAGGTTTCTGACGGGTGCTCGGGGTCTGCCATCGACCCCTTCCTGGTGAAACTACTTACATCCAGGATCACTGCTCATCTCCACTCGTTGGTTCCTCTTTTTTTTCCCCACCTATGGAACCAACTTTCATATTCTCTTCAATCCCATTTTTCCCTCCAGATGTTCAAGACAGCTGCTTGCCACCATTTCAGATCACACCCCATCCAAAACCATTATATTTTCTACCCTCGTCAATCCCCACTCCCCACCCCCAAGCCCACCTCTTTCCAAATTTCCAGTGCTTCCTTCTGTAGTGCTTGCTTCAATATCCATCTTGTCCACCCCATGGTCCTTCCCTACCCCTGACCCCTTCACCAAACACACCCATTGTTTGTCTGTCTCCCTCTATTTTGTCGATCAACTCTGCTGTACCCCACCCCTGCCCTTGCACTGATATTGTAAAGGGGCAGAATTCCACAGAAAAGTTGGAGTTTATATTAACTGGAAATTGCAAGAGTAGATAAAAGTATGGGGTATGGTGAATATAATCAATCTACAGTAATGACAACTCAGGATTCATGCCCTTGTACAAAATGTGCACATCTGTCTGGATGTCACACACGGGATGGTTAATTTAATGGGAAATCGTTTTTTTTTTTTCCCCTCATTCATTAACCTGTAAAAAAACCACCTTCAGAGGCCATTTTTCCCCGCAAAGCGGGGGTTGGCCTTTTTCGGGGACCGTGGTTGTTGTTTTTTTGGTCCCCCTTTTTGAAGCAATGTTTTACGGCCGGATGCCCTTCCTGCCGCCAACCCTTTTTGTCGCCTTTTACGACAAGCAGGGAATTACCAGTGAACTGGTACTCAATTAGCCGACCTCGGAAGGATGACAGGCTGAGTCAACCCCCCTGGCGTTAATTCAGCGATCGACCGGGATTCGAACCCAGGATCCTAGGATCCTAAGCTGGCACCCTAGCCGCTAGCCCAACACCAGGCTCAGAAGATGCAAATTTGTTTAATTGGCCGAGCAAGCCAGAAGCAGTCATACTGTGGCGGAAATCCATCACAGATGAAAGTCCTGATCTGGGCTCTATGGCAGAGTGGCCAGACGGAAGCCAAACAGTTCAATCTTGGTTTAATCAGACCACAGAATCTTTTTTCTCACAGTATGAGAGTCCTTTAGGTGCTTTTTTGCAAACTCCAAGCGGGATTCATGTGTCTTTCACTGAGGAGAGGCTTCCGTCTGGCCACTCTGCCATAAAGCCCAGATCGGTGGAGTGTTGCAGTGATGGTTGTCCTTCTGGAAATTTCTCCCATCTCCACACAGGATCTCTGGAGCTCAGCCAGAGTGACCATCGGGTTCCTGATCACCTCTCTTACCAAGGCCCTTCTCCCCCGATTGCTCAGTTTGGCCGGGCGGCCAGCTCTTGGCAGAGTCCTGGTTGTTCCAAACTTCTTCCAGTTAAGAATTATGGAGGCCACTGTGCTCTTGGGAACCTTCAATGCAGCAGAATTTTTTTTGTAGGCTTCCCCAGATATGTGCCTCAACACAATCCTGTCTCTGAGCTGTGCAGGCAGTTCCTTCGACCTCATGGCTTGGTTTTTGCTCTGATATGCATTGTCAGCTGTGAGACCTTATATAGACAGGTGGGTACCTTTCCAAATCATGTCCAATCAATTGAATTTACCACAGGTGGACTCCAATCAAGGTGTAGAAACATCTCAAAGATGATCAAAAGAAATGGGAGGCACCTGAGCTAAATTTCTAGTGTCATAGCAAAGGGTATGAATACTTATGTCAATGTGATGTTTCAGTTTTTTCTTTTTAATAAATTTGCAAAACTTTCTAAAATCCTGTTTTCTCTTTGTCATTATGGGGTATTGAGTGTGGATTGATGAGGGAAAAATGAATTTAAACGATTTCAGAATAAGGCTGCAACATAACAAAATGTGGAAAAAGTGAAGGGGTCTGAATACTTTCTAAAATGCACTGTATGTACCTATAACATGTAAATATTTTGTTCGATTTTGTTTCTTAGCAACATAATTACAGGGGTTCAAAACCAGGAATAGATCAATGGCCCACCCTGTGGAATAGATCAATGGCCCACTTCAAAACCGGGAATACATAAATGCCCCTTTAAATTTTGTGGTTAATGTCCGTCAAGCAGTGCCGGCTTTATAACCTACAGATATGCACATTCATCTCTGAGGTGTCGAGCCTAGGTTTGAATCCTGACCCACCTATAAACTGTCATCCCGGTTTTTTCACAGACAGGGTGATTCATCGGTGTGTGTGCCGTCCCTCGGATGGATGTTAAACTGTGCGTCCCCTCTGCTGACATTAGTTAGACGGTAAAGATTCCACGTTATGCTTCACGGAGAGCAGGCGAGCTATCGCCGGCACCCTGAACAGATTACAAATTCCTGCTCTAACCTACTTCGTTAAAAGTCACACCAGGCCAGGCACTTCATGAAAAACTTGGGCCAAAAACCATCTCTGGCAAACTCCACGAGGTGGGAATAATTGTGGCCTGTTTTAAAGGACTTGCTTTATCTGAACTTCTTCCTGACTATAGACTGGTTTGTAAAGTAATTGTGTTTAAATGTTCTGTTATTTGCAGGTAAAATCTCCTCTAGTTTTGTGGACTCATTGGTAGAAACGTATGCAGTTTTTATGCTTGGGCATGCTTCAAGTCAGCATGCCCATCCCTACAACACTGCTCCGTTCACCGCACAGGAACTTGTCTCTGTGTCGTTTGATTTATCTTTGTCGACACGAGCCTCTGTAGTTTTCAAGCTATCCTCGAGTTTTGACAATGTTATTGTTGGAATATCTGAGAGCTAGGCTTGAAGGATCTGCATGAATCTGACGTCGCAGCGTTTCTGCAGCCGGTTCCAAGCTGCACGCGGGCACTGCTAGCGAAGCTTCACGATGCCATACGAGAGATGTTGAGGACGGTTCCATCTAAAGGCCTTACCACCTGTATCAATATCACAGAGAGCGGCAAATGGCGGTACGCTCCTTGCCTAATGACCCGTACGGCTGCACTCGTACATATCCACGCAGTGGTGGGCCCCCGTGGGTATTAGTGCTGCCCTGTGCAAGTTTGCAATTTGAGGCCCTTTCTTCGGGTGAGGCTCGTAAACACATCTCTCACCGATCTCACTCGGAGCCTGCCTGATATAGTTCTGCCAATGAACCAATGCCAATGATGACCTTGCGAGCTCATCTCATTCTTAGATTGGATTTCGGCTGCAAGGAAGATCCTGCTGGGAGGCAAACCCTTGAGAAAATTTGTGATTATAGTGCCTCGTCGGTGATGGCCTGTATTTCGACGAGTTAGATAATTTCGGTCTGAGGTTGCAGGTTGAACTTCGGCAGCATACTAATGAGTTGCACAGCTCACATAACCTGCACTTTCATGTTTTAATGTACCTCGACCTCTTTGTGTCTGTGATGAGATGTTTGTTGATTGGTTCGTCTTTGATGGATTTTATTTTTGTAATGCCAGTTGGCATAATGTCTCTGATATCTCCACTCCAAGGGCCTTGCCAACGCCACCTTGCTTCAATGTGGTTCATTTATGGGATATTAAGATTTGTTTATTGGTGCTTCCCTTCCACCTGATTGATTTAGGGGATTTTGAGACTATTTGATTTTGATCCTTTGAAGATCTTTTCATTGTCATTTTTAAAAATCACTGTTTATAAAAGTCCAACAATCCGATGTACCATACTCTGTGTTACAGAATGTTGGTTCTGCTGTAGTAGTTTCTTGTCCAGGGGTCATGCCAGGCAGTTTGCCATCCTCCCCACAGTTATGGCAGGAATTTGGGATTTGTTCAGGGTGCTGGCAATAGCTCGTCTACCTTTGATGAAGGACATCGTGGAACATTTAACGTCCACCCACCAACTGATTCCAGCAGGCAGGACACCAGTTTAACGTCCATCCGAGGGATGGCACACACATCGTTGATTCACCCAGTGTATGAAACACCGGGATGCCAGTTTATACCTGGGTCGGGATTAGAAACCCAGGTTAGACTGCTTAGAGGCGAGTGTGCATATGTCGAGACCATCCTGTCAGCCCTCATTAAAGTATCTCTCTGTACTTTTGTTAAAATGTACTATAACACAAACATCTATACTACAATACGTTGCAATGAAAACTGCACTGTTGAAAATTGTAAAACCCACCTACGATTCTTAGCTAATCTGCTCAAACCAACTTGCGAGTGCCTTCAAAAACAAGAGTCCTTTTCATCGTCCGGTTAGCTGACATGTGCCCATGAAAACCTGTGAAACACTTCATGCATTGCAACAAGCTTCCCATAAGTCAACTTCCATGGGGGTTCCAGACCAAGGGAAACAAAAATGTGTGCCCAGTGAATGGACTTGCCACATGAGTGTCAGGAAAGTACTTTTACAGGATGTGTGGAAGACTTGGGTGTTTAAGGTTTGCCCACGAGGGAGCGCTGCGCCAGCCGATATGTTTATCATTTTAGTTTTATTATAACTTCTCATTCTCCAGGCCCTACGGTGATGGTGACAGGTGGATATATTAAACGTCCATGTATGCCTCTTAGTTCGTCGCATCCATTGTTCTTGGTGGGCTGGCTTTTCGCTGGGCTTGTGGCAGTGTTCACTGAACGGACACCTTGCAAGCCAACTTCATGAAAGGAGTCGAGCGACTTCTAAAGCTTGTTGTTGCTGTTGGTTTCCTGGGATGTATTTCAAGGATGCTGTACAGTTTTGAATCGTGACAGCAACTGCTATCATTATTTACCTCTGTGCTCTGCTGAATTGGAGACTTTTAATATATCATGGTAAATATATATGTACATAACAGGACCCAATGACGTCTCTCATCTATAATTGGAAGGAATATCCAATGAGCTCTTACCTAATTAATTACCTCAGGTGGTTAGGATTGTCAAATATACATACACTCGGTGCACAAAACATGAGGAACACCTTCCTAATATTGAGTGGCACCGCCTTTTGCCCTCACAACAGCCTCAATTTGTCGGGGAGTCGACTCGACAAGGTGTCGAAAGCGTTCCACAGGGATGTCGGCCCATGTTGACTCCAATGCTTCCCACAGTTGTCAAGTTAGCTGGTAGTGGATCTCGACTCTGAATAGCTCATTCCATCTCATCCCACAGATGCCCAATTGGATTGAGATCTGGTGTATGGGACACCTTACTGGTGGTTCTCCACTGATGGTATGAAGTCGCATAATGACTGATATATAACCGAACGGTTTTCAGAGTCATAAGTGTATGGAAGGTTCACTGCGTTGCCCTGATGAAGCCCCAACAAGGGCGAAACCAGGTCGGCAACTGTCAGTTTTGCATACACTTGTGACAGTGTCTGAATTTAACATCCATAATGACGCTCTGCTAGATGGCCCCTCCGGAGCTTTGCAGGCAATGCGGACATGCGTGACGATGACGGCATGACGTTCGCTCATTAGGTTGGAGCGCCAAAATTGCAGATACTAATTAGTAACTCCCAACCGCATCCAGGTCGAATCCATATAGTGAGTGGATACGGGAGATAATGCTACCCTGTGGCAGGCGGTGATTATCGCTCCCAGTAAGCTGCAGCAGCAGCCTGTATGGAACACCATGTGTATATATATATATATATATATATATATATATATATATATATATATATATATATATATATATGTATGTATGTATGTATGTATGTATGTATGTATGTATGTATGTATGTATATACAGTCACGTGAAAAAGTAAGTACACCCCATGTAAAGTTTTGACATTTTCAACATATTTCAACATATTTCAACATACAGCTATTTGATCTTCATTTCAACAATATTGATAGATAAAGGTGATATAATATAACAAATATCATGAAACATTTACATTTTGTAGTCCATTGTATAATTTAAATAAACATAAATGCAAATTTCACATGTGGAAAAAGTAAGTACACCCCTACATTTATCACTACTTCAAATACCTAAAATTAGAATCAAGTGCACCAGCTCAGGTGCAAATGATTAGAACATTGTAAGAGAGGATCTTGGAGGAACCTGTCGTATTTAAACCTCAGACATTCAGTTTGGTTTGCTCTTTGTTGTTGAAGTGTGCGGCGTCACCATGCCTAGATCAAAAGAGCTCTCTGAAGCCTAAAATAAAGAAGGTTATAGATGCCTACGAGTCCGGGAAGGGATTTAAAAAGATCTCCAAACAATTTGAAATCAATCATTCGACTGTCCGGAAGATCATGTACAAGTGGAGAAGATTCCAAACAACTGCCAACTTGTTCAGGCCAAGCCGCCCCAGCAAGTTCAGCCCGAAAGCAGACCGCAAGATGCTGAAAGAAGTCTCTAAGAACCCCAGAATGTCATCACGGGACCTACAGGTAGCTCTTGCCACTGTTGATGTCAAAGTGCACGAGTCTACCATTAGAAAGAGGCTACACAAATTTGATCTACATGGGAGGTGTGCCAGGAGGAAACCTTTGCTGTCCAGAAAGTACATCAGGGCAAGACTAAAGTTTGCCAATGAACACCTAGGCAAAGACCAGCACTTCTGGAACAATGTGCTCTGGACAGATGAGTCAAAGATAGAGCTATTTGGCCACAGTACCAGAAGACATGTTTGGCAAAAACCAAAGACAGCATTTGACCACAAGAACCTGATACCAACTGTAAAGCATGATGGTGGAAATATTATGGTTTGGGGCAGCTTTGCTGCATCAGGGCCTGGGCAGCTCACCATCATAGAATCCACTATGAATTCTTCATTGTACCAGAGGGTGCTTGAGGATAATGTGAGGCCATCTGTCGGTAAGTTGAAGCTCAACTGAAGGTGGACCTTGCAACATGACAATGACCCTAAACATACCAGTAAATCCACCAAGGGATGGCTGAAAAGAAAAAATGGAGGGTTCTGGAATGGCCAAGTCAAAGCCCGGATCTAAATCCCATCGAGATGTTGTGGGGGGATTTGAAACGAGCTGCGCATGCAAGAAACCCCTCCTACATCGCACAGCTGAAAGAATTCTGCATGGAGGAGTGGGCAAAAATTTCTCCCAGTCGATGTCAGAGACTGGTAGACAGTTATAAGAAATGCCTACTTGAGGTTGTTTCTGCCAAAGGGGGCAATACCACCTATAGAGCCAAGGGTGTACTTACTTTTTCCACATTCGAAATTTGCATTTATGTTTATTTAAATTATACAATGGACTACAAAATGTAAATGTTTCATGATATTTGTTATATTATATCACCTTTATCTATCAATATTGTTGAAATGAAGATCAAATAGCTGTATGTTGAAATATGTTGAAAAAGTCAAAACTTTACATGGGGTGTACTTACTTTTTCACATGACTGTATATATATATATATATATATATATATATATATATATATCAGTCAAGTATGTATGGTGATATGTGTGTGAGATGTGTGATGTGTGTAGAAAATGCATACAGAAGGAAGAGCCACGCCAAAGTTCACTCACCAGCCCCAAGTTCAACGGAAGTGACCGTTTGCGTTAGTTAGGGTGCACGTGCATATACAAATATAGAGATATACATACATAAACACACAAGCATATATTCATATCCCATTTATATTCATATAATATATTTATATATTTATATAAATGACATATAAAGGTAGAATGAATGAATGAATGATGAATGAATGAATTAATGAATGAATGGGTTACGGTTAACAATTTGATTGGGTTGATGTTGGAACATGCTTTAGTCATCAAAATTTATGCCATGAGGGACTTTTGTCCGAAGTTTGTGTATCCAAAAGGACTCACGTTTCAGAATCGTGGTGTGTGATCGATTTGTGATTGATTCAATGGCAGAGATCTGAATGTCATTTATAGAGTGATCCGGTTGATTAAAGTGTATCGTGTAAGGTAGAGATTTGCCCTGACTGGTGTGGAAGTTATTGATTTCTGACCGGGTGTTATTAAATCGTGTGTAGAGTGTATTTTCTGTTTTTCCAACATATTGTTTGGTGCACTTTCCAATAGTGTTTCCAATATGTTGGAAAAACTGAAAATACACTCTACACACGATTTAATAACACCCGGTCAGAAATCAATAACTTCCACACCAGTCAGGGCAAATCTCTACCTTACACGATAACGATACCTTACACGATTACACGATACACAATCAACCGGATCACTCTATAAATGACATTCAGATCTCTGCCATTGAATCAATCACAAATCGATCACACACCACGATTCTGAAACGTGAGTCCTTTTGGATACACAAACTTCGGACAAAAGTCCCTCATGGCATAAATTTTGATGACTAAAGCATGTTCCAACATCAACCCAATCAAATTGTTAACCGTAACCCATTCATTCATTCATTCATTCATTCATCATTCATTCATTCATTCATTCTACCTTTATATGTCATTTATATAAATATATAAATATATTATATGAATATAAATGGGATATGAATATATGCTTGTGTGTTTATGTATGTATATCTCTATATTTGTATATGCACGTGCACCCTAACTGTAACGCAAACGGTCACTTCCGTTGAACTTGGGGCTGGTGAGTGAACTTTGGCGTGGCTCTTCCTTCTGTATGCATTTTCTACACACATCACACATCTCACACACATATCACCATACATACTTGACTGATATACATGCCTGCTGTTTTTGTAGACTCAGAAGAAGACTTTTGTTGGTCGAAAGCTTGTCGACAATTAAAGATCGACGTCCTGAAGCTACGTCCGCGTCTTATTTAATCTAACGATTATTTATTCAATACAAATGAGACGCCCTGCTCGTACTTTGGAGTTTCTACTATTTCTTACAGTTATATATATATATATATATATATATATATATATATATATATATATATATATATATATATATATATATATATATATATATATATATATTGTTACGGTTTTTAGAACCTTCATTTTGTAAATTTTGGTAAATGTTCCCTTATAAATAATCCCCTGTAAATATTCCCATTTTTGGTAAAGGTTAAAGATCGCACCCTAGTTAGTCCATGTACAACACTTAGATCACCATAGGACCTCTCTGTAGTTATCTCATTATTATGTGTTTTAGTTAAGGATCTGTTCCCAATAGTTGAATCTACGTTGCATTAATCAAATAAGATAGGCCCCTTCAATTTCCCCAATCATCTCCCTCTCTTCAAAGTGCAGTAGCGGTACGGCAGCGTTTGCTGCCGTTTGTCTTGGTTTGTTTGCTGGCACCAAGCTGCCATTACGCACGCGGTAATCTGGAGGAAAAAGGGGGAGGAGTAAGTTGGGCGCCAAGAACAAGGCGTGGCCCTGTCAACGTCTCGTCAAGGGGCGGACCAGTGAGCTCTGAAAGCCAACCAGGGCCGAGGCAAGCTCACCATTGGGCGTGTCCTGGGAACCGGCGGCTTGATCTGAAAACGCCCCATAAAAGCGGCCGAGAGGGACTGCTCCAGGAGATGAGTGTGAAGGTCCGAAGTACAAGGTACCAGATGAGAACACGCTGAATCGTAAGGCAGGAGAGTGGGTCCGTTGACGACGACAATACCGCAGTATATACGCATTGTCCGACCGCGTGAAATTGATACGTGCAGCTGCTGCCGGGTTTCGCCTCAAGCCCTGAGCGTGGACTGGAGCGGACCTCGATGCTGTGCATCTGCCCGGACCTTCCTTCCCTGCCATCTGCTTGGACCTTCTCCCCCTTCCAGCCATTCCTTCCTGCCATTCCCTATTCGTGTAAGTCTGTTTGTTCTGTGGGGCGTATGGTAATATAAGACTGTTTAAGGCTGCCCTATGTCCTTTTATTTCCTCTCTTTGTATATTCCCTTCTTTCGTTTCCTCTTGTAGATAGTAATAAATCATATTTGTTCTTCCTATACCCTTCGTATTCTTTGCTTCCTCTCGTCCGATATTCTTAGTCTTTTCCCCATTGAGTACCTGTGGCACGATTTGGCCAACCGCTTTAAATCGGGTTTAGTCCCTTTGTTAACGGTTCGAGCTGCGGATTGCTGAACTGCTCGGCAAAATTCGATCTTGTCCGTGGCTCGGGCAGAAGTAGCACCCTGCTTTGCGACGAGGTTGGCGAAGGTATCTGGAACTCCATTGACCAGTCACCCTGGTCAACCTCAACCCCGCAAAGAGCGCGATACCTTCTAGGACTCGGACGGCCAGTGTGATAGACGAGGGGATTAAACCCCCCTCGGTAAGGGGAGTGCCGAAACCGAGATCCGCAACAATTGGTGTCAGGAGTGTGGGATTGGACCCGAACCAAATTTTCACATCTAAAACATTTGGTCAAAATTTTGAGCGGTCGAAAAAATCGTGCCATGGATAGTCAAGGCGATCGGGTGCCGGTAGGGGAGAATGAGGAGGTAGAGGCGACCCAGGACCCCAGGGAGGCAGTGGGAATAATGGAAGAGGAGAGCAATGAGGATGCGGTCGCGGGGGTTGCAGGCGCACAAGATGGCGGCGCCTCGCACATGGCCGCGGCAGCCAAGCCAGCGATGCCGGAGTACATGCAACTATTCCTGGCCCAAATAAAGGAGATGAATGCGAAAATGGACGCCCAAGGTGACAAATTCACCAAAGAAACCCGGGAAACGAAAGAAATAATGGGCGCCCAAAAGAATGACATAAATAAAATAAATGGGAGGATGGATGCAATGGGCGGTCGATTGGAAGAATTAGGGGACAAATTTGAGGGATTAGAAAACCAAATTGGGGGATTAAGGAAAGAGATGGGAGAAATGAGGGCCGATAGTGAGGGAATGGACACTAGAATGGGTGAGCAATTGGGAAGTCAAATTGGGGGCCTAGAAGTCAAATTGGGGGGATTAGACAACAAAATTGGGGGGCTAGAAGGCAAATTAGGGGGCCAATTGGAGGACGTGGGTAACCAAATTGGGGAAATGAAGGATGGGTTAACGGGGTTGGAAAATAGAATGGCCGCCCAGGAGAACCAGATAGAAGGGGTGAAGAATGGGTTAACGGGGCTAGAAGACAAGATGGGAGGAAAATTGAGGGAGATGGGGGAGCAATCCGCCCGGGAAATTAAACAGATGAGGGATCAGATAGAGGAGGTAAAAAACGGGTTGGAAAGTAAATTGGATGCCCAAAGGAATGATTTGGAGCAGATGAGGGCGGCATCTACCAAAGAGATGGGAGAGATGGGGGAGGATATAAGGCGCGGTGTGAGCGAAGAGGCCGTGGGGGTACGCGACAAGGTAAAGCGGGGTGAGGAGCGCATGGAGAAAGAGGTGAGGAAAAGCACGGCTAGGTTACAGGGGGGCATAGAAGATCTGACGCGAGGAGTAGAGCAGCTGACAGTGGGACAAAAGGAGTTAGGGGAGCAGGTAGAAAAGAACACAGCCGTAATAGGGGGGCTGAAGGCGATACAGAAGGAGATAAAGAAAGAACTAATAGCAACGAAGAAGGAATGTCAGACGGTACATGAGGGACTGACGAAGAGGTGGTAGAGACAATGGAGACGAAAGAACGAGAAGTGAGGAAGCACATGGAGACGACCAAGGTAGCATTAGAGGAAGAAATTGAAGCGGCGCACCGGGAAATAAACGAGGTGAAACAAAAATTAGAGGAGGTGGAAGAGGGGGTGAGTGAAATTAAAAAGAGATGGAGGGAAACTAGGAAGGAGCTGAAGGAGGAAGTGATGGAATATGTGCAAGGTCTGTGCTCACAGCGTGATGATGTGCTTACTGACCAAATAAAGAGTTTGCAGGTGGCGGAGGAGGAGCGAAGGAGAAGAGGCAATATGAAGAGGCAATATGAAGAAGAAGAGGTGAGTGGTGATATGTTCGGAAATGTATATGGTGTGAGGGGAGATTCAGCGAGCTTGGGTGTTGGTCTAGACCCGGGCGTCCGTGAGAGGCCACTAGTGAGGTGTGTGATTGGTGCAGAGTGCGTGGAAAGAGGATGCGTGCAAGGATGTCCGACCATGGGGAGTGCGAAAGGTATTGGTGAGCAAGGGTGTGCGGTGGTGATTGGGTGTGTGCAAGAATGCACCCCCATGAGTGGTACGGAGTATGTACCGGGAGAGGGTGCGCAAGAAGGTGTGCGAGAAAGGTGTGGAACGGAGGGGTGTGTGAGGAAAAAGTGTGCGCCGAGGAGTGAGTGTGCTGTCGAGAGTGAGAGTGAATGCACGACAGAGTGTGGTGGTGAGAGTGACACGGAGTGCGAGTTGGTTGTGGCGAGTGAGAAAGAATGCACACCTGGAATGGTTGAGCGTGTGCGGGAATGCACACCTGAGTTGGTGGTGAAGCGCGTGATTGGGTGTGCAAAAGAGTGCACACCCATGGTTGTCACAGAGGATGTGACCGAGGAGTGGGCGTGAGGAGGTGTGTTGATGAAGTGTGCGAACGACGAGTGTGCGCCAAGGTGTGCGGTGGTCAGGTGTGTAATGAAGTCTGTGAGCGGAATGAGTGTACCTGGGTGGTGTGTAAGAGAAAGTGCAATAACAGAGTGCATGGGATGTACGGAAGGCGTTGGTGCGCGAGAATGTGTGAGTATGGGAAGAGTCACGTGTGGATGTGAGCATGCGAGTAAGGCATCAACGTTGACCGGAGCAGCGTTTAGGCTGACGGATAGTCGACGCGAGCCCTCGGTCCGTGCCGGGCTTTGTGTACTGCGGGAACCGGTGAGGGTCGTAATCACGGCGGTTTCAAAAGAACCGCCGTGCGCGATCCGCGCCGGGCCCTGCCCTGCACGGTCGGTTCCGCGCTTTGCTAAGCAGAGCGGGCGGCCCGGTTCGAGGGGAGGTAGGAGAGGTCGGAACGGCGCCCCCTGTGGTTGCGGCGTTCCGGCCGGGCAAGATTGGGCCATCGGGCAGGAGACCGAAAGGCTCCGCGCCGAGGTGACCTCGGAATCTCGGCCCGACGAAACCTCCTCCCCTGCATCGAGTGCCGGACGGACCCAACCGCAGTAGACGAACCACCCGAATTCATTGCTCGGTTTTTTTTCGTAACCGAGCTGTACATGTAATGACGCACCGAGGCTCAAGTTTAATGGACATTTGGTAGGGATAGTGAATATGATTGGCAAATTGGATTGGCAAATTTGATGGGCAAATTTGATTGGCAAAATTGGAAATTGATGGCAAAAGGTATATGGTGTAGAGGGATGGTAAATCCCCCATTCCTCGCATCATAAACAGGGCGCATGAGCATTCGTTTATGGGGTGGCTGTGCAAACTAGCCCGGGAGGGTTAGGATAAAATGATAGAATTTAGAAATGACAATAGGTAACATGAGAGTTAAGTAGCGACATTGTACCTGTAGAGGGGACGTAGCAGATTAGTTGGATTATAACGACGTGGGAGTGCATAGTATAAGGGGCGACTGGGAAGCACGAATCTTAGAAGGGAGTAGTCAGCTTAGATGATGCAGTGTGGGTGTAGAAAGAGTATTGAGCAGAGTATTGTGAGTGTGTGTGATTGTGCGTTGTATTGAATGAATGGTCCTGGAGGGAGGGAGGGTGCAAGTGCCACCAGGTGTGCAGGTGAAGCACAGGTGTATGGAGAATGGTTAGATGAAATGAATGGTCTGGAATACATGGAGTATGGAATGGATGGTGTGGAGTGAGTAGTGTGGAATACGTGGAGTGGAGTGGTTGGTGCGAAAGGAGTGGATGGGGAAGGTGGACCCCTTCACGAATACCCGGGGAGGGTAGTTTAAAAATAGGTAGAGGGAGTAGGTAAATTGTGGTTGGATATTGGTATCTGTGGTGCTTGTAGTAGTAAAGGAGTGTTGTGTTGGGTGCATTAGTGGAGTCAATTGGCTGGGCGTGTGGCCTGTTAGTACGTGTGATTGAATGGGCACTCCGCCACTGTTAGTCTGTTGGCCAGGTGAGGCCGCAGGTAGGCTCTGGGAGCCAATAGAGTTGTTCAATGGGGCCCGAGGATCCGGAGGATGGACCCGGGTGCCCGACGCCAGAGAGGGCGGTAGTGGGGTGAGAGCGCCAAAGGGCCTTCCCCAGATAGATTAGGGTAAGGAGCAGGTAAGCTCGGAGACGACTGCAGTGGCGGAGGTGTGCAGGTGAGCAGGCCTGCTGGGAGCGCCACACGAACCAGCCCGGAAATTGTGCGAGAGCACCGGGAGTTGAATCGGGGGAGTGAGACCCCAAATTGGTGAGCGCCACAGACGGTCAGTGGGAATTGGTTTTTAGAACTGCATAGAGTAAAGTGGCCAATGGTTTTGCAGGGAAAGACCCCGGCTAGTGTACAAAATAAATCACCTTTAGAGGCCATTTTTCCCCGCAGGGTGGGGGTTGGCCTTTTTCGGGGACCGTGGTCCCCTTTTTGAAGCAATGTTTTACGGCTGGATGCTCTTCCTGCCACCAACCCTGTTAGTCGCCTCTTGTGACACACAGGGAATTACCAGTGAACTGGTACTCAATTTGCCGACCTCGGAAGGATGACAGGCTGAGTCAACCCCCCTGGCGTTAATTCAGTGATCGACCGGGATTTGAACCCAGGATCCTAGGATCCAAAGCTGGCACCCTTACCGCTAAGTAAAGAATGGTAATGTCATTTAGAAGATAGGTAGAATGAAATCCCTTTGCACCATATGCAGCCACTCACCAAGGTGAGATAGACTCCACACCATGATGTTGTATTCGTAAATGTTTGGTTGGATTGGAAGATGCATCATGATGTAAGTGTGACATTGTGCTGTAATTCCATCTCTTCCTCCTTCGGAGGGATTGATGAGGAATTGGAATTTGGGGCAAATTTGGATTAGAGGGATTGGTAACCAATTTGGATTAGGGGAGATATGGGGAAGACGAGACAGTAGTGACGAATTTGTAAATGTGTAGAATTTTGTAAATATGGGGTAAGGGCAAGGGTTGGGTAGGTGACAGGGGGGGTGACCTACAGTAGGGACGAACTTTCTCCGCTCGCTCCCATGCGCACCTCACCTTGCATTACCTTGTTTTAATGTGTACCCTTGCGACCTTGCCCCGATGCTTGCTGTGTCCTTCCTTCCCCACTCACGGCTTGTTTCTTTTGGGTCCGGGGGTGTGCGCAGGTAGCCGCAATTCATCATTTGTCTTCCTCTCTCTCAACGATACTCTACACATCCACCGAACCATTCACATTTCCACCCTTTCCAGCCTTCGTTGCTGCTCTACATTCATTACCCATGTCTCACTCCCATAAATCATAACACTTCTCACACATGCAGCATACACCTTTCCCTTCAGCTTCAACGACACTCCCGTCCTCATCAGCCCGCCACTCAGTTCCCGAAACCTCTTCCATGCACTTCTCACTCTAGCAACCGTTGCCGAGTCTGATCCACCCTCTCCATTCAACATGTCTCCGAGGTAGCAAAATGTTTTCACACCTTCCAGCTTCACGCCGTCTCCAAGATCCAACTCAACATTTCCTCCACTTGCAGCTCCCTCTGTGCACCTTGATATGATGAGCAATATTAAAACGTGCTGCTACTGGCAGAAGTGTTGTGTTTAAACGTGTAGATCTTAAATGTTCGGCCACTCTGTCGGCCAAACGTCATTTGGTTTCACCAATGTAGAGCAGGTTTTTTTTTTTTTTTTTTTTTTTTTTTTTTTTTGTATACAAGATCGAGGCTCGTGAAAGAGCGAACATTAATGTTACGTGGTCCTCCCGGTAACTACCTGGTCTTGGTGACCCCCGGACCGTGGGAGGGACCCCGCCAGAAAGATATATGGTTTATACGCTTTCGTAACGCAATCAATATGAATTCCGGTCAAGAAGAAACCCCACACCAAGGATCCGGAATAATCAATAATATATTCCCTGAGCAATCAACAACCATCAACAATGCACAATCAATATTACCAAGATGTAAACTCATCTACACTAACTCTAAGATGGCCATCTTATATATTCCTCACGTGAGCCCCACTCCTGACTCCCTCCGTGGTCAATGTCTCTCACAATGTCTCTCGTCTCCGCACACGGGCGGTTGAACGAACCCCGGGCGGACGTGCTCCAAACGTGCCGTCTCGTACCGGGGACAACTGCTGCAGCGCACCTCCTTGCCAAGCAACGGGGCAAACCCAGCGCGGCTTCCAACGCGCGCGAGGCCCCGAAGTGCGACCCGTACGCGTCCTTGTAGACGGGGCAAACCAAGCGCGGTTTGCAACGCGCGCGCGGCCCAACGTGCGACCGCTTGGTTCCGTGCACGAACTCACGGGGACTTGACGTGTCAAAAGGTAGTTACACGTCCAGGTACCTCCTCTCGCCAGACGGGTTTCGGTTTCGGAACGCCGCTTTGTCCACGCCGCGCCAGGTCGCTTCCACCTTCTTTCGGAGCGGGCGAGGAAGACGAAACTTCCTTCTTTTACCTCGTGTCTTTTTTTTTCTCTTCCTCTTCGGTCACTTCCGTTTCCGGCCACTTCCGTTTCCGGCCACTCCCTCCGAAGGGCTCCTGACCCTCCAACCACAACAACTTAATATACTCCACACGGATAAGCAAAGACCTGAATGGTAATTCCCATACATTCACATAAATATGTAACACTCCCCCCCTTCAAGAAAGAAAGTTTGAACCCAGCGAAAACTTTCTTCGCCGGCCAATTTGGAGAAACAAACCAGATAACTCAACCCCCCCCACATTATCCGTTCCCCCCGGGCACAGTTATCACTTAAAAATAAAGCAACCAAAATTTCACCACACCCCCTCCAGATTACTCCCTCTGGACTAAGTACCAACAACGACATTGTCCCTGCCAAATCAAACTCCATCTCATGACCCTCTGACTTTGACCGTCAGTTTCTTGGGAATGACGGTTAAGGGGTGGATCAAAGATCCAAAGTTAAGCACCTCGATAGCACTTTTTCCGGGAGGCCAAGCCGAGTATTCCCTACATGGATGCCTTTAGGAACGCGGAGTTCACGGTTAGTCCGTGCAGGAAAGTTCTCTACATGGGCGCCTTGAGGAACGTGGAGTTCACGGTTAGTCCGTGCCTGAAAGTTCACTACATGGACGCCTTTAGGAACGGCGTTCACGGTTAATTCGTGTAGGAATCTTGGCTCGGCGGCTCCGCCGCCTTCAGTGCTTCAACTTCTCAGAACTTCCCTAATAATTAGGGTGGGACCACTGGTCCCTGTAGTCCAATGCATAGCGGTCTCCTTCTCGGCCACTACTTTGCCAATCCTTCCTTCGGGAGCGGCCGTAACTCAGGGAGCCTCCATAATAATTTTGATTGCGGCCACCACCAAAACTACCGCCCGGTTGTCCTCTCCTGTAGACCTCTCGACGCCTACGAAATGCCTTCCCTACTGTTATGGTCCGACCCTCCAAATCCTTGCCATTCCAATTCTTCTCTGCCTCTCTGGCGTCTTTTGTGCTGGCAAACGTGACAAAGCCGAACCCTCTTGACTGTTGCGTTTCCCAGTCTCTTACCAACCGCACTTCCACCAGCGGCCCATATCTGTTGAAGACAGAGGTCAGAACTTCTTCCTCTGTTTTGAAGTTCAGTCCCCCTACAAATAACTTGGCACTTTGGTCGCCATCCCGAGCTGGTGTGGTGTTATTTTCCCTGCTGGGCTCTTTACCAACCCTCAGGTTACCATAAACTTGACCCCCGGCCAAATCATTCCCGATAACCACAGATACACCCTCTACAGGAAGCGTGGCTTGTAAACCGACGGTGACCGGTCCTGCCACCAAATCGGACTCCAACTGGATGACCTGAAGGGGAGCACTAACACCGCCCCCGATCCCCTGTAAACGAACACTATCCCCCGTTGCCGTCTCCTCGGACCATGGCAAAATGCCTTCAAGCATTAAAGATTGATGGGCCCCTGTGTCCCTCAATATCCTAACCGGTCTCCGGTTAGTCGAGGCTCCATCCAGTGACACAAACCCCTCTGAAATAAATGGTTGGTAACCCTTTTGATGGCGATTTCTTACGCTAGCCATCGCATTCGGAGTTGTAATAGTCGGACTCCGCTCTGGGTTGTCCCTTTTCATGAGGTAACAACTGGACATCAAGTGTCCAGGTTTCTTGCAAAATGCGCAAGTAGGCCCGGAGGAAAAACTCGGGGTCTGCCTCGGGCCCCCCGAACTATAAGTTTGTCTTGGGCCCGCATCCCTCTGATTTCGAACCGGTGGGGTATCATAGTTGTCCCCATAATCATCTCGAGGCCGCCGCCATGTATGGTCGTTCTCCGCACCTGCTGTTCCCCACCTCCCCTGCGGAGATCTAGGCGAGGAGTTAGGTTCGTGGACCCCTATTCGGTGGGTTAAGGCATAATCATCTGCCATGGTGGCTGCGTCCAACAACTTTGGTACCTTCTTTTCCTGCAGGTACACTTTGATGTCCTCGTGGACACACTGCTGGAATTCCTCCACCAGGATCAAGTCCCGCAATGTCTCGAAGTCTTTCCCGACTCCTTTTGACTCACACCACCGATCAAACATGTTTTCTTTCACTCTGGCAAACTCCACATGGGTCTCACTCTCCCTCTTCCTGGCATTCCTGAATTTTTGCCTGTAAGCTTCCGGAACCAACTCATAGGCCTTGAGGATGTGCTTCTTCAGTACCTCATAATCTGCACATTGGTCCATTGGTAGCGCCGAATAAATTTCCTGAGCTTTCCCCACCAGCACACTTTGCACGAGTATGGTCCAGGCCTCCACCGGCCAGTTTAATTGTCGAGCCACTTTCTCAAAGTGTGGGAAAAATTTCGCGACTTCTTTTTCACTGAACGGTGGAACCAGCCTCACATGTCTGCCCACATCCCAGGTTTTCTGGTTAGGTGTCGACCCCGTCAGCAAGGGTGGTGCCTCTCCCCGTTCTCTCATTAACTCCAGCTCCTTGAATTTGATTTCTTGCTGAAGCTCCATGTCACGTTCCTTTAATTCCCTTTCCGCTTTTCTCTCCTCTGCTTCGAGGTCCCTTGCAGCTCTCCTCTCCTCTGCTTTTCTCCCTTCTAACCTTTCCTGGAGTTCTCGTTCCACTCTCCTTTCCTCTGCTTGTTTCTCTTCTCTCCTCGCTTCTGCTTTCCTTTCTTCTTCTGCTAACCTTTCCTGGAGTTCTCGTTCCACTCTCCTTTCCTCTGCTTGTTTCTCTTCTCTCCTCTCTTCTGCTTTCCTTTCTTCTTCTTTTAACCTTTCCTGGAGTTCTCGTTCCACTCTCCTTTCCTCTGCTTGTTTCTCTTCTCTCCTCTCTTCTGCTTTCCTTTCTTCTTCTTTAATCCGTTCCTGGCTCCGTAATTGCAACTCCAGTTTCCGGAGCTCAACGTCTTCTGGTTCTTCGGGTAGCCACTCCCAGGCTAACTCGTCCCATGTTCCTAATCCCACCATAGATGGTATCACCGTGGCCTGCAACTCTGCCTTCCTCAAATTAGTTCGGACCTCCAAGTTAAAATGTTTGGCCAATTTCAAGAGGTCCGACTTTAGCAATGCTCGGAACTGTGCCTCACTCGGGGTTACCCCAAAGTTCTGTGCCACAAACGCCATGGTGCCTATCGTTAACACCTGTTAACCTTCACCCAAGACTTTACCCCAATTTCTCAAAAAAAAATTTTTTCAATTAATAATTAATTAATAAATTTTAATTAATAAAAAATATTATTATTTTATTATTTTATACAATTTTAAATCCCGGACGAGCCCCCAATTCTGTTACGTGGTCCTCCCGGTAACTACCTGGTCTTGGTGACCCCCGGACCGTGGGAGGGACCCCGCCAGAAAGATATATGGTTTATACGCTTTCGTAACGCAATCAATATGAATTCCGGTCAAGAAGAAACCCCACACCAAGGATCCGGAATAATCAATAATATATTCCCTGAGCAATCAACAACCATCAACAATGCACAATCAATATTACCAAGATGTAAACTCATCTACACTAACTCTAAGATGGCCATCTTATATATTCCTCACGTGAGCCCCACTCCTGACTCCCTCCGTGGTCAATGTCTCTCACAATGTCTCTCGTCTCCGCACACGGGCGGTTGAACGAACCCCGGGCGGACGTGCTCCAAACGTGCCGTCTCGTACCGGGGACAACTGCTGCAGCGCACCTCCTTGCCAAGCAACGGGGCAAACCCAGCGCGGCTTCCAACGCGCGCGAGGCCCCGAAGTGCGACCCGTACGCGTCCTTGTAGACGGGGCAAACCAAGCGCGGTTTGCAACGCGCGCGCGGCCCAACGTGCGACCGCTTGGTTCCGTGCACGAACTCACGGGGACTTGACGTGTCAAAAGGTAGTTACACGTCCAGGTACCTCCTCTCGCCAGACGGGTTTCGGTTTCGGAACGCCGCTTTGTCCACGCCGCGCCAGGTCGCTTCCACCTTCTTTCGGAGCAGGCGAGGAAGACGAAACTTCCTTCTTTTACCTCGTGTCTTTTTTTTTCTCTTCCTCTTCGGTCACTTCCGTTTCCGGCCACTTCCGTTTCCGGCCACTCCCTCCGAAGGGCTCCTGACCCTCCAACCACAACAACTTAATATACTCCACACGGATAAGCAAAGACCTGAATGGTAATTCCCATACATTCACATAAATATGTAACAATTAATCACACAGAAAGACAAACCGACACATAAAACATATAACATCGGGAGCGGTAGACAAGATGGGGAGAGAGGGGGAAGGACACAAACACAACATTTGAGAGCAGGGACCGAGAGACATGGAGACATCGAGAGATCTGAGAGAGGGCGAGGGCTTTGGGGGGGGGGGGCATGGGAAGGGGGCGGTGGGAGAGGTATAAAACATATGGACACTGCCAGGACTTCCAGGAAAGAAGTTGGAATTTCAAACAAGGTGGATCTGGGGTGAATTAGCGGGGGTAGAAAAGATCAAGGTTTTGGATGGGGGAAGATAAGAGATGGTGGTGAACAGCTGTTTTAAAGACCTGGAGGGAGGAGTGGGATTGAAGGGAGTGAGGGAGTTTGTTCCAGAGGCGGGAGAAAAGAGGAATGAAAGAGTGAAGGTGAGCAGAGAGCCGAGATTTCGGCAGTTTAACCATCAGAGGGTTGCTGGCAGATCTTGTGCGACCTGTAGGAATATTTGGGGGACAGAGCACAGAGAGAGCTGGGGGTGCAAGGCCGGAGAGGAGTCGGTAGAAGACAGAAAGACCACCTACCTGCCTGCGGTGAGTGAGTGAAAGGCCCTCAGAGATAGCTTCATCGCGGGAGATTCCAATAATTCTGAAAGCTTTGGTTTCAACAGCGTGAAGCCGAGCTAGGTGTGAGGCAGGAGCACCGGCCCATAGGGGAGAACAGTATTCCATTGAGCTGCGGATGAAAGCCTTGTATGTGGTGAGGAGCTCAGGTGTGCCGAGGAAGGACTTCGCACGACGGAGGATGCCCAGTCGGCGACTGGCTTTGGAGGCCAGCTTGGAAATGTGGTTTTCCCAAGAAAGATCATGGCAGATAGTGAGACCCAAAATCTTGAGCGACAGAACTTCTTGGAGAGGATTGTTGAGAAAGTAGATGGGAGGGTTGTCCAGTCGATCTTTTCGGAGAGACATAGTAAGAGTGTGAGATTTGTCAGGATTGAAAGACATGTTCCACTTGTTTGACCAGTCTGTGATTTTGTCCAGGTCTTCAGAGAGTGAGGAGGCAGCAGACTGCCGATCTGAGGGAAGAGGAATGGAGCGGCAGAGAGTGGAGTCATCAGCAAAGAGATAGAGAGGATTTTCGAGAGAGTCAGAGAGATCATTGATGAAGACCAGAAAAAGCACGGGGCCCAGAACACTGCCTTGGGGAACTCCAGCCTGAACAGGAAGAGGAGATGAGAGAAACCCATTCAGGGCCACACGTTGACGACGACTAGAGAGGAAGTCCGCCAGCCATGCGTGGAGATTTCCATGGATACCAAAGGAGGAGAGTTTGGTGAGCAGAGCGGGGTGCCAGACCGTGTCGAAGGCACGTGATATGTCGAGGGAGACAGCTCTAATTTCCTGTTTGGCATTGAGGACCTCCATCCATTGTTGAGACAGCAGAAGCAGCATGTCCAGAGTAGAGTGACCTGGTCTGAAACCAAATTGATGATCAGAGATCAAGCCATTGGAGAAGAGGAAAGATTTCATATCCGAAGCAATGATGGATTCCATGACTTTGCTGATAATTGGGAGAAGGCTGATTGGTCTGTAGTTGCTAGGATCTGTTTTTGCACCTTTTTTGTGCAAAGCGGTGATGTTGGCTGATTTCCAAGCAGATGGCAGTTGACCTTGAGCAAAAGAGAGGGTGAAGAGAACAGAGAGAGGGTGAGATAGAGCAGCAGAGCAGGATTTTAGGACCCGTGGGCTGATGCCGTCGGGTCCAGTTGCAGAATCAGAGTCGAGGGTTGACAGAAACTTTTCCACCTTGTCAGGAGGAAAGGACACGGAGTCCAGGAGCAGCAGGGTACGACTGGGTATGGTGGGTACAGAGAGGGATGAGTTTGGGACACAAGATTTAGAGGCAAACACAGAGTTGAGGCATTCAGCTTTTTCACGTGCGGAGTCAGCTGTGTAGCCGTTTGAGGTAAGGGAGGGGATGGAGGGGGAACAAACACCAGAAACGGATTTGACCAGACGCCACCAGGATTTGGAAGAGGGAGACAGATAAGAGAGTTCGGTCTTGAGAACGGAGAGATATTGTTTCCTGGCTCTCCTGAGGGTGGACACACACTTGTTTCGGGCTTTGTGAAAGGAAATGAGATTTCCTTCCGTTGGATTTGCTTTCCAGGAGACGAAGGCAAGTTGTTTCTGGGCAACAGCCTCACCACAAGATTCCGTGTACCATGGACGGGAGGAAGGGTATGACAACTGAAGACGAGATGGGATAAATCTGTGCATGAGAGAGAGCAATTTACTTTGGAAGAATTCCCAGGATGAGTTGATTTCAGAGGTGGTAGAGATGGGAGACCAGTCCAGATGATTGATGGCTGCTTGAAGACCGTGCCAGTTGGCCTGAGTGAAATGCCAGACTCGTCGACGCTGAGCAGGCTCCCTGAGGATGGTCAGAGAGATGTCCACTTTAACAAGGACATGATCAGATGATCCGATCGGAGCAGAAGAAGAGCAGCAGACATTTTCAGGGAAGTTAGTCATAACCAAGTCCAGAAGAGAAGATGTTCCGTTGACTGAGATCCGGGTCGGGAAATTGACAGATTGTGTCAGTCCCAGTGAGTCGCAGAAGTCCTTTGCTGAGGAGCCATGGCTGGTGAGAGAGGTACCCACACCCAGCCAACTGGCATGAAAACAGTTGAAATCACCACATATGAGGAAGAGAGAGTTGGGATGAGTAGATAGAAGTTGGTCCATATCATCAGACAGCGATATGTAGATGGAGTCATCACTGTTTGGTGGACGGTACAACACACATATGAACAAGAGGTGGGAGCGAAGGGGAAGCCGTAGCCAGAGGTATTCCTGGGGGTGAGGTGGAGAGAGTGCAGTGCAGGGCGAGTGAGGAAGAGAGTTTTTGATAAAGATAGCAACCCCGCCTCCAGGACGAGGCTCAGGTCTATCATACCGGAGGAGGGAGTAGCCCGGGAGAGATACTATGGAATCAGAGACATCATAAAGGAGGAAAGTTTCTGTTAAGCAGATCACGTCTGGTTTGACAGAAGCAACCTGTATGGAGAGATCAGTTAAGTTTGAACGAAGGCCCCGGATGTTTGAGGTCCATACCGTTAATGAAGAGGAAGGGGGAGCATCAGATACAGAACAGGGGGGAGGAGGGGTAGGGTAAGATGTGGAAGAGGTGGAAGAGATAGGGAGAGCTGTTGAAGGTGTGTCAGAGATTTCAGAATAGCTCGGAGAAAGGGAAGGATGGGGCGGACAAAAGGTTTGATGGTGATTGGGTGAGCCACAATGAGGTGTTATTTGAGGAGGGGGAAGAGCGAGGCAGAAGGTTGGGGGAGATGGAGGTGAGAGTTTGAAGGGGGAAGAAGCGGGGAGGAGGGGGAGTGAGAGGGGGGAAATTGAGAAGCAATGAGGGTGGGGAGATTTGAAGGGGAGGGGTGAGGGGGGAGTTTGGGAGGGAAGGGACAAGGGGAGGGATTTGAAAGGGATGGGATATGGGGGAGATTTGGAGGGGAGGGGTGAGGCAGGAGTCTAGGAGGGGAGGGGCGAGGGGGCGTCTTGGCGGGGAGGGGTGAGGGGGTAGTTTATGAGGGAGGGGGCAAGGGGGGAGATTTGAAAGGGATGGGTGATGGGGAAGATTTGGAGGGGAGGGGTGATGGGGAAGATTTGGAGGGGAGGGGTTATGGGGAAGATTTGGAGGGGAGGGGTGAGATTGGATTTTTGAAAGTGTACGATTTATGGGAAACGAACATTTATTGCAAAATGAGTTGCAATTTGCAACGATCACGCAAAAAAGAAGATATAATATTCATCTAAGTCCAGTTGAAGTGACCGTTGACATGCCATATCCCTCTCGGACCTTTAATAGTATCATGAGACACAACATGGTGACAAGTTGTACATCTGGGGAGGTTACAAGGTATTGTCCCACATTGTTATAAGCAAAATGGTAACGAACTAAATTGGTCCTCAGACTAGTGTCTTCTGTGCCACCAGAATGGGACTGTCACCAAAAATCTCGCGAGTGACTCAGTCAAGAGAAGTTAAAGTTCTCTTTGATAGATCTAGCAATACAGTTCGTTGTCACATTATACGTCAAAATCAATGGAATACGATGACGGAAATTATTTTGCTTTTCAATCATTGCCTCTTGGTGCAAAACCCGTTTGGCCTTACTTCTGGCTTTGCAAATAATAGTGATGGGGTAACCTCTGGTTTTGAAAAAAATCACTCATTTCTTGAACCCCGCATGTAAAAAGCTTCATCATTGCTGCAAATTGAGTACCAGTTCACTGGTAATTCTCTGCTTGTCGTTAAAGGCGGCAAAAAGGGTTGGCGGCAGGAAGGGCATCCGGCCGTAAAACATTGCTTCAAAAAGGGGACCGAAAAACAACAACAACCACAGTTCCCGAAAAAGGCCAACCCCCGCTTGCGGGGAAAAATGGCCTCTAAAGGTGGTTTTTTAATATTTTTTATTGCTGCAAATACGTCACAATCGAAGAAACTGGGAATATGGTATGGAGTTCAGTACTGCTCTCCCCTCTGGGCTGGTGCTCCTGCCTCACACCTAGCTCGTCTTCACGCTGTTGAAACCAAAGCATTCAGAATCATTGGAATCTCCCGCGATGACGCTATCTCCGAGGGCCTTTCACTTACTCACCGCAGGCAGGTTGGTGGTCTTTCCGTCTTCTACCGACTCCTCTCCGGCCTTGCTCCCCCAGCTCTCTCTGGGCTCTGTCCCCCAAATATTCCTACAGGTCGCACAAGATCTGCCTGCAACCCTCTTATGGTTAAACTGCCAAAATCAAGACTCTCTGCTCACCTTCACTCCTTCATTCCTCTTTTCTCCCGCCTCTGGAACAAACTCCCTCACTCTCTTCAATCCCACTCCTCCCTCCAGGTCTTTAAAACGGCTGTTCACCACCATTTCTGTTGCCCAGAAACAACTTGCCTTCGTCTCCTGGAAAGCAAATCCAACGGAAGGAAATCTCATTTCCTTTCACAAAGCCCGAAACAAGTGTGTGTCCACCCTCAGGAGAGCCAGGAAACAATATCTCTCCATTCTCAAGACCGAACTCTCTTATCTGTCTCCCTCTTCCAAATCCTGGTGGCGTCTGGTCAAATCCGTTTCTGGTGTTTGTTCCCCCTCCATCCCCTCCCTTACCTCAAACGGCTACACAGCTGACTCCGCACGTGAAAAAGCTGAATGCCTCAACTCTGTGTTTGCCTCTAAATCTTGTGTCCCAAACTCATCCCTCTCTGTACCCACCATACCCAGTCGTACCCTGCTGCTCCTGGACTCCGTGTCCTTTCCTCCTGACAAGGTGGAAAAGTTTCTGTCAACCCTCGACTCTGATTCTGCAACTGGACCCGACGGCATCAGCCCACGGGTCCTAAAATCCTGCTCTGCTGCTCTATCTCACCCTCTCTCTGTTCTCTTCACCCTCTCTTTTGCTCAAGGTCAACTGCCATCTGCTTGGAAATCAGCCAACATCACCGCTTTGCACAAAAAAGGTGCAAAAACAGATCCTAGCAACTACAGACCAATCAGCCTTCTCCCAATTATCAGCAAAGTCATGGAATCCATCATTGCTTCGGATATGAAATCTTTCCTCTTCTCCAATGGCTTGATCTCTGATCATCAATTTGGTTTCAGACCAGGTCACTCTACTCTGGACATGCTGCTTCTGCTGTCTCAACAATGGATGGAGGTCCTCAATGCCAAACAGGAAATTAGAGCTGTCTCCCTCGACATATCACGTGCCTTCGACACGGTCTGGCACCCCGCTCTGCTCACCAAACTCTCCTCCTTTGGTATCCATGGAAATCTCCACGCATGGCTGGCGGACTTCCTCTCTAGTCGTCGTCAACGTGTGGCCCTGAATGGGTTTCTCTCATCTCCTCTTCCTGTTCAGGCTGGAGTTCCCCAAGGCAGTGTTCTGGGCCCCGTGCTTTTTCTGGTCTTCATCAATGATCTCTCTGACTCTCTCGAAAATCCTCTCTATCTCTTTGCTGATGACTCCACTCTCTGCCGCTCCATTCCTCTTCCCTCAGATCGGCAGTCTGCTGCCTCCTCACTCTCTGAAGACCTGGACAAAATCACAGACTGGTCAAACAAGTGGAACATGTCTTTCAATCCTGACAAATCTCACACTCTTACTATGTCTCTCCGAAAAGATCGACTGGACAACCCTCCCATCTACTTTCTCAACAATCCTCTCCAAGAAGTTCTGTCGCTCAAGATTTTGGGTCTCACTATCTGCCATGATCTTTCTTGGGAAAACCACATTTCCAAGCTGGCCTCCAAAGCCAGTCGCCGACTGGGCATCCTCCGTCGTGCGAAGTCCTTCCTCGGCACACCTGAGCTCCTCACCACATACAAGGCTTTCATCCGCAGCTCAATGGAATACTGTTCTCCCCTATGGGCCGGTGCTCCTGCCTCACACCTAGCTCGGCTTCACGCTGTTGAAACCAAAGCTTTCAGAATTATTGGAATCTCCCGCGATGAAGCTATCTCTGAGGGCCTTTCACTCACTCACCGCAGGCAGGTAGGTGGTCTTTCTGTCTTCTACCGACTCCTCTCCGGCCTTGCACCCCCAGCTCTCTCTGTGCTCTGTCCCCCAAATATTCCTACAGGCCGCACAAGATCTGCCAGCAACCCTCTGATGGTTAAACTGCCGAAATCTCGGCTCTCTGCTCACCTTCACTCTTTCATTCCTCTTTTCTCCCGCCTCTGGAACAAACTCCCTCACTCCCTTCAATCCCACTCCTCCCTCCAGGTCTTTAAAACAGCTGTTCACCACCATCTCTTATCTTCCCCCATCCAAAACCTTGATCTTTTCTACCCCCGCTAATTCACCCCAGATCCACCTTGTTTGAAATTCCAACTTCTTTCCTGGAAGTCCTGGCAGTGTCCATATGTTTTATACCTCTCCCACCGCCCCCTTCCCATGCCCCCCCCCCCCAAAGCCCTCGCCCTCTCTCAGATCTCTCGATGTCTCCATGTCTCTCGGTCCCTGCTCTCAAATGTTGTGTTTGTGTCCTTCCCCCTCTCTCCCCATCTTGTCTACCGCTCCCGATGTTATATGTTTTATGTGTCGGTTTGTCTTTCTGTGTGATTAATGTTCGCTCTTTCACGAGCCTCGATCTTGTATACAAAAAAAAAAAAAAAAAAAAAAAAAAAAAAAAAAATCTCTTATCTTCCCCAATCCAAAACCTTGATCTTTTCTACCCCCGCTAATTTCACCCCAAATCCACTTTTTGAGGTGCCGACTTCTTTCCTGGAAGTCCTTGGTGTCCTTACGTTTTATACCTATCCTGCCCCCCCCCCCCCCCCCAGGCCCTCTCCCTCCCACACATCTCCCGATGTCCCTGCTCTCAAATGTTGTGTTTGTGTGCTTCCTCTCCTTCTCTCCCCATCTTGTCGACCGCTCCCCTTTTTATATACTTTGTTTGCTTGTTTGTTTGATAAATGTTAGCTCTTTCACGAGCCTCGACTCTGTATACAAAAAAAAAAAAAAAAAAATCTTGCACGATGGAGGATGAGATGACTCGTACATTAAATAAGAATGAGAATCTGTCGGCTTTCTGGTATTGCTAAGATTGCTTCCAAGCGAGTTGGTTGTCTTTATCGAGCACAGAGGTATTTACCTCCTGAGGCCATTTTGAACCTGTATAAGGCAACTATAGTCCCCTCATGGATTACTGTTGTCATATTTGGGCTGGATCACCAGCCTGCCACTTATCTTGATTTGATAGGCTCCAAAAATGCATTGTCAACCTGGTTGGTGTGGAGATGGGTTCAACTCTTCAACCACTCTCACCGTAGGTCGATTGCCACTCTTGGTTTGTTCTACAGATATTTTCATGGCAAATGTTCTGTTGGACTTTCGAACTTGGTTCCTCCCATACGAGTGTTTGGATGCAAGACTCGGTTTGCCATCTACGCTCACCCATACGCTATAGCTGATCCAAAGTGCGGAATGAAAGGCTATGCAGATAGTTTTATCCTTCGTGCTGCCTCGCTCTGGAATTCACTACCTGTAACATGCTTCCCATTATCCGACGATTAAGAGGAATGTCAATTCATACTTCCTACATCTTTGAGATTTAATCGCATTTTACCTGACCTCTGCTACTTCCGGTGCCTTGGATGTTTTCTTGTTGTTTATTTATTTATTTATTTTTATTTTGTTTTGCTTCATCCTTATATTTTTCTAACTTTCTCTTAGCCCCTTACCTAGAGTGGCTGTATGCCTTGTCTGGGGCGATATACATTTAGAGAAAGGCTTACAGTAGACATCCATGCTGAATGTTGGATTTTGAATTTCAATTGTTGGAATTGCTGAAAATATACAGTCGGGTTGGCATTGCCTTGCATTGCGTTATAACGATTCAGTCTGACAACGCTATGGGACGTCTGTAACTCGTCGTGTGTGGCAGCAATGTTCCAGGTTTGCAAAAATGAACTTTTGAGGAACAAGAACAAGCCGATTAGATTTTGGTTCAGGTGCAAATCCAGATCCGGCCCCATCAGTAGGATACAAAAGGTAAACTGTTCAGCCTGGCAGAGATATGCGTTCTACCGAGTGCTGTTCTCTGGTTATGCTTGGCTTTCCAACTACAATCAAACGGCAGGATGCTGCAGAGGTAGCCCACCTACCTTTGAGCCTCTAGCCTGGGTTTGAGTAGTAGTAGTTTATTTAAAATGTACTTTTTCTGTGAATATTTCCATTACTGCTCGATTCGTGAGTTTGTTGCATCCTGGAATATGTTCACGGGAAGGCTGAGGACTTCCCCAGGCAGTCAGTGCCTCACTGGAGGAGTGTAACGGAGCCACGCTGGCAAGATGATAAGATGCTGGAGGTTTACATTATTTTTAACTAGGAAACAAATGAGATTGTGAATGAACTTTCTGAGGCATAATTAAAGATAATGTGAAAGAGAAATGAGACTAATTGGCAACGCTTTGTGAACATTTTATCAAATTTCTGAATTTAAATGCTGAGGAAGAGGAAATCCTAATTATACATTGGTAATTACATGGAGTAGGAAGTGATTTGGTTCTGCAGTCATCTTGCAGATAGCTTTTGGTTCTTTTTACCGGAACGTAGTGGAGTCATTGTCCATAATATGCAAGATGATTTAGCACTTTGGAGCAGAGAATTTTCACACAATATGTGTTTGTTGATTTGACCCAGAAGGTTTTCCACTTCTAACTTTCATCCATTTTACGCCCGACTATAACCGGGGTTGATGGCCGATTGCAGGACCGCCTGGTGTCAGTCAATGTCACCTGTCCACCCTCGGCACAGCAGTGATATTTTGGTACTCGGGTGAACCTCATCATTACGTGAACAGGGATGTGACAAGTTTTGCCTGTGGTACTCGCAGATGGTGCAGTGGGTTGGTACTGTGGCTGTTTTGCTGTTTTTAAGTTCTGTCTGTCTGGGGGGGGGGGGGGGGGGGGGGGGGGAGGGGGTGGGAGGGAGAAGGGGCTGTACCGCTGTACGGGTAGAGAGAAGGTGGGGAGGGGCGGGGTGAGATTGGTCCTTATTCCATGTGACAACATTTATTAGAGTTTTCTTGTGCAATATATTCATTTCGTGGTATTTTCAGGTGTGTGGCAGATGTACGCACTTGAGATGGAGTTAGATCTTGGCTTGTAGTTAAGGAAGGAATATGGTCTGAATAATTTAAGCATTTTCATTGGATGACAGGGATTTCAGTGTATGTATTTGTGTTTCTGGCAAAAGTATTTATTCAAAAGTAAAATAATTCTGAAAAATGTTTATCAATAACTACCTGTTTTGATTGAGGACACTGAGAAGCCCCATTGACAAAAATATTTCCCTTTCTTTTCCTGATTCTCAAAGTACTCCATGAAATGTTTACCCCACTCTCGGAAAGACACTTCAGGTGTGTATCATGAAAGAAAGACACTTTAGGTATGTATCATCTCGGAAAGAGACTTCAGATGTGTATCATCAAAGAAAGACACTTTAGGTATGTATCATCTATGAAAGACACTACAGGTATGTAGCATCTAGGAAAGACACTTCAGGTGTGTAGCATCTAGGAAAGACACTTCAGGTGTGTAGCATCTAGGAAAGACACTTCAGGTGTTTATGATCTTGGAAAGACACTTGAGGTATGTAGCATCTTGGAAAGACACTCCAGGTGCATATAATTTGGGAAAGCCCTTCAGGTGTGTATCACCTCAGAAAGCCACTTCAGGTGTTTATGATCTAGGAAAGGCACTTGAGGTGTGTATCATCTAGCAAAGACACTTTCCTAGATGATATACTTCAAGTGAACACAAAAAATCCACACTATGCCTTTCAAAAACAGCAGGACATTGTGTGCCAATCCTTTGGCTAAAACGTAAGTTTCTGTTACAGATTTCTGACAAGATGGCATTATCACCTTTGCTTTGACAGCAAATAAATTGCTCTTGTGTTGAAACATCGGTATTTACCAGATTCGTCGAAGCAGTTATTTTCTCGACACGGGAATAACAATTCGTGCAATTGCACGTTCACGCGTTCGATTAATTCCGTTTTCCACGTGTCGAGTTGATGTGCTGTAACAAACTGTAAAACACTGATGTCATGCCACTATCAAGGACTGTTGCCACCTAGAAGCACAAATCCATCACGTTAACATACCTCGGGGTCACTGCTCATGGAATTGAGGGGCTTGAGCATCTCAACTTCCAAGTGTGTTGTTAATTTTCTATCAAGGAATACTGTATGACTTAAAAATCCCAAGAGAGGAATGATACGCTATCTCCGAGGGCCTTTCACTCACTCACCGCAGGCAGGTTGGTGGTTTTTCCGTCTTCTACCGACTCCTCTCCGGCCTTGCTCCCCCAGCTCTCTCTGGGCTCTGTCCCCCAAATATTCCTACAGGTCACACAAGATCTGCCTGCAACCCTCCTATGGTTAAACTGCCAAAATCAAGACTCTCTGCTCACCTTCACTCCTTCATTCCTCTTTTCTCCCGCCTCTGGAACAAACTCCCTCACTCTCTTCAATCCCACTCCTCCCTCCAGGTCTTTAAAACAGCTGTTCACCACCATCTCTTGTCTTCCCCCATCCAAAACCTTGATCTTTTCTACCCCCGCTAATTTCACCCCAAATCCACTTTTTGAGGTGCCGACTTCTTTCCTGGAAGTCCTTGGTGTCCTTGCGTTTTATACCTACCTTGCCTCCCCCCAAGCCCTCTCCCTCGCACACATCTCCCGATGTCCCTGCTCTCAAATGTTGTGTTTGTGTGCTTCCTCCCCTTCTCTCCCCATCTTGTCTACCGCTCCCCTTTTTATATACTTTGTGTGCTTGTTTGTTTGATTTGTTTGTTTGATAAATGTTAGCTCTTTCACGGGCCTCGATTCTGTATACAAAAAAAAAGAAGAAAATACAGTGGACTAAGATGTTCTTGTTTGTTGTTGGCGGAACATCGGGAACATGTGTGGGAGTTTGCGAGCCTCCGTGTGATTGAACTTGGGGGTCTTTAAAATCGCTGATAAAGATTCACTTAAACCAGATGCCACCAAGTGGGGAGAAGTAGAAAATGCTTTGGAGACCGTGATGAAATATGAAGAAGAGGATTCGAATGGAATCGCCTTCAGGAGGGGATATAGGGGGTTGTAGGGGAGAGGAGGAGTTTTGGTTTCGTATCTGTCTTTTGTGAGCGGACGCTCGAGAAAAGTATGACAGGGAATGAATTATTTGCTTGCTTATGGACAATGAAATGCTAGTACAATCTTTGCTGTAGTTCTGATATTATTCTTTGTTCTGTGCGTACAGGGTATGTGGAGATAGATTCCATTGAAGCCTCATATCTGGGAAACGAGGCCTCGACTTGATTTCATAACAGAGAAACTTACTTGTAGCCACCACTTTGCACTTCTTTCCGGAAATCTAAAGCTCCGAACTGTTGTCCCCCGCTTCCAATCCCAGCGCAGATGGCACAATCACGATTGTGGTGAAATTACCCAGCGCAGCCATTTTAATTCTTCGGGGATAAGGCCCAATGTATGTGTAACCGCAAATCATACTGCACGTGCCAACATTGATGGTTACGTTTATTGCTTTATCCAATCAATGCCAGGCATACTGCAATTTAACACAGGATCACGTATAGGCCGGACGGACCTCTTTTGAGATAACACTGATTAGTTATGAAGTTAATACTCCCACACATCGGTGAGTAACATCGGTTAAGTTTTGCCTTCTGGTGAGTAATGGCATGTTGTGGTTTTATGCCGCGGCGTCACTGCCTGCACTGACGGCACAATGGCCTGTTTCCAATTACACAAGTGTCACTCATACTTTTTGAAAGACTTAACTTACAACACCCCATACTCACTATGAATTATGCTTCACACGAGCAACAGTACTTTAGGAATTTTCGGGCATCATAACTACCAATCAATCAATACAAAAATTAACCTACTTACTACTCCAACAATGCACTGGCCGGATATAACTTGTCTCAACGGAAGTGAGGGCGGAAGTACAAATTCCATGATAACTTAACCCTGGTGTTGGCTTAACGGTTAAGGTGGCTGGCGCTTATGGGCCAGCACTAAGGCCTGCCTTTTTTACATGAAAAAAGGTAAAAAGCCAAACATTTGAACAGCCTTGGACATGCACCTTGACCCCATGGTCAAGGCACAACGTCAACAAGGCTCTCCCAATAACAATACACATGCGCCTCAACCCCAAGGGGGAAGCACATGGTCATTCAAACGCATGCATCATGCCCCCGAGGGGCCACAATGCATGGTCATACAATTGGGACCATTCCTCTCAATAGGAGTAAGACCCCTTGATCCTCTGACAGGGAATTTACTCCTGCCAGGTACGATTTGCTTGAGTTCTTAGGGTTCGCAGTTCAAGCCCCCGTCATGCTGTTGAGTGAACACCAGGTGGGTTGACTCAGCCTGTCATCCTTCAGAGGTCGGCAAAATGAGTAACAGATGACCGGTAGGTAGTAGGGGACACTGCATCAGTGGCACAGTCGCACCCGCCGAAAATGATGCAACCAGCAGCCAATGATGCTACCCCTTGTGCTGCATATGAACCACCACCATGATCACTTCAACATTTGCAGCAATCGGTCATTCGTTTGTATGCATCACAAGGCTGCGGGGAAGCATCATTGGCTGAGGCTGCGGCCGTGTCGCTGATGCGGTGCCCACTGCTGGTTCGGGTAGAAATTTGTAATTTGTGTGTGGTGCTGGTGATAGCTCGCCAACTCCTCCTGAATGACACGGTGGGATCCTTAATGCCCACCAACGAATACCGGCAAACGGGATGCCTATTTAACGTCTATCCGAGGGACGGCACATACATTACTTTACAGCTGGGTTGGGGTTCAAACCCAGACCAGACAGCCTAAACATGTGTGTGCTTACCTCGAGGATACCCTGCCATCCGTACTTGAGCCTGGGGAAAGATCAAACACCCCACCCCTCACTCTCACCGCCAACCACCCAAATGTGATAACTTCAAACAAATATTTAATTTGAAATTATGGAAAGATCATCAAAAATCCCTTCTCTTCGTGTGCAGTCCCTGATGGATGCTACACCTTTGTGTCCTCTGAACTACTGCAGATTTAAGCAGTGGATTGATATCTGTTGTGTCACTGTAGACAGCTGTGATTAGAGGTCTAAATCGATTATTTTTGTCTTTTTATTTAAACTCTTGCAGGTGCATTTTTAATTTAATTGCTATAGACCTGCCTGGGTCATGCATGTTAAAAGTTTGTCATGCTCAGTATGTCATATTTCTGCTGAAATAGTTTATACGTTCCTCCTATTTTTTGCAGAATGATAAAAAAACTTTTTTTAAATTGGGGATTTAAGGATCATGGAGGAGTTTGCATGCATATCACATGTTGGGCAAGGACATGAGGAACCTGGGATTCTGGGATCTTGAGATAAACGCTCATACGGGACCGGCAATCAGGTGAAGCCTTGTATCGTTATTTTTTCCTGTGCTTATGTCCAAAAGGCACTTATTTTGCTTTTTAGTGAATAAAATAGCACATTTCCCATGTTGTTGTACAATAGGTAGGCCAGTAGTCGAGTTCGGCCAATGTTTTAGGTCTCTGTGACTTTTGATAGGGAACATGTAAGGTCGAGTAACCATGCTCTCCACATTGTATTGAGCACTTTGTATTCATGTCGATTCATCTTTCCTATCAAGAGGTCTTTGTAAAACATTCCTGTTATTGAACAAATCAGATGTTGCATTGTGGAAGGCCAGTGGCACATAATGTTAGCTAGGTCAGTGTATTTTGCTAATGGAATATGTTCAATTTAGTGCTTTGTGTGGTAATACAAGGACCATGCTTTTAAAAAATAACAAGACCGATAGTCTAACAACGGCATAGACGGGATTGGATCTGCTAAGTGGAGGATCTGCTGTCCCCCTGTCATTTGACCAGATTCTCAGCTCTGATTGGTGGACGTTTGTGAGCGACACATACATACACCGGACGGACAGACAAACGCTGTTCCAGACGGCATTGCCCTACGGGCTACGCCTTAAAAATGAGGGGGGGAGGGGGGGGGGATATTGTAGTCTGTGTGTCTATCTATCCGTCCGTCATGCTATCTCCTACACGGTTGTGCAGAAATTCACCAAACTTGGTAGTTATGACCACCACATGACAATAAGGTGCAAGGTCAGTAATTTATGGCTCTGCCCCCTGAGCAGGGTCAAAAGGTCAAATACCAAAAAAATTGCAATTTAAACATTTTAAAATGAAACTTTGTATATCCAATGAAAATTGGGAGATGCATGAAATATATAACGATTTTTTTGGATTTGACCTGTTCATGCCCAAGAAAGGTTGCAGGTGTCAAAACGGGGTAAAATAAATTTAAACTCAAAATTATATTGTTGCGGCCAATGTGCAAAATTGGTGTCCAAAATTTGGTCTAAAAAATTTAGTCCCAGGTTCCAAATCCCATTCCTGACTACCAATTGTTGCGGATCTCAACGTCGGCCTTCCCCTTACCAAGGGGGGGATTAATCCCCTTGTCTTTTATCTAGCCGACGTGATCTGGAGCTATTACGTTCCTTCCGGTCAGCGCTGAATAGGGTGGTAGGCCGAATTATTCCTATTACCTAATTACCAGCGCCTCCCGGGAAGCAGGGAAATAACCCCGCCCGAACCACGGTTTTAGTGGAAACGCCGAGCGATAGCGAGCCGTGATCCGGGCCGTTAACAGGTACTAAACCCGATCCGAGCGGTTGTAATCGTGCCACGCTTACCCAATGGAAGAAATCACTAATACGGTCGGATTAAGAAGAAAGGAAGAACAGATTGGTTTATTAACACTATGTACAGTAAAGAAGAAGAACACACAGTGCAGCCTTAGTACAGTCTTACTTATCCCTGGACACGGGCCCGTTTCACACTCAGTCACACTCTCAGACACTCACACGGGGATGTAGATGGTCAGGGCGATGGTCCAAGGAATGGCGTCCACAGCTCGCTCCGGTCCCCGACTCGCCCCGCGGAGAAGATGGTAGGACGAAGAGGGTTGAGCAAACGGCGGCGTTCCTCGCGTGTCGTTGACCCGGCCCGGACAATTACGGGGGGAAAACGGTAAGCTGGGCTAGGCGGTCACTTCACGGCTCAGCCGCGTACGTAATAGAAGTACCGGCGCTATTTGCGCGCCCAATGCAGTTCAATGCTGAAGCGCCTCTCCCACAAGTCCTCTGCAACGCGCCGCTTCCAATAGTCCTTCAAAGCCAATTCTCAACGGGACCTTTCACCGTCAAAGTTCCCCAGCGAGTTCTTTACACAGGCAATCCTCAACGAGTCCTTTAGACAAAAGCGCCTCTCCCAATAGTCCTTTGTAATGCGCGAATCGTGCCAGTCCTGTGGAAGGGCTTTGCGTGCGTGTTTATATAGCGCCGTCCAGCGAACCCTCTCGAATCTGCCAGCCGCGCTCTGACCACGCCCCTCACGCCATTCCACCCGAGCCCTGATTGGTCGTTGGCTCTTACCGGCTCCGCCCTTGACGTCTGCTTGACGTGGCCACACCCCGACCTCACGCTCCTCCCCCTTTTCAGGCCTACCTCGTGGCATTTGGCTGGTTTGAGCATCCTAATGCAAGGGCAATAGCAACAATGGGGCGCAGACTGGATGCTGCCCAACGAGGTAGATTTGGAGGGTGGGCCGCAAAATGAATGGGACCTACTCTTATGATTTCTTTACACAACGCAGGTATCACTATTGGGAATGGCCTTATTCTACACATATACTATGACATAACTAATGTTCTAAGGTGGCCTACGTGTTGCATGTGGACTAACTATGGGGGCAAACCGTTAACCTTTATTAATCAATATGTACATTCTCAGAACCGCAACAATATATTAGTCATTCCCGGTGGAACTTTTTGCCATGTTTCAACTTTGCTTTAGGTAGGAGGCGTGGGGATTTGCGATGGCGTGCCATCGACTTCACTCCAGTTTAATTTATTTTGATAAATGGTGAAAACCTACAAGTGACGCTGCTACTCGAAGCTTTGACACTTCGAGAGAACACGTCGCAACTGCATTCTCATTGATTGGTTTTAAAAGGCCACGTTTCCGCATGCGGTTATCAAATATGACACGTTTTCCCAAGCACATAAATGATTACCTCATTTTGCTTGTGGTTACGGTGACGGTGATCCAGCCGCATGCCATTTATATACGTCTGCGGACGGAGGAAGAAACTCGTTTTCATTTCGACGAGCTGCACATTATTTGATTAACCCTTTCATGACCCAGTCCTCCTTTGCAATGTTCAACTTGTTTAATTCATTCTTACAATGCCAAAGAAACATTTGGTTATTTTTTTTTTCTGAGCACAAAATATTAGCATTAAGTAGATCAAATTTTATTTTCCTTTTATTCCAGGTGGAATTGTTAGATAGGGTAATTAAAAACAATTTCACTGTTCAAGACAATTATTTCTGTCCAGCAATCTCGAATGTTCACTACAAGTTGTCTGGAGTTTAATTAACCTGCCATACAAGCTTCTAACTCGCAGAGAGGGAAGGTAGTATCATCATCATAATTTGTTCAGGGTGCCAGCGATAACTCACCTACTCTTCGCAAAGGACACCGTGGGATCTTTATCGTCAACCAACTAATACCGGCAGACGGGACGCCAAGTTTAACGTCCATCTGAGGGACGACACACACATTGATGATTCACACTGACTGTGAAACACCAGAATGACAGTTTATAGCTGGGTCAGGAATCGAACCCAGGGTAGACAGCTTTAGAGGTGAGTGTGAATACCTCTAGTCTAGGATATCCTACCAACCTCTAAGCTTTATGATGAGTTAATTAATCTAAGAAGACTTTTGTAGAGTTGATTACTCTTCTTTTTATTTGTTTCTCCAACTTTCTCTTTGCATTTTTGTTTTTATTTTGGCCTTTGCTTCTTTCTGTATTTGCCAGTAAAAGTATCTTAGGTTTTATTATCCCTAGTTTTATTATGATTATCCCTTTATATTATTTTATATTATTATAATAATAATAATATTATTATTTATATTATATATTATTTCATATATTATATATATAATATATATATATTATTATTATTATTATATATATATATATATTATTATTATATATATATATATATATATATATATATTATTATTATTATTATTATTACTAGGGCATGCCCGTACTATATATAAGCTAGGACGTGCCCGTACGTGGGTGCCCGTTCCTTGCCAAAAAAAAAAAAAAAAAAAAATTTGTGTAGGGGTGTGTGTGTGTAAACATCCTAGGGCGTGCCCGTACGTGGGTGCAAAAAAACATGCGTGCAAACAACAACAACAAAAAAAAACTTTGAAACCACGTGGCAGTAACGACCACAGAACCCCCCCCCCCCTCTATTTACATGAATGGTTTGGTCCATTCGCAACGACCACAGAACCCCCCCCTCTATTTACATGCAATGGTTTGGTCCATTCGCAACGCCAAAGCGAACGGCGAACGGCTAAATCGCCATAGCTCGGTAAGTACTTGTCCGATTAATTTCAAACCTTGAAAAGGCACATCCTCGGGTCCCCAGCAATATACCTGGCAAGTTTAAAGTATATCGGACCCGTGGTTGTCGAGAAACAGCGGTCACAGACAAACACACACACAGACACACACACACACACACACACACACACACACACACACACACACACACAGAGATTGCTGGAATTATAGATAGATATATACTAGGGCATGCCCGTACTATATATATATCTAAAATTATATCCCCCCCCTCTATTTACATGAAATGGTTTGGTCCAAAGCGAACGGCTTGCGAGTACGGTGACAATCCCCCCCCCCCTCTATTTACATGAAATGGTTTGGTCCAAAGCGAACGGCTTGCGAGTACGGTGACAATCCCCCCCCTCTATTTACATGAAATGGTTTGGTCCAAAGCGAACGGCTTGCGGAGTTTGGTAAAGAAATCGCCATAGCGTGCACAAACGCGCAGGAAAGCGAAAGAATCGCAAATTAGTTTTAATTAGTTTTAAAACATAGTTTAACGCCAACATAGTTTGCCAACGTGAAATAAATGAATACGCTCTCAAATGTGCCGTCCGAGGCAGAGTCTGTTCGGCACGTTCGGCACACGTGATAGCTCGCTGCTCTCTGATTGGTTGAATCGTTTTTTGGACATAGCTCGGTAACTACTTGTCCGATTAATATGAAACCTTGAAAAGGCACATCCTCGGGTCCCCAGCAATATACCTGGCAAGTTTAAAGTATATCGGACCCGTGGTTGTCGAGAAACAGCGGTCACAGACAAACAAACATACACACAGAGATTACTGGAATTATAGATAGAAGATATATATTATTATTATTATTATTATTATTATTATATATATTATATATATATTATATTATTATATTATTTATATATATATTATATATTATATATATTATTATATATATATTGTTGCGGATATGGGATTTGCATCCATCCATATCCGCTTGTAAATATTCCCCTATTTCCTCAATACTTCCCAACTATCCCCAATCCCCCATTCCCTAGTCCCATTTTCTGTAAACAACACTCTGTAGACCCGACCTCCCCCTATTTCCCCCATTAAATGTCGTGCCCAGGTTCACCGCATCTCATGTAAGACAACTATAGGACATCTTACTAGTTATTCTTAGTCTATGTCAGTTAAGGACTCGTTTCCATTAATTCTGACCCTTCGTTGCACCAGAATGTGATTGTATGGCACCGTTAGGAAGTTTAGGACCTCCCAATACCTCCCCGCAGCTCTTCCTCACGGTTCAGCAACAACAACAACAACAACAGCAACGGCAGCGGCGTGCACAGGGAGTGCGCGTCCTCACTCCGGCTTGGTTGGTAGGGGGTGTTGGGAGGGCACGAGGCCTTCCCAACGAGCCGCCATCGAACATGTGCTCGACGGGGTTACCAAATAGGGGCTCCCTGTCAGCTCCTCGTCAAGGGCGGAGCCCGGTAACCCCCGCACCCAATGGAAGCGGCGGACCGGCCCCAGGGGGGCGGAGCCAACCAGCCGAGGGCGTGTCACTCCCTGCTGAGCATGCGCAGGAAGAGGGAGGTGACGTCAGATGCGCGCTGAGCTTGAAGCAAGAGAGACGTCCCTTCCGAGCGCTGTGACACCTCCCTGCATCTCTTGGACCGTGCTTGATCCTGTCCCCGAGCCAAGGTGCACCTTGTGCTATCAACCTACCTGTCCTTCCTGCCATCAATCCCTGTGTAAGTCTACCTTGTTCCGTTTGTCTGTGGTCTGTCTGGGATAAGATAAGACTGTAATTAAGTGCCTATCTCTTCTGTGTCTTTACCTCACTGCCTTGTAATCTACCCCCTTTTCTCCACCACTGTAATTATACCCTCCTCCGGAGGTCTGGAGAACTGTACCCCTTGCGTCGTTTCATCTATCCCAGTCGTTGTGTCCTTTCCATCATTGATTTAGCATAGCGCGATTTGGCCAACGTTTGGGTGGAATCGGGTGAGTTGGGGAAGAATCGGGGGAACTGTTAGGTCGCGGCAATACCACCGCTCGGTAAATAACATCTTAACCGCGTCCGTAACAATATATATATATTATATATTATTTCTTTTATATTATTTCTGGTTTTATTATCCCTTTATTATCCCTTTTATTAGGTTCTCTATATCCCTTGCGTTCACACTGTTCTTGAGATCTTTAAAGATTTCTCATCATTTACATTAAACTATTTTTTTTTAATCCCGCTAAAGAAACGATCACAGTTGCTGTTAACTTTCTGACCTTCACACCAGATCCCTAAATTCAATATTGAAGGCACCACTAACAAGTATAGCTGCCCATGAGACAACGCTCGGCCCCAACGTTTTGACCGCCTGAGCCTTGCTTACTGGGCAGCTACACTCGTTAGTGGTGCCTTCAATACGGAATATGGATCACCACAACTACAACCACTTTTCTTGAGCCACCATCTGTTGATTTTTATCATAAGATCATCCACTCCCGTAAGTTCAATTTCTGGCACAATGCTTTGGCGCTTCATCACAATGTTTTACAAGGTAAGTGAGGCACAGGTCAAGATAATTTTGCTCATCATGTATTTGCTATATCCACATGAAAACAGTTGCAATGGATTTTTTTTTTTTTTTTTTTTTTTTGGTATACAAGATCGAGGCTCGTGAAAGAGCGAACATTAATCACACAGAAAGACAAACAGACACATAAAACAAATAACATCGGGAGCGGTAGACAAGATGGGGAGAGAGGGGGAAGGACACAAACACAACATTTGAGAGCAGGGACCGAGAGACATTGAGACATCGAGAGAACTGTGGGAGGGAGAGGGCTTTGGGGGGAGGCATGGGAAGGGGGGGGGGGGGGTGGGAGAGGTATAAAACATATGGACACTGCCAGGACTTCCAGGAAAGAAGTTGGAATTTCAAACAAGGTGGATCTGGGGTGAATTAGTGGGGGTAGAAAAGATCAAGGTTTTGGATGGGGGAAGATAAGAGATGGTGGTGAACAGCTGTTTTAAAGACCTGGAGGGAGGAGTGTGATTGAAATGAGTGTGGGAGTTTGTTCCAGAGGCGGGAGAAAAGAGGAATGAAAGAGTGAAGGTGAGCAGAGAGCCGAGATTTCGGCAGTTTAACCATCAGAGGGTGGCTGGCAGATCTTGTGCGACCTGTAGGAATATTTGGGGGACAGAGCACAGAGAGAGCTGGGGGAGCAAGGCCGGAGAGGAGTCGGTAGAAGACAGAAAGATCACCTACCTGCCTGCGGTGAGCGAGTGAAAGGCCCTCAGAGATAGCTTCATCGCGGGAGATTCCAATGATTCTGAAAGCTTTGGATTCAACAGCGTGAAGCTGAGCCAGGTGTGAGGCAGAAGCACCAGCCCATAGGGGAGAACAGTATTCCATTGAGCTGCGGATGAAAGCCTTGTATGTGGAGAGGAGCTCAGGTGTGCCTAGGAAGGACTTCGCACGACGGAGGATGCCCAGTCGGCGACTGGCTTTGGAGGCCAGCTTGGAAATGTGGTTTTCCCAAGAAAGATCATGGCAGATAGTGAGACCCAAAAGCTTGAGCGACAGAACTTCTTGGAGAGGATTGTTGAGAAAGTAGATGGGAGGGTTGTCCAGTCGATCTTTTCGAAGAGACATAGTAAGAGTGTGAGATTTGTCAGGATTGAAAGACATGTTCCACTTGTTTGACCAGTCTGTGATTTTGTCCAGGTCTTCAGAGAGTGAGGAGGCTGCAGACTGCCGATCTGAGGGAAGAGGAATGGAGCGGCAGAGAGTGGAGTCATCAGCAAAGAGATAGAGAGGATTTTCCAGAGAGTCGGAGAGATCATTGATAAAGACCAGAAAAAGCACAGGGCCCAGCACACTGCCTTGGGGAACTCCAGCCTGAACAGGAAGGGGAGATGAGAGAAATCCATTCAGGGCCACACGTTGACTACGACCAGAGAGGAAGTCCGCAAGCCATGCATGGAGATTTCCATGGATACCATAGGAGGAGAGTTTGGTGAGCAGAGCTGGGTGCCAGACCGTATCGAAGGCACGTGATATGTCAAGGGAGACAGCTCTGATTTCCTGTTTGGCATTGAGGACCTCCATCCATTGTTGAGACAGCAGAAGCAGCATGTCCAGAGTAGAGTGACCTGGTCTGAAACCAAATTGATGATCAGAGATCAAGCCATTGGAGAAGAGGAAAGATTTCATATCCGAAGCAATGATGGATTCCATGACTTTGCTGATAATTGGGAGCAGGCTGATTGGTCTGTAGTTGCAAGGATCTGTTTTTGCACCTTTTTTGTGTAAAGCGGTAATGTTTGCTGATTTCCAGGATGCTGGCAGATGACCTTGAGCAAAAGATAGGGTGAAAAGAACAGAGAGAGGGTGAGATAGAGCGGCAGAGCAGGATTTTAGGACCCGTGGGCTGATGCCGTCTGGTCCAGTTGCAGAATCAGAGTCGAGGTTTGACAAAAACTCCTCCACCTTGTCAGGAGAGAAGGACACAGAGTCCAGGAGCAGTTGGGTTCGACTGGGAAAGGTGGGAACAGAGAGAGATGGGTTTGGGACTAAGGATTTTGAGGCAAACACAGAGTTGAGGCATTCGGCTTTGTCACGTGTGATGTCAACTGTGTGGCCATTTGAGGTAAGGGAGGGGATGGAGGGGGAACAAACACCAGAAACGGATTTGACCAGACGCCACCAGGATTTGGAGGAAGGAGACAGGTTTGAGAGTTCATTCTTGAGTGAGGAGAGATAGTGCTTCCTGGCACTCCTGAGGGTAGACACACACTTGTTCCGAGCTTGGTGGAAGGAACTGAGATTGCCTTCAGTTGGATTAGCCTTCCAAGAGGCAAAGGCAAGTTGTTTCAGGGCAACTGCCTCACCACAAGATTCAGTGTACCATGGACGGGAGGAAGGGTAAGACAACTGAAGGCGAGATGGGATAAATCTGTGCATGAGAGAGATCAGTTTGCTTTGGAAGAATTCCCAGGAAGAATTGATGTCAGAGGCAGTGGAGATGGTTGACCAATCCAGACGATTGATGGCTGCTTGAAGACCGTCCCAGTCGGCCTGAGTGAAATGCCAGACTCGTCGACGCTGAGGAGGCTCTCTGAGAATGGCCAGAGAGATGTCCACTTTGACAAGCACATGATCAGAAGAACCGATTGGAGCAGAAGAAGAGCAGCAGACATTAGCAGGGAAGTTTGTCATAACCAACTCTAGAAGAGAAGATACTCCATTGGCTGAGATCCGGGTCGGAAAATTGACAGATTGTGTCAATCCCAGTGAGTCACAGAAGTCCTTTGCTGAGGTGCCATGACTGGTGAGAGAGGAACCCACACCCAACCAGGTGGCATGATGACAGTTGAAGTCACCACATATGAGGAAGAGAGAGTTGGGATGAGTGGATAGAAGTTGGTCCATGTTGTCATACAGTGAAATGTAGATGGAGTCATCACTGTTTGGGGGACGGTACAGAACACATATGAACAAAAGGTGGGAGCGGAGAGGAAGCCGTAGCCAGAGGTACTCCTGGGGGTGAGGAGGAGAGAGGGCAGTGCAAGGAGAGTGAGGAAGAGAGTTTTTGATAAAGATAGCCACCCCACCACCAGGCCGAGGCTCAGGTCTATCATACCGGAGGAGGGAGTAACCAGGAAGAGATATTAAGGAATCAGAGACATCTTGAAGGAGGAAAGTCTCTGTTAAGCAGATCAAGTCTGGATTGTCAGAAGCAACCTGTATGGAGAGACCAGTCAGGTTTGAGCGAAGGCCCCGGATGTTTGAGGTCCATACCGTTAATGAAGAGAGAGGGGGAGCATCGGGTACAGGACAGGGGAGGGGAGGAGTAGGGTAAGATGAAGGATGAGAGGGGGAGGTAGGGAGAGCAGTTGATAGTGTGTCAGAGATTGCAGAAGAGTTCCAAGAAAGGGAAGGATGAGGAGGATGAAAGGTTTGATGGTGAAGGGATGAGGCACAGTGAGGGGTTGTTTGAGGGGGGGACAGAGGAAAGTAGAAGGTTGGGGGGGGTGGAGGTATGAGATAGAAGGGAGACGAAGTGGGGAGGAAGCAGCTTTGAGGAGGAGGGGGAGGAGGGAGAATTGGAGAGGAATGGTATGGGGGGAGATTTGAATGGGAGGGGTTGGGGGGGAGTTTTGAAGGGGAGGAGTGAGGGGGGAGTTTAGGAGGGGAGGGGCAAGGGGGGAGTTTAGGAGGGAAGGGGGAAGTTTAGAAGTGGAGGGGCAAGGGGGGAGTTTAGGAGTGTAGAGGAGGGGGGGGATTTGGAGGGGAGGGGCAAGGGGGGAGTTTAGGAGGGGAAGGGCAAGGGGGGAGTTCAGGAGTGGAGGGGCAAGGGGGAGGATTTGGAGGGGAGGGGCAAGGGGGGAGTTTAGGAGGGGAAGGGCAAGGGGGGAGTTCAGGAGTGGAGGGGCAAGGGGGGAGTTTAAGAGTGGAGGGGCAAGGGGGGAGTTTAGGAGTGTAGGTGCAAGGGGGGGGATTTGGATGGGAGGGGCAAGAGGGGAGTTTAGAAAGTGGATGATTAATGAAAGACGAACATTGAAAACAAATTGGGTTTGTTGAGATTTTCAAGTTCGCAATCCGATTCAGAACGATGGAGGAGGGATGGAATGAATGTGAATTTAGACCATGTAGTGAGGGAGACGTATAAGATATTGAATTTCTTTTTTTTGAAGTGGAATGAGTTGGAGAGGAAATTGAGAAAAGCCTTTTAAATAGGAAGAAAAACAGCATGTTGTAAAATACCACTGAGTAAAACACTGAAGGGGAAAGGTTAAACATATTTAAATAATATTTAAACAGAACCGTGAACAATCTTATATGCACAAAATACCAACGGGGGGGAGAGCCGAGAGGGACCACCACGAGTGATGCTTTTGTTATTCCCAAGTTTTAAGGGTAGACTGTGGGAATTTTTGTCCTACCACAAAATCCACTGCAGTTATTATCCACATGCTTCTTGAAAAAAAACGGAGAGGATATTGTAATCGGCCCCGTCTGTCTGTCCGTCCGTCCGTCACTCTACTTCCTCCTAAACGGTTGGGCAGAAATTAACCAAACTTGGTAGGTATGATTACCACATGGTACGAAGGCGTAAGAGCAGTATTATTTTGGCCCTGCCCTGTGGGGTAGAGTCGAAAGATCCAATACCAAACTAGAGAGGTTCCAGGGAACCTGAACTCAACTGGTCTATATCAATATGGTTAGAATATGCATAATAGAACCACAAACTATATAGTTTATATGTGCTAAAAATATATGACAAAAATTGATGTTCAATATGGCCAACCTGCCACGCCCATTTTTGGGTGTGCAACGTCCAAATGCAATCCCAAACTACTTTATGTTTTAAAGATGCTGCATAACAAGTTTCATCAAATTTCATCAATATTTGTGACTTTTAGAGCGTAGACGTCGAATTGTTTTCAGACGACAGACGGACGACGGACACTGGGTGTCGACAAAAACTCAGCTGGACATAGTCCAGTTGAGTTAAAAATGCAATTACATGTACAATTTATTCACTTTTTTTTTCAATGAAACTGTATATGCAGGCAATATTGGGGGACGCATTATGTGTGTAACGATTTTCTTGATTTAACACCTGGTTCATGATTCATGTCCCAGGTGGTGGGGACTTGGGGTCACAGGGGTCAAAATGGGAAAAAATATTTTACTCGAAATTTGATATTGGATCATTTCTGGTGGTACTTTTTGACATCTTTCAACATTGCTTTAGGTGGAAGGCATGGGGGATTTACGATGGCATGCCATCGACTTCTCCCTATGTCATTCAGCAATTCTTTCACCCAAACACGTATATACTCGACACGAAGCACACGCATCCTCATAATATCCTTATTGCTTCCTTCAGAAAAGGCTTTCACGAGGGAATGTGCTATAACAAGGTCTGGGATAATCATGTTATACCCGATTCGCAACGCAGAGCGGTGACTTATAATAATGTGCTCAGTTCAACTTATCATAAACAGGACGGCATAATTGCGCAGTTGGTAAAGGTAGCACACCTGACATCGAGCCGTCTAGTCTCAGTCTTGCTGAGATTCCGACCGGGGTCAGAGATAACTATAAACTGCCTTTCTGGTGCGGTATGTATAGGGAGCGCCACAATCTGAACCGAAAATCTTTAAATGAGGAAGCAAAGCCAGCCATCTTGTCTGTATTGTCATGTATCACAAGGATAGCTTTGTCATCATTTTAATGTTTTTAAATTCCCAGGCTAGTATGGCATACTACACTGGCCCAAAAAATGATTAAAAAAGGCTGCTTTTGAGATGACCATTGTTGTTGCGACAGACGATTTGTTATTCTGGACGATTATAATACAAACCAGCAACTGGACCTGCTGAATCAAGTGGGCACCAGAGGGCAATGTGATCCAGTTTTGAAGGACCTATGGCATGGGCAGGAAGGGGGGAATCTTGCATACAGGACTAAGCGTATCCAGAAACCCTTTATGGATATTTTTTATGGTACTTCTTGAATTCGACTTCTGTTATATTTAGAATTATTGTCATGATTTTACTTGTGTGATATTCCTTTTCTTCTTCTTAAATTGTTGGCCGACATAAATCAACCTTGGTATGTTTTGAACTTTTGGGAGTACGTCCTTTGTTGAACTCTCTTCGCACCCGTCCTGATGAGGTACATTGTCGATCTTTGGTGTCAAGAACACATTATGGAGCTCCAAATGATAAATTAAACTTCTTCGTTCGTACGAGGCACAAGTCTGCGGGATAAAATAATTGGCCAAGGGCATGGCTGTGTTGCTGATGCGGTTGGTGCCTTCTGTAGGTTAGGGCAGGAATTTGTAATTTGTTTTGGGTGCCGGCGATAACTCACCGACTCTTCGCTAAGGACACCGTGGGATCTTTAACGTCCACCGACGAATGCTGGCACACCCAGTTTGGAGGGACGCCCAGTTTAACGTCCATCCGAGGGTCGGTACACACTTATGAATCACCTTGCCTGTGAAACACCGGGATGACGGTTTATAGCTGGGCCAGGATTCAAACCCAGGCTAGACAGCTTAGAGGCGGGTGCGCATACGTCTAGGTCCAGGTCATCTTGTCATCCCGGATAAATGAATGATGTATTTTCTAGAAAAAGCAAAAAGAACAATTTAATGATGTCAGATCAATATATATATTTTCACAAACGTTGAGTGGCTTCTATTGCAATGATCTTTTCTGAAAGCTTTCCCTTTGGTGTTGTTATCCCATGAGATGATTTAAGGTCTTTTTCACTGATGTGTTTGTTATGGGGTGAGGGGTAATATTACTCGCTTTGTCATTAGATTGATTCAGAGCAGCCGGGTACTTGATAAAAGATTGTTTAATTTAATGTTTGTGTTTGTAAGGGTTCAACTGTGAATGCTTCATTCTGGGCTTGAAGTCTTTTTGCTGCCGATTTCAAATTGAGCTGCTGAGTGAAAGGTTGTCTTGGAATGAGGGACAGGGTGTTGATTTTTACAGGGAAAAGAGAAGTAGGGAAACACCTCATGTTTAAATGGTCCTCCACTGGAATATAGAATGGCAATTTCAGAAGATTTATTTCCAAAAACAGACATTTTATAATTCGTTCTTCCATAAGTCTGCTATCCTGTAACTGCTTTAAACTTAATGGTCCTGGGCAACTTGCCATATTCTCACATTTGTGTCTGATGGCACCCACAGGCTGTCGCTGCTGGGGTGAAGGTGTTGGGAGCCTTTGCAACTCTTAGAAGGAAATGTGCTAAAATTGGGACAGTGGGACAGCACGTGAGCCCAACAAGGGGAGAAAGGAACAAAAATGTGCAGATTTTAAATTATTTTTAAAGGTGTTAATTTTAATTTTGGTAATGTGTATGGATTGTGATGAGGGAAGGAAAGAGCACCCTGCAAATAAACTGGCGGAAAGTATTGTGAACTCATGAAAACGAGGGTTAATGAGGAGATATGTAATCATGGTTAGGGTTGAAGGATTTAATGAGATGGTGGTCCCATGTCATCTTGACACCCTGGATGTAAGAGGTTCCACAAGATGAAGACAAGAACAATGGAGTGGAGTAGAGCAGTGAGCTTTAGAGGTCTCACAAGAAAGCAGTTTCTGAAAAAATGTGACCCTGGAGGAACTAGCGATGGAAGCAGAGATGAAAGAGAAGAGGGAGCAAGAACTGAGGAGAGGTGGATGGGAACAGAGAGGTTGTTATGTTGGTTATGTTGAAACCAACCTGTACAAACATAACCAACCTGTTGGTTATGAAAAAAGCAGTAGACCCGGTGCTTCAACCTCATCACAAGAAATGCCAATGTTGTTAGGAACTTTAAATTCGTCAGAATCTAGGAGAGACACCAACACCAGTAAGACAGGGCCGTGGGGGAGAGCCGGATGGCTCACTGGGGAGAATAATGCTCCATTGAGATACCAACAAAATCTGTGTAGTCTGCGGGTAATTCCGATCTTTCAAGGAATGACTTGGAACGACAGAGGTCTGTGGCTGGATTTGTCGGCCGACTTTGCCTGTCCTGGGGGGAGGTAGCTGATTGTAAGGGCCAGATTTTCCAGGAAATGAACTTCTTCCAGTGGTTGACTGTAGAAATAGATATGTGAGTTTGTTTGATGATTATTTTGGAAATACCGTGAGTGTGAGATTTGCTTTATTTATTGGTGTCGTGATGGTGTCGTCACAGCATTCGACCAGGTCGGATAACTTAAGTTATATCTTCAAAGTAACTCCTGACCACTAAAAATAATGGTGTTGCATCCTGGTTGTGATTGTTGGGGTGGAAGATGTGTACATGTGGAAAATAACACTTGTTGGTTCCAGATTGTGTAGCAATAGCTGAAATGGGACTCAATATGGAATCCTCACCAATCACAGTTAGGGGTGTATCATTAGCCCATATAAAAGCTGTAATGCTTCAAAGTCACTAAGTGGATAGATCAGTGATGTGTTGCCCTGACAAGCTCCAATAAGGGCAAAACTAGTCGGAAGCTTTGCTTTTCATCTGCTTCGCGACAGCATTTGATCTTGGCATCTTTGCAATGCAAGAGGCCCTTCTGCAGCTGCAGTCATGGCATTGTCTTGATGATATCGTCATGGCTTTTGTCCAAGTCAGATAACTTAATTAATCACCTGTATACAGTCTCAGTCACGTGAAAAAGTAAGTACACCCCATGTCAAGTTTTGACCTTTTCAACATATTTCAACATACAGCTATTTGATCTTAATTTCAACAATATTGATAGATAAAGGTGATATAGCATAACAAATATCATGAAACATTTACATTTTGTAGTCCATTGTATAATTTAAATAAACATAAATGCAAATTTTGCATGTGGAAAAAGTAAGTACACCCCATGAAATGTTTTTTATCTTTTTAACATATGTGGACATATCAATATTTGATCTTCATTTAAACAGTATCTGTAGATAAAGGTGATCTAATTGAACAAAAAACAATGAAAACTTGACTTTGCAATAATTTATTCAACAAAAAATTGTTGCACAGCATGCACATTTGCATGCACAGCTCGTTTCAAATCCCCCCACAACATCTCGAGGGGATTTAGATCTGGGCTTTGACTTGGCCATTCCAGAACCCTCCATTTCTTTCTTTTCAGCCATTCCTTGGTGGATTTACTGGTATGTTTAGGGTCATTGTCATGTTGCAAGGTCCACCTTCGGTTGAGCTTGAACTTTCCGACAGATGGCCTCACATTAACCTCAAGCACCCTCTGGTACAATGAAGAATTCATAGTGGATTCTATGATGGTGAGCTGCCGAAGCCCTGATGCAGCAAAGCTGCCCCAAACCATAATATTTCCATCACCATGCTTTACAGTTGGTATCAGGTTCTTGTGGTCAAATGCTGTCTTTGGTTTTCGCCAAACATGTCTTCTGGTACTGTGGCCAAATAGCTCTACCTTTGACTCATCTGTCCAGAGCACATTGTTCCAGAAGTGCTGGTCTTTGCCTCGGTGTTCATTCACAAACGTTAGTCTTGCCCTGATGTTCTTTCTGGACAGCAAAGGTTTCCTCTTGGCACACCTCCCATGTAGATCAAATTTGTGCAGCCTCTTTCTAATGGTAGACTCGTGCACTTTGACATCAACACTGGCGAGAGCTACCTGTAGGTCCCGTGATGACATTCTGGGGTTCTTCGAGACTTCTTTCAGCATCTTGCGGTCTGCTCTCGGGCTGAACTTGCTGGGGCAGCCTGGCCTGAACAAGTTGGCAGTTGTTTGGAATCTTCTCCACTTGTAGATGATCTTCCGGACAGTCGAATGATTGATTTCAAATTGTTTGGCGATCTTTTAAATCCCTTCCCAGACTCGTAGGCATCTATAACCTTCTTTCTGAAGGCCTCAGAGAGCTCTTTTGATCTAGGCATGGTGACGCCGCACACTTCAACAACAAAGAGCAAACCAAACTAAATGTCTGAGGTTTAAATAAGACAGGTTCCTCTAACATCCTCTCTAACGATGTTCTAATCATTTGCACCTGAGCTGGTGCACCCGATTCAAATTTTAGGTATTTGAAGTAGTGATAAATGTAGGGGTGTACTTACTTTTTCCACATGCGAAATTTGCATTTATGTTTATTTAAATTATACAATGGACTACAAAATGTAAATGTTTCATGATATTTGTTATATTATATCACATTTATCTATCAATATTGTTGAAATGAAGAACAAATAGCTGTATGTTGAAATATGTTGACAAAGTCAAAACTTTACATGGGGTGTACTTACTTTTTCACATGACTGCATGTACATATCCTCTTTACCCTCACATGTCTTTCCAAACACTTATGATCTTCCCCTTTTCAAAAAGCAGATTCTCTGCTTTCTCAAAAACTCTAAGACTATTCTCTCCTTCTTTACTTTTCGAGCAATGCAGCTCTTTTATTTGGCCTGGCCTCGATGAGGACGACATAGTCTGTGCCTGGAGCCTTCTACATAAAAACAAAAAAATATATATATTGTTACGGATTCGGGGGTCAGCTCTCCCCTTATCAAGGGGGGGGGGGGGTTAATCCCCTTGTCTTTTAAGCTGGCCGTCCCGAGTCCTGGAAGCTACAACGCTCCTCCCGGTCGGTCTTGAGTAGGGTGATTGGTCAATTTGGGTCCCAAATACCTAATTACCAACACCGACCGCGAGCAGGGAAATAACTCCCGCTCGAACCACGGATAAGATGGAAATTGCCGAGCGGTTAGCAATCCGCGGCCCGAGCCATTAACCAAGAGACTAAACCCGATTATAGCGGTTCCGAAATCGTGCCACAGGTACTCAATGGAAAGAAAGGACGGAGGCGATCGGATTAGGGAAAAACCAAGAAATAACAAGGTGAATTTATTGCAAGCCAAAAGAAGAGGAAACGAAAGGAATATACAAGGAAGGAGAAGAAGCAGGACACAGGGCAGGCTTACCTATACAGTCTTAACGACCCCAGACGAACATACACACTCACACGGGATGGTAGCTGGTAGGGGGGAAGGTCCAGGTAGATGGTTCCATGTAGGTCGACTCCGGTCCCGACTCGTGCCGTGGTGGTAATGGAAGCAGGCCGGCAGCGCGTCGTTGTCGTTGACCGCGAGCGGACCTTACAGATATCGGGGGAACTGGGATGCGGCGTACGTAATACGTATTTCGTGCCAACGCTCTCTCTCTCTCCCGATCAATGTTCTTATCAAAGGCAGTTCGTATCAAAGGGCAGTTCGTATCAAAGGCAGTTTGTATCAAACGAGCTCCTTCACGCAGTTCCTCAAGTCCCCAAGTCCGTGGTAATCGAGCTCTCTCCGTGCAGTCCTATACAATAAGCAGTCCGTGGCGCAGTCCTTCAAGTCCCCAGGTCCGTGGTAATCGAGCTCTCTCCATGCAGTTCTTTGGCGCAGTCCTATACAATAAGCAGTCTGTGGCGCAGTCCTTCAAAGGGCTTGGCGCGTGCGCTTATATAATGCGCTCAAAGATCAATGCGCGCTTCATCAAACCACGCCCGCCAGTGAGCTCACCTCAGCCCTGGTTGGTTGGCGAGGGCTCACCGGCTCCGCCCTTGATGGTGAGTTGACGTGGCCACACCTCATTCTTGTGTCCCGCCCCCTTTTTCCTCGGTGTGAGACCGCAAGTTCAATGGCGTTTGGAGCGAGCGCTAAGGCGACGAAGGCTCAATGCAGCGAACGCTGCTAATCAAACCACGTGACAATTTTGGGAGAGACAAGCCCCGACGGTAGGGGCGCATTATGGCGTAGCTTGGGGAGAGCGGCTGCAAAATGAACGGAAGGGCCTATTCTTATTTAATTGATGCAACGTAGATTCAACTATTGGGAACACAGCCTTATCTGACACATAATAAGGAAATAACTAAAGTTCCTATAGTGGCCTATGTGTTGCGTATGGACTAACTAAGGGTGCAACCTTTAACCTTTTAAATGATGGAATATTTACAAGTGAGGGTTCTAAAACCGCAACAATATATATATATATATGTATATAGCAAAGGGGTTGAATACTTAATGACTGAAGCCATTTCAGCTTTTCACTTTGAATTATTTGCAAAAATTTCTCAAAAAAGAATTCTACTTTGACATTATGGGGTATTATGTAGATCAGTGACAAAAATCTCAATTTAATCATTTGAAATTCAGGCTGTAACAACAAAATGTAAAAAGTCTTTTGTAAAACATAATGTAAAAAAAAAATATATATATATATATACGTATATATATATATATATATATATATATATATATATATATATATATATATATATATGTATATATATGTATATATATGTATATGTATATATATGTATGTATATGTATATATATATATATATATATATATATATATATATATATATATATATATATATATATATACAGTATATATATTACATTTTGTTTTACAAAAGACTTTTTACATTTTGTTGTGTTACAGCCTGAATTTCAAATGATTAAATTGAGATTTTTGTCACTGATCTACATAATACCCCATAATGTCAAAGTAGAATTCTTTTTTGAGAAATTTTTGCAAATAATTCAAAATGAAAAGCTGAAATGGCTTCAGTCATTAATTATTCAACCCCTTTGCTATGACACTCCAAATTGATCTCAGGTGCATCCATTTTCCTTTGATCATTCTTGAAACGTCTCTACAGCTTCATTAGAGTTCACTTATGGCCAATTCAAGTGATTGGACATGATTTAGAAAGAAATACACCTTTCTATGTAAGGTCCCACAGTTGATAGTGCTTGTCAGAGCAGAAACTCGACCATGAAATCCAAGGAACTGTCCATAGAACTCCAAGATAGAATTGTGAGGAGGCATAGATCTGAGGAAGGGTACAAAACAATTTCTGGAGTGTTGAAAGTTCCAAAGAGCACAGTGAGCTCCATCATTAGGAAATGGAAATAATATGGAACTACCCCGACTCTTCCTTGAGGTGGCCATCTGACCAAACTGAGCAACCAGGCAAGAAGGATCTTGGTCAGGGAGGTGACCAAGCACCCAATCACTACTCTGACAGAACTACAGAGTTCCTTGGTTGAGATGGGAGAACTTGCTGGAAGGACACCAGTCTCTGCAGCCCTTCACAAATCTATGCTTTATGGGAGAGTGGCCAGACGGAAGCCACTCCTGAGAAAAAGGCACATGAAAGCACACCTGGTGTTTGCAAAAAGTCATGTGAAAGACTCAAAGAGCATGAAGCAAAATATTATTGGTCTGATGAGATGAAAATTGAACTCTTTGGCCTGAATGCAAAGCGCTAAGTCTGGCGGAAACTGAACACAGCAACTCATCACCCATCTAACCCCATCCCTACCGTGAAGGTCAATTCAAGGTCACAATCGAAGGTCACAAGAAACTCATTTTGCAATAAATGTTCGCTTCCCCATTAATCGTACACTTTGTAAAATCCAATCTCACCCCTCCCCTCCAAATCTTCCCCATAACCCCTCCCCTCCAAATCTTCCCCATAACCCCTCCCCTCCAAATCTTCCCCATCACCCCTCCCCTCCAAATCTTCCCCATCACCCATCCCTTTCAAATCTTCCCCCTTTCCCCTCCCCTCCTAATCCTCCCCATCACCCATCCCTTTCAAATCTCCCCCCTTGCCCCCTCCCTCCTAAACTACCCCTCACCCCTCCCCTCCAAGACTCCCCCTCGCCCCTCCCCTCCTAGACTCCTCCCTCACCCCTCCCCTCCAAATCTCCCCCATATCCCATCCCTTTCAAATCCCTCGCCTTGTCCCTTCCCTCCTAAACTCCCCCTTCGCCCCTCCCCTTCAAATCTCCCCACCCTCATTTCTTCTCAATTTCCCCCCTCTCACTCCCCCTCCTCAAAGCGTCCTCCCCGTTTTTCCCCCTTCCAACTCTCACCTCCATCTCCCCCAACCTTCTGCCTCGCTCTTCCCCCTCCTCAAATAACACCTCATTGTGCCTCACCCAATCACCATCAAACCTTTTGTCCGCTCCATCCTTCCCTTTCTCCGAGCTATTCTGAAATCTCTGACACACCTTCAACAGCTCTCCCTACCTCTTCCACCTCTTCCACATCTTACCCTACCCCACCTCCCCCCTGTTCTGTATCCGATGCTCCCCCTTCCTCTTCATTAACGGTATGGACCTCAAACATCCGGGGCCTTCGTTCAAACTTCACTGATCTCTCCATACAGGTTGCTTCTGTCAAACCAGACGTGATCTGCTTAACAGAAACTTTCCTCCTTCATGATGTCTCTGATTCCTTAGTATCTCTCCCGGGTTACTCCCTCCTCCGGTATGATAGACCTGAGCCTCGTCCTGGAGGTGGGGTTGCTATCTTTATCAAAAACTCTCTTCCTCACTCGCCCTGCACTGCACTCTCTCCACCTCACCCCCAGGAATACCTCTGGCTACGGCTTCCCCTTCGCTCCCACCTCTTGTTCATATGTGTGTTGTACCGTCCATCAAACAGTGATGACTCCATCTACATCTCGCTGTCTGATAATATGGACCAACTTCTATCTACTCATCCCAACTCTCTCTTCCTCATATGTGGTGATTTCAATTGTCACCATGCCAGTTGGCTGGGTGTGGGTACCTCTCTCACCAGCCATGGCTCCTCAGCAAAGGACTTCTGCGACTCACTGGGACTGACAAAATCTGTCAATTTCCTGACCCGGATCTCAGTCAACGGAGCATCTTCTCTTCTGGACTTGGTTATGACTAACTTCCCTGAAAATGTCTGCTGCTCTTCTTCTGCTCCAATCGGATCATCTGATCATGTGCTTGTTAAAGTGGACATCTCTCTGACCATTCTCAGGGAGCCTGCTCAGCGTCGACGAGTCTGGCATTTTACTCAGGCCAACTGGCACGGTCTTCAAGCAGCCATCAATCATCTGGACTGGTCTCCCATCTCTACCACCTCTGATATCAACTCATCCTGGGAATTCTTCCAAAGTAAATTGCTCTCTCTCATGCACAGATTTATCCCATCTCATCTTCAGTTGTCATACCCTTCCTCCCGTCCATGGTACACGGAATCTTGTGGTGAGGCTGTTGCCCAGAAACAACTTGCCTTCGTCTCCTGGAAAGCAAATCCAACGGAAGGAAATCTCATTTCCTTTCACAAAGCCCGAAACAAGTGTGTGTCCACCCTCAGGAGAGCCAGGAAACAATATCTCTCCGTTCTCAAGACAGAACTCTCTTATCTGTCTCCCTCTTCCAAATCCTGGTGGCGTCTGGTCAAATCTGTTTCTGGTGTTTGTTCCCCCTCCATCCCCTCCCTTACCTCAAACGGCTACACAGCTGACTCCGCACGTGAAAAAGCTGAATGCCTCAACTCTGTGTTTGCCTCTAAATCTTGTGTCCCAAACCCATCCCTCTCTGTACCCACCATACCCAGTCGTACCCAGCTGCTCCTGGACTCCTTGTCCTTTCCTCCTGACAAGGTGGAAAAGTTTCTGTCAACCCTTGACTCTGATTCTGCAACTGGACCTGGCGGCATCAGCCCACGGGTCCTAAAATCCTGTACTTCCGCTCTTTCACTCCCTCTCTCTGTTCTCTTCACCCTCTCTTTTGCTCAAGGTCAACTGCCATCTGCTTGGAAATCAGCCAACATCACCGCTTTGCACAAAAAAGGTGCAAAAACAGATCCTAGCAACTACAGACCAATCAGCCTTCTCCCAATTATCAGCAAAGTCATGGAATCCATCATTGCTTCGGTTATGAAATCTTTCCTCTTCTCCAATGGCTTGATCTCTGATCATCAATTTGGTTTCAGACCAGGTCACTCTACTCTGGACATGCTGCTTCTGCTGTCTCAACAAGGGATGGAGGTCCTCAATGCCAAACAGGAAATTAGAGCTGTCTCCCTCGACATATCACGTGCCTTCGATACGGTCTGGCACCCCGCTCTGCTCACCAAACTCTCCTCCTTTGGTATCCATGGAAATCTCCACGCATGGCTGGCGGGCTTCCTCTCTAGTCGTAGTCAACGTGTGGCCCTGAATGGGTTTCTCTCATCTCCTCTTCCTGTTCAGGCTGGAGTTTCCCAAGGCAGTGTTCTGGGCCCTGTGCTTTTTCTGGTCTTCATCAATGATCTCTCTGACTCTCTTGAAAATCCTCTCTGTCTCTTTGCTGATGACTCCACTCTCTGCCGCTCCATTCCTCATCCCTCAGATCGGCAGTCTGCAGCCTCCTCACTCTCTGCAGACCTGGACAAAATCACAGACTGGGCAAACAAGTGGAACATGTCTTTCAATCCTGACAAATCTCACACTCTTACGATGTCTCTCCGAAAAGACCGACTGGACAACCCTCCCATCTACTTTCTGAATAATCCTTTCTAAAAAGTTCTGTCACTCAAGGTTTTGGGTCTCACTATCTGCCATGATCTTTCCTGGGAAAACCACATTTCCAAGCTGGTCTCCAAAGCCAGTCGCCGACTGGGCATCCTCCGTCGGGCGAAGTCCTTCCTTGGCACACCTGAGCTCCTCACCACATACAAGGCTTTCATCCGCAGCTCAATGGAGTACTGCTCTCCCCTCTGGGCTGGTGCTCCTGCCTCACACCTAGCTCGTCTTCATGCTGTTGAAACCAAAGCGTTCAGAATCATTGGAATCTCCCGCGATGACGCCATCTCCGAGGGCCTTTCACTTAATCACCGCAGGCAGGTTGGTGGTCTTTCCGTCTTCTACCGACTCCTCTCCGGCCTTGCTCCCCCAGCTCTCTCTGGGCTCTGTCCCCCAAATATTCCTGCAGGTCGCACAAGATATGCCTGCAACCCTCTTATGGTTGAACTGCCAAAATCAAGACTCTCTGCTCACCTTCACTCCTTCATTCCTCTTTTCTCCTGCCTCTGGAACAAACTCCCTCACTCACTTCAATCCCACTCCTCCCTCCAGGTCTTTAAAACGGCTGTTCACCACCATCTCTTATCTTCCCCAATCCAAAACCTTCATCTTTTCTACCCCCGCTAATTTCACCCCAAATCCACTTTTTTGAGGTGACTTTTGACTTATTTCCTGGAAGTCCTTTGTGTCCTTGCGTTTTATACCTATCCTGCCTCCCGCCAGGCCCTCTCCCTCCAAAAACATCTCCCGATGTCCCTGCTCTCAAATGTTGTGTTTGTGTGCTTCCTCCCCTTCTCTCCCCATCTTGTCGACCGCTCCCCTTTTTATATACTTTGTTTGCTTGTTTGTTTGATTTGTTTGTTTGATAAATCTTAGCTCTTTCATGAGCCTCGACTCTGTATACAAAAAAACAAACAAAAAAAAAAACATTGTGGTAGCAGCATCATGCTATGGGAATGCTTTTCAGAGGCAGGGACTGGGAGACTTGCAACAATAGAGGGAACAATGAATAGAGCCAAATACAGGCAAATCCTTGAGGATAACCTGCTTCAGAGTGCAAAAGGCCTTCAACTGCGGTGAAGATTTACTTTCCATCAGGACAATTACCTCAAGCATACAGCCAAAGCAACACTGGAATGGCTTCAGAACAACAACAACAACAACATGCATTTTAAGGCCATTTTCCCTGCTAGAGCGGGGGTTAGCCTTGCGGTCCCCATGACAGTCTTCTCCATTTTGCCCTATTTTCTGCATCTCTCCTTGTTTAACCCCCTTGCCTGCATTTCTTCTTCCACCATCTTTAGCCACGTCTTTCTCGGTCTTCCCCGTCTTCTACTTCCTTCTACATTAATTTCCATCACTCTTCTCAACCAGTCACTTTCATCCTTCCTCAACACATGACCAAACCAGCTCAACCTGTTTCGCTTCACAGCATCAATCACAGGCAATATTCCCATCATCTTTCGCAATTCATCATTTATCTTCCTCTCTCTCAATGATACTCCGCACATCCACCGAACCATTCGCATTTCCACCCTTTCCAGCCTTCGTTGCTGCCCTACGTTCATTACCCATGTCTCGCTCCCATAAATCATAACACTTCTCACACATGCAGCATACACCTTTCCCTTCAGCTTCAACGACACTCCCCTCCTCGTCAGCACGCCACTCAGTTCCCGAAACTGAGGCTGTAGGATGAGGTTAAGAGTTTGTGTACATTGTTTTGCCTTCTGGCCCATTGTAAAATGGCCTTTGATGGGGAATATAAACTTTTGTGTTTGTATATTACTTGTTATTTATTATTAATTCGTGTTTTATTAACATTGTTTTTTGTAACAGTACATGTGGAGACACCTGCTTTCCCTACCTTGGTGGTAGCTTGAACAAAGTAAAAATGTAGCAAATCACGAGCAGTAATAACACGCAGGTTATGTGATGCGTCCAAAGGTCAGGCAACCAAATTTGTTGTTCGGCTTCTTGGAACGCGGCAGCTTAAAACACACATTTCGCGACAAAAAAATGTTCATTGTAGACTGGGTATTCCATAATTAACACATTTTTAACATGGTTTATTCACATTTCGTGATGAGTTGCAGTTCAGTCAACATGAGATCTTTAAGGATCCATTGTGGTGTCTTTTAAGTGTCTGTGAGATAAGTTACCCTGAACAATTTACAAATTCGTACCATGACTTGGTGTATTGGTTCCGGGGCCCACCACGACTTAGCCCTCGGGATTCTTGACAACCTCCCCTCGTATTGAAGAAAGCGGCACAGCATGATGATGACGATGGTGATATACATGATGACGACGACGATTGCTTCGAGAACATAATTTGCATTACTCTTAGTAAAGGATAATTTTGTTATCCTAGGTGCTGTGACCGATGTGAATGGATTTAAAGATAATTGAGCATGATGTATACGCTGAAGCGATTGTGATAGGTGCATTAACTTCAGTGAAGTCATAGAATATACAATGATGAGAAGAATGGTAGGTAGGTGGTCTTTCTGTCTTCTACCGACTCCTCTCCGGCCTTGCTCCCCCAGCTCTTTCTGGGCTCTGTCCCCCAAATATTCCTTCAGGTCGCACAAGATCTGCCTGCAACCCTCTTATGGTTAAACTGCCAAAATCAAGACTCTCTGCTCACCTTCACTCCTTCATTCCTCTTTTCTCCCGCCTCTGGAACAAACTTCCTCACTCTCTTCAATCCCACTCCTCCCTCCAGGTCTTTAAAACAGCTGTTCACCACCATCTCTTATCTTCCCCCATTCAAAACCTTGATCTTTTCTACCCCCGTTAATTTCACCCCAAATCCGCCTCTTTAAATCCCCAACTTCTTTCCTGAAATTCCTCGTAGTAAAATCCTTAGAAGTGTTCATTTGCTTTATACCGTGTACCCCTCCCTCCTCCCCAGCCCTCTTCCTTCCACAGATCTACCGACGTCCTTGTTCTCTACTGTTGTTGTGCTTGTGTGCTTCCATCTCCCTCCCCCTCTCATCTCCCGCTCCCTTCATTGTATGTTTTATGTGTCTGTGCATGTTTTCATGTTCATTGTGTTAGCTCTTACACAAGCCTCGATTCTGTATACAAAAGAAAAAAAGGACATTGAGGGATTGATCGCGCTTCCAGGATTTCTCCATTAGATTTTGTGATTTTGCTTTGTCGACAGATACATGCGTTTCCCAGGTGATGGCGACTTTGACCTTTTCAAATTGTTATATAATATACTATCTGCTATGAGTGTGAGGTTACGTGTTATTATACCTCGTTATAAAACCAATAAGTAAAAGATAAAATGTAAATCGAGTCTCGAAAAAGTTTCTGATCAAGGAACCTTTCAGAAGGACCAAATGTTTATCAATCCTACTATCCATAATTATACAGCACCTGTCAGAAATTAATGTTCTCCAAATTTACATTTACTAGGGCATGCCCGTACTATATATATGCCCGTACTATATATCTATCTAAAATTATATCCCCCCCCTCTATTTACATGAAATGGTTTGGTCCATTCGCAACGCCAAAGCGAACGGCGAACGGCTTGCGAGTACAGTGACAATCCCCCCCCTCTATTTACATGAAATGGTTTCGTCCATTCGCAACGACCACAGAACCCCCCCCCTCTATTTACATGGAATGGTTTGGTCCATTCGCAACGCCGGCACACGCGATCGTTCGCTGCTCTCTGATTGGTTGAATCGTTTTTTGGACATAGCTCGGTAAGTAATTGTCCGATTAATATGAAACCTCGAAAAGGCACATCCTCGGGTCCCCAGCAATATACCTGGCAAGTTAAAAGTATATCGGACCCGTGGTTGTCGAGAAACAGCGGTCACAGACAGACAAACGTACAAACGTACAAACGTACAGAGATTACTGGAATTATAGATAGATAAAATGTAACTCTTCAATACAACTTCAAATTCCTTTTGATTTGCATCTGGACCTAAACCATAATCTAATCGGCTTGTTCTTGTCACCTACCCAACTCATTCACCTATTCTTCTCATAACCCATGAATGAATGAATGAATGATCGTTTTAAGGCCATTTTTTCACCGCTAGAGCGGGGGTTAGCCTTGCGGGCCCCATGACAATCATGGTTCCCTGTTTGAGGCGATGTTTTTATGGCCGGATGCCCTTCCTGACGCCAACCCTTAGTCGCCTCTTACGATGCGCAGGGATACGGTGTACCTATTCTAAACCAGGGTACACACCGGGATCATTCATCCCAGCAAGCTGGTACTCAATTTGCCAACCTCGGAAGGATGACAGGCTGAGTCAACCCCCCTGGTGTTAATTCAGTGATCGACTGGGATTCCAACCCAGGATCCTAGGATCCCAAGCCTGCACCCTAACCGCTAAGCCAACACAAGGCTTCTCATAACCCATAATCTCCCAATTATGAAGAATCACATTAAAAAATTATTGGATCCGTATCCCGATCTTCACCAAAATCTAATCATTTCGTCCTTGTCACACACCCAACCTGTCCACCAAATTTCGTCCGAAATCCATCCACAACTTTTGAGATATCCTGCTCACAGACACAAACAAACTGGAGTGAAAACATAACCTCCATCCACCTTCTATGGTGGGGATAATAATGTCGATAGGATGCAAATAAGTGTTCACTTTTCCTTCGAAAACACGTCATGTCGAATTTGGTCGAATGTATCACTCCATGTTTATGTTATGCAGACATGTCACCAATTGTGCAATATCCAGGTAATGTACCTCGTAAGAGACTGAACTTGCTCGGTTTTTGTCGTCAACTCGATTTGACCTGACACTGGTTGATTTACCGGGAAGCTGAACAAGGGACTGATAAACAGAGCAGAGGACTTGATGGAGCCATCTTCTTAATGTGTATGAGGTAGATTGGAGGAGGGAGAGGGAGGGGGGTCGGGGGAGGAAGGATTAGTGAATGAAGAATATTATGGAAAAAGAAGGACAGATAATACAATTTAAAGGAGAGAAGTGAAGGAAGATATACCAGCAGGTGTGGAAGTGCTGGGGGTAGAGGGAGAAGGTAGGGGTAATAAAAATAGGTAGTTCATCCTTCATTCTCTCAATTTATTGATTACGTGGTTGAATGGTTAAGGTTATCATTTTTTCCCAACTCACACCATGCTAATAGCAGATCATGGGGCCATTTGTGGCGACATTATTGGAGATCTTCATTGTTATTTATCAATAACACAAATGTCTTATCAATAACACAAATGTCTTAACACAAATGTGTTATCAATAACACAATAACACAAATAACACAAAAAACACAAATGTAACAATAACACATCGCTTCGAGACAAAATAACGAATTTGATTTTCAAATGTATTTCTTCCGGCATTTAGGATTTGTGAAGGAGTTTGAGTATCATTAATTACCCCACGCACGCAAAGTGAAAAAAAAAAAGCAGGGTTAAGCAATTGTTTCATGTCTGTCTGTCTGTCCATCCGTCTGATCGGTTTATGATCGCCAGTTTTTGATTGAGGAACAACTTGATCAAAATTGAATGTTGTATTTTGAACACAAATCGGAACATGATTCGGAAAACAACCGTGAATCTTAGCAGTACTTTGGTTCTGAATTTGTCCCGGTCATGCATGCGCAGAAAGGCGTGAGAAAATACTTTTACTTTGTCTGCCTGTCTAGCACTCAAACAAAATTGAACATCATTCCAAACAGGAAACTTGCCGTTTTTAAAGATGTTATAAAGGACACCAGCAACAGGCATGAAGAACTAATGCAACGTGTTAGCTAGGGTGGTGTAAAAAAATGCGTAAAACGGTGGTAAAACTCATAATTAATTAATTTGTACAACCTTTACAATGTTTATTTTATTTAAATGAAATTATACACTTGAACATTGTAGAACACAAATCGACTTCTTATCACTTCCAAGAATCTCCAGTTTTGCAGTACATGGACATGCTAAAAGGGTGGTGTTTAAGGTGATGTATAAAACTCCTTCAATAGCACTACACTTCCGTTTTTTTTTTTTTAACGATCTTTAATGTCATTATTTTATTAAAATTGAAGTACCGTTGGACCCCACTATTCGCAGGGGATACGTTCCTGGGAAATGCCGCGAATTGCGAAACCGTTAATAGGGTGGCATTGTTTAAATGGAAGGGGGGGGGGGGGGGGGATTGGTTCCCGCATCGTGGAAATCCGAGGCAAAATCCCCAAATATTGAGGCAAATCCCGAGAATGTCGATGATAATCCGCGAAGGTCGATGAAAGTCCTGAAAATGGCGATACAAAACCCACGAATCTTGGCAATAATCCACGAATGTCGATGAAAATCCGCGAATGCATGCCGTGACATTGTTTCAATGGTGGAAAAGGGAGACAGCTAATTGCACTAATAGATACTGTGGAATGTTTTTATTCTGTACAGTAACTCGCAGGGATTTTTTTTTTTTTTGTATACAGAGTCGAGGCTCGTGAAAGAGCCAACATTTATCAAACAAACAAATCAAACAAACAAGCAAACAAAGTATATAAAAAGGGGAGCGGTCGACAAGATGGGGAGAGAAGGAGAGGAAGCACACAAACACAATATTTGAGAGCAGGGACATCGGAAGATGTTTTTGGAGGGAGAGGGCCTTGGGGGGAGGCAGGATAGGTATAAAACGCAAGGACACCAAGGACTTCCAGGAAAGAAGTCAAAAGTCACCTCAAAAAAGTGGATTTGGGGTGAAATTAGTGGGGGTAGAAAATATCAAGGTTTTGGATTGGGGAAGATAAGAGATGGTGGTGAACAGCTGTTTTAAAGACCTGGAGGGAGGAGTGGGATTGAAGAGAGTGAGGGAGTTTGTTCCAGAGGCGGGAGAAAAGAGGAATGAAGGAGTGAAGGTGAGCAGAGAGTCTTGATTTTGGCAGTTTAACCATAAGAGGGTTGCAGGCAGATCTTGTGCGACCTGCAGGAATATTTGGGGGACAGAGCCCAGAGAGAGCTGGGGGAGCAAGGCCGGAGAGGAGTCGGTAGAAGACGGAAAGACCACCAACCTGCCTGCGGTGATTAAGTGAAAGGCCCTCGGAGATAGCGTCATCGCGGGAGATTCCAATGATTCTGAACGCTTTGGTTTCAACAGCGTGAAGACGAGCTAGGTGTGAGGCAGGAGCACCAGCCCAGAGGGGAGAGCAGTACTCCATTGAGCTGCGGATGAAAGCCTTGTATGTGGTGAGGAGCTCGGGTGTGCCAAGGAAGGACTTCGCACGACGGAGGATGCCCAGTCGGCGACTGGCTTTGGAGGCCAGCTTGGAAATGTGGTTTTCCCAGGAAAGATCATGGCAGATAGTGAGACCCAAAACCTTGAGTGACAGAACTTCTTGGAGGGGATTATTCAGAAAGTAGATGGGAGTGTTGTTCAGTCGGTCTTTTCGGAGAGACATCGTAAGAGTGTGAGATTTGTCAGGATTGAAAGACATGTTCCACTTGTTTGCCCAGTCTGTGATTTTGTCCAGGTCTGCAGAGAGTGAGGAGGCTGCAGACTGCCGATCTGAGGGATGAGGAATGGAGCGGCAGAGAGTGGAGTCATCAGCAAAGAGATAGAGAGGATTTTCAAGAGAGTCAGAGAGATCATTGATGAAGACCAGAAAAAGCACAGGGCCCAGAACACTGCCTTGGGGAACTCCAGCCTGAACAGGAAGAGGAGATGAGAGAAACCCATTCAGGGCCACACGTTGACGACGACTAGAGAGGAGGTCCGCCAGCCATGCGTGGAGATTTCCATGGATACCAAAGGAGGAGAGTTTGGTGAGCAGAGCGGGGTGCCAGACCGTATCGAAGGCACGTGATATGTCGAGGGAGACAGCTCTAATTTCCTGTTTGCCATTGAGGACCTCCATCCATTGTTGAGACAGCAGAAGCAGCATGTCCAGAGTAGAGTGACCTGTTCTGAAACCAAATTGATGATCAGAGATCAAGCCATTGGAGAAGAGGAAAGATTTCATATCCGAAGCAATGATGGAATCCATGACTTTGCTGATAATTGGGAGAAGGCTGATTGGTCTGTAGTTGCTAGGATCTGTTTTTGCACCTTTTTTGTGCAAAGCGGTGATGTTGGCTGATTTCCAAGCAGATGACAGTTGACCTTGAGCAAAAGAGAGGGTGAAGAGAACAGAGAGAGGGAGTGAAAGAGCGGAAGAACATGATTTTAGGACCCGTGGGCTGATGCCGTCAGGTCCAGTTGCAGAATCAGAGTCGAGGGTTGACAGAAACATTTCCACCTTGTCAGGAGGAAAGGACACGGAGTCAAGGAGCAGCTGGGTACGACTGGGTATGGTGGGTACAGAGAGGGATGGGTTTGGGACACAAGATTTAGAGGCAAACACAGAGTTGAGGCATTCAGCTTTTTCACGTGCGGAGTCAGCTGTGTAGCCGTTTGAGGTAAGGGAGGGGATGGAGGGGGAACAAACACCAGAAACAGATTTGACCAGACGCCACCAGGATTTGGAAGAGGGAGACAGATAAGAGAGTTCGGTCTTGAGAACGGAGAGATATTGTTTCCTGGCTCTCCTGAGGGTGGACACACACTTGTTTCGGGCTTTGTGAAAGGAAATGAGATTTCCTTCCGTTGGATTTGCTTTCCAGGAGACGAAGGCAAGTTGTTTCTGGGCAACAGCCTCACCACAAGATTCCGTGTACCATGGACGGGAGGAAGGGTATGACGACTGAAGACGAGATGGGATAAATCTGTGCATGAGAGAGAGCAATTTACTTTGGAAGAATTCCCAGGATGAGTTTATGTCAGAGGTGGTAGAGATGGGAGACCAGTCCAGATGATTGATGGCTGCTTGAAGACCGTGCCAGTTGGCCTGAGTGAAATGCCAGACTCGTCGACGCTGAGCAGGCTCCCTGAGAATGGTCAGAGAGATGTCCACTTTAACAAGGACATGATCAGATGATCCGATTGGAGCAGAAGAAGAGCAGCAGAAATTTTCAGGGAAGTTAGTCATAACCAAGTCCAGAAGAGAAGATGCTCCGTTGACTGAGATCCGGGTCGGGAAATTGACAGATTGTGTCAGTCCCAGTGAGTCGCAGAAGTCCTTTGCTGAGGAGCCATGGCTGGTGAGAGAGGTACCCACACCCAGCCAACTGGCATGGTGACAATTGAAATCACCACATATGAGGAAGAGAGAGTTGGGATGAGTAGATAGAAGTTGGTCCATATTATCAGACAGCGAGATGTAGATGGAGTCATCACTGTTTGCTGGACGGTACAACACACATATGAACAAGAGGTGGGAGCGAAGGGGAAGCCGTAGCCAGAGGTATTCCTGGGGGTGAGGGGGAGAGAGTGCAGTGCAGGGCGAGTGAGGAAGAGAGTTTTTGATAAAGATAGCAACCCCACCTCCAGGACGAGGCTCAGGTCTATCATACCGGAGGAGGGAGTAACCCGGGAGAGATACTAAGGAATCAGAGACATCATGAAGGAGGAAAGTTTCTGTTTAGCAGATCACGTCTGGTTTGACAGAAGCAACCTGTATGGAGAGATCAGTTAAGTTTGAACGAAGGCCCCGGATGTTTGAGGTCCATACCGTTAAAGAAGAGGAAGGGGGAGCATCGGATACAGAACAGGGGGGAGGAGGGGTAGGGTAAGATGTGGAAGAGGTGGAAGAGGTAGGGAGAGCTGTTGAAGGTGTGTCAGAGATTTCAGAATAGCTCGGAGAAAGGGAAGGATGGGGTGGACAAAAGGTTTGATGGTGATTGGGTGAGGCACAATGAGGTGTTATTTGAGGAGGGGGCAGAGCGAGGCAGAAGGTTGGGGGAGATGGAGGTGAGAGTTGGAAGGGAGAAGAAGCGGGGAGGACGCTTTGAGGAGGGGGAGTGAGAGGGGGGAAATTCAGAAGAAATGAGGGTGGGGAGATTTGAAGGGGAGGGGCGAGGGGGGAGTTTGGGAGGGGAGGGATTTGAAAGGGATGGAATATGGGGGAGATTTGGAGGAGAGGGGTGAGGGAGGAGTCTAGGAGGGGAGGGGTGAGGGGGAGTCTTGGAGGGGAGGGGTGAGGAGCTAGTTTAGGAGGGAGGGGGCAAGGGGGGAGATTTGAAAGGGATGGGTGATGGGGAGGATTAGGAGGGGAGGGGAAAGAGGGAAGATTTGAAAGGGATGGGTGATGGGGAAGATTTGGAGGGGAGGGGTGATGGGGAAGATTTGGAGGGGAGGGGTTATGGGGAAGATTTGGAGGGGAGGGGTGAGATTGGATTTTAGAAAGTGTACGATTAATGGGAAACGAACATTTATTGCAAAATGAGTTTCTTGTGACCTTCGAGTTAAAAATACGTTTGAGGACGCTGGATGGAGGATGGAGTGCAGGAGAGTTTAGGGAATGTAGAAAAAAGGCACTATAGGAGATGGAATTTTTTTGGGGGATGAATAGATTTGGTGAGCAAGTCGAAAGCAGCCTTTTAAAGAAGAAGAAAAAGGTGTTATAATATATGACGGAATACAGAACTTGAGGGGAAAGTGTAAACATTGAAGGTTAATAACAGTGAAAACTATCTGGGGAAATGGGGGAGAAACACGTGGTCGAAGAACGAACGAACGAATAAGAATGAATAAACGAATGAGAACAAGAATAAGAACAGAGAAAGAAATGTTTTTTTTGTTTTTTTTGAGTTGAGATTTACACAAGGAAGTAGGCTATGGGGTGAAAAGACTGGGAAAACAGAGAACGAAAGTTATTGGATCACAAACGATGGACCGCTGAGAGAAAAACAAAGCCTCAAGGTTGTACACTGTACGAGGCCTCAAGACACTACACGAATTAACACGATTTTCAATACAGGTATGAAAGATTTGCACCGAAAATCTTCCTCGGGACACAATATACGTACACACACCATAAAATAAATACAGTTATAACGAAAATACAAATGGGAACAATTACTTAACTTCGATTTCAAATCGCTCGCGACGCGGCAAAGGCCTTGCTCATGACGCGGCAAACAGACGATTAATTTATGAAAGATAAACACCGAGAAACTTCCAAGGTGCACACTATAACTTCACACACCGAAAGATAAATACAGTTTCGACAAAATACAATTGTGAACAGACTTCACTTTGAAAACGTGGAGACCGTGTGGAGCTTCGAAAATACCTGCCGCCGTCTTCAAGATCTCTCGCGATCTCTCGCGGGATGACGTGTTACGCAGCAGGTGGGATACCCCGTGAAGCAATGTTTACCATCTATTGGGATAGCCCGCGAAACATTGTTTACCTGTGAACGGTGGCGGGATATCACGTGAAGCTGTTCACAGTGTGAATGACGGGATATCACGTGAAGCTGTTCACAGTGTGAATGACGGGATATCACGTGAAGCTGTTCACAGTGTGAATGATGGGATATCTCGCGAAAGCCATCAAAACGCGAAACACACGGCAGCAAATGCAGGAGCAGGTCATGCTCGCGGCACGTAGAAGATTTTTTTTTGCATATGTCCAGCTGCTTTGTGCTTGGCTGGTGAAAGATGGGTTTTATAAATGTCAAGCTCGTGGCTTGTGAAATTTCTTTTTTGCGTCCCTGAAAAACCGCGAATTAGTGGGACACGGCTGCGAATAGAAAGAAACCCGCAAATTTACGGGACACTTTTCCACGAATAGAGAAACAGGTCGCATTTTATCAACCGCGAATATGCAGATCCAGCAAATAGCGGAACCACGGATAGCGGGGTCCAACTGTATTGACTTGAACACTGTGTGGGGTATCATGTTCGATGAAGTCTCTAGTTTTAATGGGGTATTAGTTAGTATTGTCTATTTTCTTGTTCATATTCTTATCCCACATTAATTATATATCATTGATATAGTTTTGGTGCAAATAAATTAAAAAAATTCCCAGGTTTTTGGGGCAAGTGGAGATGTATCATTTTACTCTCTATGTTCCTTCACCCCTCTCTCCCTCCCCCACCTTACCCCACTTTCCTGGATTTAAACATACCTCTATTACAGAAATACTTGATATTTCTTGGACTAATATTAAGGAACCTTAGAAAAGAAAAGCATTATATTTAGAAAAGGATTTCTGATAATTCAGGCTGAGACAAGGTTGTGACTTTTCTTTTTGTCAAACTCAATTTTGTCATTTCATGCTCAAATTTGTGCCTTCCATTTCTGTAGGATGCGAGGAGAACACGGTGAAAGATATAGCCACAACACGGGAACAGCCACGAGATCCCCTGATCAATTTTGATGCCATCCAAAGCAATCCCAATGCTGTGTTCCAAAAGATTGTTAAATTAAGTCGAGGAGATAGCTTGGGTAGTGTAAAAGCCGGACAAGCATCTGTGGTCAACCAGGTTCATACTGCCGAAAGGGCGTCGTTGGAGGCGTTGATATTGGGCATGCAAGCTGACACGGCCAATGGCACGGCCACAGCTACAAAAACCGCTTTGGCTGACCTTGGCACCGCTGCTGCAATTCCACAACCCTCCTGCCAACCACAGCCACCTAAATCCTCCAGCCAACGAGGCAAATTTGGATGCCACATTTGCAGCCGGATTTTTGAGTTCAGACGCAACCTACGCCGTCATCTGCACCTTGTGCATAAGTGCCAGCCGGAAAAGCTATCGTCAACAGCCAGGGCGGAAGTCCAGAAGCCTCAGGAAAAGGCGATTCCCGTAAGTACTTTGTCCACAGCAGTAACTTCCTCAACACCTTCAGTAACGGTTCCAGCATGCCCAACGGTGAAAGCTTCTCCCTGTCCTTCTAACAACAACCGGTACTGCCCCGTTTGCAATAAAGCATTTGCATACAAGGCGAATGCTCGGAAGCACTTGGCCGAAATGCACCCAGGCTATAGTTTGGACGCAGCTGTGACATCCAAAGAGAAGACACCGGATGCCGTGCGGGCAGGAAATTCAACATCAATGAATGACTCAAATTCTGCTGGATCGTCGGTCAGTACTGATGATGCTAAGCTTTCCACATCAGCTGTTACATCTCCATCCCTGACTACATGCACACTTTGCAAAAGACAATACAACTCCGAACTGGGGCTTGCACGTCATATGCGTCTTTTTCACAAGCAGCTAACAATTAAGGAAGAAGAGGTAATCAGTTGCAATGGTGCCTCATCTTGTCATTTACCAGAGCCTCCAATGAAGAAAAAGGCAGTTAAAGCTCATTGTACCAAAGTGTCTCCGCCCCCACCATGTCCAACTTTGCCTGCAACACGTCCTCGCAATGCATCTACCAGTCGCATCAGTTGTTGCCGGCAGCACTTGCCAACAAAGAAGAGTGGTTTATCAAAAAAAACCTCTAAAATGGGCACCAAAGCTAGAAAGACATCTGTAACTACCCCAACCTCTGAGGTACCAGCTTTAGGGAAGATGAAGGGCAAGTACGCCAGGGTATTCGATTTACGGATGCTCTTTTGCAAGCTGTGCAAGCGTCGCTTCTCATCTCGACATAACATGCGAAAGCACATCGCCGTGCACACGGATTCTGAAGGCCTCTTTGTGAAGTTCTACTGCTGCCCCACATGCCCATACGAGTCTCGTCGCAAGAGCGATGTTATCCGCCACCTCACAATCGTCCATCGCCTTACCGGTACCTGCCTCAAGCGTGCAGTAGCTGCACTTGAAGGCCGGACGTATCGGAAGTCAATAGATGCATTCCTCAACCGTGTTATCCGGAGAGGGCGACACCCCAGGGCTATGGTTGAATGCGGCGTTGAGGGTGCTCCTCTGAAAATGGAACCACCGTCTTTTCCACCGGCGGCAATCGGTGAACTGACTTCAACATCCTCTATGCATAGGTCAGTGTGTTTATGTTGTGATGTTTAATAATATATAAATTTGAGTCGTATTATTTTAGACATAGAACAGTACAGTTGCCTCGTGCTCAACGGTCTGTGACTTAATTGTTATAACCTTAGCATCCGACGTGGATAATACATCATTTCATCCTACGTGCATAATACATCATGTGATTGGGTTTGCAAAAGCAGGCCGAGGCCTCCTCCACGCCAACTGGCTTGAGAGGATTTTTCTTCTGAGAATCATGTTCGATGTTGCGATGAATTTGTCAATAGATTCCTTATGAAAAGTCATTCTTTGCAAAGTACCTTAGGATGCATCATTGTAAGTTATTCAACATCATTCTCATTGTTCCTGTTCAGTTAGACTGAGTTGTTTTTGTGAACCCATTGTTGTTTCAGCTGTCTATTATTTTCTAATACTTTGTCATTTTTTGTTTTATTGTTATATCCGACATGTAAATAATTTGTCATTTTTTTCCCCAAAAATTCTGTCATCCAAAAAGTTTTCCAAAACTGTCGTTTTCTGTCGTTTTCCAAAACGTTTTTCCAAACTTCTGTTGTCCCCCGGGTGTAAATTCATCTGGAAAACATGATTATTGTGCTTTAATTTTGCATAAAAGAGTGTCTTAGAATATACAAATTTAAGGTTCAAATTACAAAATTTCTCCATCCAAGGAGAAGGCCCCTCCTTCCCCCATCTCAGCATCTTTCCCCTCTTTCTCCCACCATCCCAAACCCCCTCCTAGCATCCGCTGTCGTCCTTGACCTCCCATCCCAGAACACTCCCCCCTCCCCTCTCAGACCCATCACAGCACCCCCCCCCCTCTTCCCAGACCCTTCTCACCCTCCCAGACCTCCCGCCCCCACCTCGGTCGCATCGCTCCCTCGCACCGTGTATCCTTTCTTCCATCCTTCCGCTTTTTCTTCTCTCAATGTTTGGCAACTATGGGGTATGCATACATTGTAAATTACAAATTGGTCTTTGTTGTATTTTCTTCTGTTCCTTTTTCCCAGGACTGATCTAGTGCATTGAAATCTGAAATGTTTCACTGTTTTTTCACCTGTAGACAGTTTTACAGAGGTTTTCTTGCATCCGTGGTCGTGTTTGCTTCTCGTAACCTTTACTACATAGCCGATGTTAGTTGTCGCTTTTTAGCTGTGCTCTATTTGTCAATTTCAACTCGATACAGTTCAGTTCTACTCCATAGTGCCCTGATCTTACCCTCCTCTACGTCCGCACTTTAGCCCATATTCTTCGTCTGTGTATACAGCTGATGTTATCTTATAAATACTTTTTTAAACAAGAACGGCACTCAGTAGAGAGCATACCTCTGCCTGGTTGGCCATATCACTCAATGGTGAAGAATCACTTAATAAATTCTACTAGCTGCATCCGGATCCGGATCTTCACCAAAATTGAATTGATTCTTCTTTGTCACATACAACCTGTCCAACAAGTTTTGTCCAAATTCCTCCGTAACTTTTTGAGATACCCTGCTATGTATCGTTTTTGGCCCTATCTCCCAATGGTGAAGAATCACTTAAAAATTCCACTAGCCGGATCCGAATCTGGATCTTCACCAAAATCTAATCATTTCGTCCTTGTCACATATGCTACATTTCTGCCAAATTTTGTCCGAATCCGTCTGCAACTTTTTGAGATATTTTGTTCACAAACGAACGAACGGACAGACGGACAGACAAACAGACAGGGGTGAAAACATAACCTCCATCCACCTTTGGTGGCGGAGGTAATGAAAGATAATTACACAAAGTCAATATGTAAGATGACAAATTTGTTTTATTAGTGTTGGCTTCAGAGCTGATGTGATCTCATTTGCTGGCAGTTAGCTGGTACTTTGGTGTTGATAGGATATGGTAGTTTGGTGTTGATAGGATCTGGTACTTTGGTGTTAACATATGGTACTTTGGTGTTGATAGAAGATGGTAGTTGAGCAGTGATAGGATGTGGTAGTTTGGCAGTGATAGGATGTGGTAGTTTGATGTCGAGAGAAGATGGTAGTTTGGCAGTGATATAAGATGGTAGTTTGGCAGTGATAGGATATGGTACTTTGGTGTTAATAGAAGATGGATAGGAGATGGTTGGGCAGTGATATAGGATGGTAATTGGGCAGTGATAGGATATGGTATTTTGGTGTTAATAGAAGATAGTAGTTGGGCAGTGATATAAGATGGTAGTTTGGCAGTGATATACGATGGTAGTTTGGCAGTGATAGAAGATGGTAGTTTGGCAGTCATGGAAGATGGTAGTTGGGCAGTGATAGGAAGTGGTACTTTTTTTCTTTTTTTTTTGGATACAGAATCGAGGCTCGTGAAAGAGCTAATATTTATTTCACAAACAAATCAAACAGACAAACAAAATATATAAAAGGAGGGAGCGGAAGACAATATGGGGAGAGAAGGGGAAGCACACAAACACAACATTTGAGAGCAGGGAGATGTGTGGGAGGGAGAGGGCTTGGGGGGAGGAGGCGTGGGAAGGGGGGGGGAGGGGTGGGAGAAGTATAAAACACAAGGACTTCCAGGACAGAAGTTGGTATTTCAAAAATGTGGATTTGGGGTGAAATTAGTGGGGGCAGAAAAGATCAAGGTTTTGGATGGGGGAAGATAAGAGATGGTGGTGAACAGCTGTTTTAAAGACCGGGAGGGTGGAGTGGGATTGAAGAGAGTGAGGGAGTTTGTTCCAGAGGCGGGAGAAAAGAGGAATGAAGGAGTGAAGGTGAGCAGAGAGTCTTGATTTTGGCAGTTTGACCATAAGAGGGTTGCAGGCAGATCTTGTGCGACCTGTAGGAATATTTGGGGGACAGAGCCCAGAGAGAGCTGGGGGGGCAAGGCCAGAGAGGAGTCGGGAGAAGACGGAAAGACCACCAACCTGCCTGCGGTGAGTGAGTGAAAGGCCCGTGGAGTTAGCTTCATCGCAGGAGATTCCAATGATTCTGAACGCTTTGGTTTCAACAGCGTGAAGACGAGCTAGGTGTGAGGCAGGAGCACCAGCCCAGAGGGGAGAGCAGTATTCCATTGAGCTGCGGATGAAAGCCTTGTATGTGGTGAGGAGCTCAGGTGTGCCAAGGAAGGACTTCGCATGACAGAGGATGCCCAGTCGGCGACTGGCTTTGGAGGCCAGATTTGAAATGTGGTTTTCCCAGGAAAGATCATGGCAGATAGTGAGACCCAAAAGCTTGAGTGACAGAACTTCTTGGAGAGGATTGATGTTGATACTTTGGTGTTGATAGTACTGGTACTTTGGTAGTAGTTTGGCAGTGATAGGAGGCCTCAGTTTGGTGCTGATAGGATATGGTAGTTTGGCAGTGATAGTTGGTGTTATTTTGGTGGTGATACCACCAGGAGGTTTGCGCTTTGGAATGAGTCTCTCATGCACAGATTTATCCCATCTCGTCTTCAGTTGTCATACCCTTCCTCCCATTCCATGGTACACTGAATCTTGTGGTGAGGCAGTTGCCCTGAAACAACTTGCCTTCGCCTCATGGAAAGCAAATCCAACGGAAGGAAATCTCATTTCCTTTCACAAAGCCCGAAACAAGTGTGTGTCCACCCTCAGGAGAGTCAGGAAACAATATCTCTCCACTCTCAATACTGAACTCTCAAATCTGTCTCCCTCCTCCAAATCCTGGTGGTGGCTGGTCAAATCTGTCTCCCTCCTCCAAATCCTGGTGGCGCCTGGTCAAATCTGTTTCTGGTGATTGTTTTTTTTTTTTTTGTTGTTGTTGTTTTTTTTTGTTTTTTTTGTTTTTGTTTGTTTTTTTTGTATACAAGATCGAGGCTCGTGAAAGAGCGAACATTATCACACAGAAAGACAAACCGACACATAAAAAACAAACCGACATGTTATACATAAGACAAACCGACATGTTATAGACAAACCGAGAGACAAACCGACAAACCGACATGTTATACATAAAACATATAACATCGGGAGTGGTAGACAAGATGGGGAGAGAGGGGGAAGGACACAAACACAACATTTGAGAGCAGGGACCGAGAGACATGGAGACATCGAGAGATCTGAGAGAGGGCGAGGGCTTTGGGGGGGGGGCATGGGAAGGGGGCGGTGGGAGAGGTATAAAACATATGGACACTGCCAGGACTTCCAGGAAAGAAGTTGGAATTTCAAACAAGGTGGATCTGGGGTGAATTAGCGGGGGTAGAAAAGATCAAGGTTTTGGATGGGGGAAGATAAGTGATGGTGGTGAACAGCTGCTTTAAAGACCTGGAGGGAGGAGTGGGATTGAAGGGAGTGAGGGAGTTTGTTCCAGAGGCGGGAGAAAAGAGGAATGAAAGAGTGAAGGTGAGCAGAGAGCCGAGATTTCGGCAGTTTAACCATCAGAGGGTTGCTGGCAGATCTTGTGCGACCTGTAGGAATATTTGTGGGACAGAGCACAGAGAGAGCTGGGGGTGCAAGGCCGGAGAGGAGTCGGTAGAAGACAGAAAGACCACCTACCTGCCTGCGGTGAGTGAGTGAAAGGCCCTCAGAGATAGCTTCATCGTGGGAGATTCCAATAATTCTGAAAGCTTTGGTTTCAACAGCGTGAAGCCGAGCTAGGTGTGAGGCAGGAGCACCGGCCCATAGGGGAGAACAGTATTCCATTGAGCAGCGGATGAAAGCCTTGTATGTGTTGAGGAGCTCAGGTGTGCCGAGGAAGGACTTCGCACGACGGAGGATGCCCAGTCGGCGACTGGCTTTGGAGGCCAGCTTGGAAATGTGGTTTTCCCAAGAAAGATCATGGCAGATAGTGAGACCCAAAAGCTTGAGCGACAGAACTTCTTGGAGAGGATTGTTGAGAAAGTAGATGGGAGGGTTGTCCAGTCGATCTTTTCGGAGAGACATAGTAAGAGTGTGAGATTTGTCAGGATTGAAAGACATGTTCCACTTGTTTGACCAGTCTGTGATTTTGTCCAGGTCTGCAGAGAGTGAGGAGGCTGCAGACTGCCGATCTGAGGGAAGAGGATTGGAGCGGCAGAGAGTGGAGTCATCAGCAAAGAGATAGAGAGGATTTTCAAGAGAGTCAGAGAGATCATTGATGAAGACCAGAAAAAGCACGGGGCCCAGAACACTGCCTTGAGGAACTCCAGCCTGAACAGGAAGAGGAGATGAGAGAAACCCATTCAGGGCCACACGTTGACGACGACTAGAGAGGAAGTCCGCCAGCCATGCGTGGAGATTTCCATGGATACCAAAGGAGGAGAGTTTGGTGAGCAGAGCGGGGTGCCAGACCGTGTCGAAGGCACGTGATATGTCAAGGGAGACAGCTCTAATTTCCTGTTTGGCATTGAGGACCTCCATCCATTGTTGAGACAGCAGAAGCAGCATGTCCAGAGTAGAGTGACCTGGTCTGAAACCAAATTGATGATCAGAGATCAAGCGATTGGAGAAGAGGAAAGATTTCATATCCGAAGCAATGATGGATTCCATGACTTTGCTGATAATTGGGAGAAGGCTGATTGGTCTGTAGTTGCTAGGATCTGTTTTTGCACCTTTTTTGTGCAAAGCGGTGATGTTGGCTGATTTCCAAGCAGATGGCAGTTGACCTTGAGCAAAAGAGAGGGTGAAGAGAACAGAGAGAGGGTGAGATAGAGCGGCAGAGCAGGATTTTAGGACCCGTGGGCTGATGCCGTCGGGTCCAGTTGCAGAATCTGAGTCGAGGGTTGACAGAAACTTTTCCACCTTGTCAGGAGGAAAGGACACGGAGTCCAGGAGCAGCAGGGTACGACTGGGTATGGTGGGTACAGAGAGGGATGGGTTTGGGACACAAGATTTAGAGGCAAACACAGAGTTGAGGCATTCAGCTTTTTCACGTGCGGAGTCAGCTGTGTAGCCGTTTGAGGTAAGGGAGGGGATGGAGGGGGAACAAACACCAGAAACGGATTTGACCAGACGCCACCAGGATTTGGAAGAGGGAGACAGCTAAGAGAGTTCGGTCTTGAGAACGGAGAGATATTGTTTCCTGGCTCTCCTGAGGGTGGACACACACTTGTTTCGGGCTTTGTGAAAGGAAATGAGATTTCCTTCCGTTGGATTTGCTTTCCAGGAGACGAAGGCAAGTTGTTTCTGGGCAACAGCCTCACCACAAGATTCCGTGTACCATGGACGGGAGGAAGGGTATGACAACTGAAGACGAGATGGGATAAATCTGTGCATGAGAGAGAGCAATTTACTTTGGAAGAATTCCCAGGATGAGTTGATGTCAGAGGTGGTAGAGATGGGAGACCAGTCCAGATGATTGATGGCTGCTTGAAGACCGTGCCAGTTGGCCTGAGTGAAATGCCAGACTCGTCGACGCTGAGCAGGCTCCCTGAGGATGGTCAGAGAGATGTCCACTTTAACAAGGACATGATCAGATGATCCGATTGGAGCAGAAGAAGAGCAGCAGACATTTTCAGGGAAGTTAGTCATAACCAAGTCCAGAAGAGAAGATGTTCCGTTGACCGAGATCCGGGTCGGGAAATTGACAGATTGTGTCAGTCCCAGTGAGTCGCAGAAGTCCTTTGCTGAGGAGCCATGGCTGGTGAGAGAGGTACCCACACCCAGCCAACTGGCATGATGACAGTTGAAGTCACCACATATGAGGAAGAGAGAGTTGGGATGAGTAGATAGAAGTTGGTCCATATCATCAGACAGCGAGATGTAGATGGAGTCATCACTGTTTGGTGGACGGTACAACACACATATGAACAAGAGGTGGGAGCGAAGGGGAAGCCGTAGCCAGAGGTATTCCTGGGGGTGAGGTGGAGAGAGTGCAGTGCAGGGCGAGTGAGGAAGAGAGTTTTTGATAAAGATAGCAACCCCGCCTCCAGGACGAGGCTCAGGTCTATCATACCGGAGGAGGGAGTAGCCCGGGAGAGATACTATGGAATCAGAGACATCATAAAGGAGGAAAGTTTCTGTTAAGCAGATCACGTCTGGTTTGACAGAAGCAACCTGTATGGAGAGATCAGTTAAGTTTGAACGAAGGCCCCGGATGTTTGAGGTCCATACCGTTAATGAAGAGGAAGGGGGAGCATCAGATACAGAACAGGGGGGAGGAGGGGTAGGGTAAGATGTGGAAGAGGTGGAAGAGGTAGGGAGAGCTGTTGAAGGTGTGTTAGAGATTTCAGAATAGCTCGGAGAAAGGGAAGGATGGGGCGGACAAAAGGTTTGATGGTGATTGGGTGAGCCACAATGAGGTGTTATTTGAGGAGGGGGAAGAGCGAGGCAGAAGGTTGGGGGAGATGGAGGTGAGAGTTTGAAGGGGGAAGAAGCGAGGAGGACGCTTTGAGGAGGGGGAGTGAGAGGGGGGAAATTGAGAAGCAATGAGGGTGGGGAGATTTGAAGGGGAGGGGTGAGGGGGGAGTTTGGGTGGGAACGGACAAGGGGAGGGATTTGAAAGGGATGGGATATGGGGGAGATTTGGAGGGGAGGGGTGAGGCAGGAGTCTAGGAGGGGAGGGGCGAGGGGCAGTTGTTCCCCCTCAATCCCCTCCCTTACCTACCCAACGGCTACACAGCTGACTCCGCACGTGAAAAAGCTGAATGCCTCAACTCTGTGTTTACCTCAAAATCTTGTGTCCCAAACCCGTCTCTTTCTGTACCCACCTTACACAATCGTACCCAGCTGATCCTGGACTCTGTGTCCTTCTCTCCTGACAAGGTGGAGAAGTTTCTGTCAATCCTCGACTCTGATTCTGCAACTGGACCAGACGGGATCGGCCCACGGGTCCTAAAATCCTGCTCTGCCGCTCTTTCACACCCTCTCTCTGTTGTCTTCACCCTCTCTTTTGCTCAAGGTCATCTACCATCCACTTGGAAATCAGCCAACATTATCGCTTTACACAAAAAGGTGCAAAAACAGATCCTTGCAACTACAGACCAATCAGCCTGCTCCCAATTATCAGCAAAGTCATGGAAACAATCATTGCTTCAGATATCAAATCCTTCCTCTTCTCCAATGGCTTGATCTCGGATCATCAATTTGCATTCAGACCAGGTCACTCTTCCCTGGACATGCTGCTTCTGCTGTCTCAACAATGGATGGAGGTCCTCAATGCCAAACAGGAAATCAGAGCTGTCTCCCTTGACATATCACGTGCCTTTGATACGGTCTGGCACCCCACCCTGCTCACCAAACTCTCCTCAAATAGTATCCATGGAAACCTCCATGCATGGCTTGCGGACTTCCTCACTGGTTCACAGGCAGTGTTCTGGGCCCTGTGCTTTTGCTGGTCTTCATCAATGATCTCTCTGACTCTGGAAAATCCTCTCTATCTCTTTGCTCTGGGGTTCTTAACCTGGGGTATCCATACCCCTTGAGGGGATGGGGACCAAAATCTGGGGGCACGGTAGGCACGGATACCCAAACTTGGCCCATTTTCTTGGTAATAAGTTACCAATTTTCATCCAAAAAAAATAGGCAATTAAAGTAAAAACACCCCTCAGAATGCACCACAGAGCACCTAGAAATCCAAAAAATTCTAGGGGGACATGCCCTCAGTCCCCCCTAGCTACGCGTACCTTCGGTGCGCCTTGGTCAGTCGACAGTCTGGTGAAGGGGGTATGGGGACATCGTGGGCAATCCGTTGGGGGTCTTGACAGGGGAAAAGGTTAAGAACCCCTGTTTGCTGATGACTCCACTCTCTGCCGCTCTAAACCTCATCCCTCAGTTCGGCAGGCAGCAAGCAGCCTCCTCACTCTCTGCAGACCTGGACAAAATCGCAGACTGGTCAAACAAGTGGAACATGTGTTTCAATCCTGACAAATCTCACACTCTCACTTTGTCTCTCCGAAAAGACTGTCTGGACAACCGTCCCATCTACTTTCTCAACAATCCTCTCCAATAAGTTCTGTCACTCAAGCTTTTGGGTCTCACTATCAGCCATGATCTTTCCTGGGAAAACCACATTTCCAAGCTGGCCTCGAAAGCCAGCAGCCTACTGGGCATCCTCTGTCGCGTGAAGTCCTTCCTTGGCACACTTGAACTCCTCACCACATACAAGGCTTTCATCCGCAGCTTGATGGAATACTGCTCTCCCCTCTGGGCTGGTGCTCCTGCCTCACACCACGCTCGGCTTCACGCTGTTGAAACCAAAGCTTTCAGAATCATTGGAATCTCCCGTGATGAAGCTGACTCCGAAGGCCTTTCACTCCCTCACCGCAGGCAGGTTGGTGGTCTTTCTGTCCTCTACAGACTCCCCTCCGGCCTAGCTCCCCCAGCTCTGTGTGTGCTCTGTCCCCCAAATATTCCTTCAGGTCGCACAAGATCTGCCTGCATCCTTATTCTGGTGAAACTGCCAAAATCAAGACTCTCTGCTCACCTTCATTCTTTCATTCCTCCTATCTCCCGTTTCTGGAACAAACTCCCTCACTCTCTTCAACCCCGCTACTCCCTCCAGGTCTTTAAAACATCTGTTCACCACCATCTCTTATCTTCCTCCATCCAAAACCTTGATCTTTTCTACCCCTGTGAATTCACCCCAGATCCACTTTTTTGAAATACCGACTTCTTTCCTGGAAGTCCCAACAGTGTCCATTTGTTTTATACCTCTCCCACCCCCTCTTCTCATGCCCCCCTCCTCTTCTTATGCCCCCCCCCAAGCCCTCTCCCTCCCACAGATCTCCCGATGCCCCTGTTCTGTACTGTTGTACTTGTGTGCTTCCCTCTCTCCCCATCTTGTCTCCCGCTGCCTTTATTATATGTTGTTTTTTTTTGTCATTAATGTTAGCTCTTACACGAGCCTCGATCTTTTATACAAAAAAAAAAGTGCTCGTAAAGACCTTCTAATTTAGCTCAAGGCAGTGATGTTTTGTCTCTTGCTGTCTTTATGATTGTGCATGCGTACTTGCAATTTTCAGAAAGTCATATCTGTATCATACCTCTACTTTGATCCAAAGATGTGGGGCTCTTATTTTGTATGTGCCGCATGCAGGTGCAGCAAATGTGACGCAGTCTTTATGAAGAAGTCAAACCTGTGGAAACACGAACGTGTGCATTGTTCTCCCAGCACGTTCACCTTGAGCGGTGCGTCGACGTCAACGAGCTCAACACCCCTTAGGTCACGGCTTTCCTACCCCTGCCGAAATACACGCTCCAAGGCGGGATGCCTGGGTAATTCGCTGCAATTTCCGCCCTTTTTCCCTCTCTTATGCTGACACGCATCCATGTTTTGTCTGCTTGTATGATGGTTACTTGAAGACAAGAGGTAGTTTTGACCTCAAGTCAGTCGCTTGAAAATTACAATTGCTGTCAGGCTTATTGGCTTTCATGAATAAGACTGCTTTTCATCCTTAGCACAGTGGTGTTCAAAGGCCTTTTCAGGAAAGAAAAAAAGAATCCCTCACATATAAACTGGGAAGTCACTTTGATCACATGTTAATTACACACCATCTTCTCAATGGAAGGACACTTGGAGCGGCTAGACAGTGGAAAGTGATGCTTCGCACAGGGGAAATGTAAAAGTTCCAATATTGTAAAAGAATATGAATTCCAAAGTTTTGCTTTTTGCAAATAGCTGCACACATGATAATTGTTGTTGGATGTCCTTTGTACTGAAGAAGGCCGTTCACATAAAACACACACACCACCTGGTCAACTTGTTTATCGAGATAGAAAGTGGTGTAACTTGATTTGGAGGAATCTCCAAAAAGATGAGATCACTTTATTTTATTTTTTGTATACTAATTGGAGGCTCGTGTAGGAGCTAACACATTGAACATATAATGAAGGGAGCGGGAGACAAGAGTGGGGGAGAGAGAGTGAAGTACAACAACAGTAGAGAACACGGACATCGGGAGATCTGTGGAAGGGAGACGCACTTGTTACCCGCATTACAGGGAGGAATTAGTAATTTGTTCAGGGTGCTGGAGATAACTCACCCACTCTTCGCGAACGACACCGTGGGATCTTTAACATCCACCAAATAATGCCGGCAGACGAGACAACCAGTTGAATGTCCTTCTGAAGGATGGCGTGTCCATTCATGCTTCGTCCTGACTGTGAATCACCGTGATGGCAGTTTATAGCTCTGTTGGGATTTGAACCCAGGCTAGACAACTCAGAGACAAGTGTCCTGCCAGCCCTACATAATAATTATTACCTTCGCCAGAGGATAGGGTATTGCATTTGAGCCCGTTTGTTTGTTACTTGCCGGAAAAGATTCCGTCAAGTATGTTGGTCGGTTGGTTTGTCTGTCTGTCTGTCTGTTTGTGCACAGTACTACGTCTGCACCGTTGCACATAGAATCGCCATACTTTACACACATATTTGTCTTGCCCTGGAATGGACTGTGCCCAATTTTGAACTCTCTGGGCCCAAGGCCTCCATTATGATGTCATAATTTGATAATTCGACAAGTGCAAAACTTCATCCAATCAAGATGCAATTTCTTAAGCGCCATGTTGGCATAAACTGGTGGAGAAAAAAATAACAATGGTGACGTCATCGGTCACGTGGTTCGGCCACCATCTTGGAAAAACCGAAAAACTTTGCACCTCTATATCTCCGAAAGTTCTGAATAGAAAGAATTGAGACATGGCTCATTATAAAGAACTCTCCATGGGGAATAAAATATGTTAATGATGATGTCATAGGTGCCTCCATTATGACATAATAATTCGACAAGTACAAAACTTCATCTGATCAAGATGAAATTTCTTGAGCATAATCTCGGAATAAATTAGTTTAGAAAACAAATAATGATTACGTCATCGGTCACGTGGTTCGGCCGCCATATTTTTAGTTCTGGCAAGTAAGCGTCTTTGGGCTTCTTGAAAAGCGCTATATAAAATAAATGTATTATTATTAAGTCCTCGGTCTCTGGCCGATTTTTCATTTGTTTGTCTGTCTGTTTGTCCGCACAGAATAGATGTGATATTCTCTGCAACCATTGGTCCGGTCCGATTGACAGAAAATTTTCACCTTCGGTGCACCTCCTCATATATAATTTTTTAAATGATAATTATGACGTCATAGGTTACTTGGTGCGGGCGCCAATTGGAAAACCCGAAAAACTTTGCACCTCTATATCTCCAAAAGCGCTGCATAGAAAAAATTGAGACATGGCTCGATTTTGTAAGAACTCTCAATGGAGAATAACATATATGTTAATGATGGTCATAGGTGCCTCCATTTTGACGTCATAATTCCACAAGTGCAAAGCTTCATCCAATCAGGATGAAATTTCTAGGGATAAAGCATCAGGAATCTCCAAAAAGATTTCTCAGGAGCCTCATCTAGGGATAAATTGGTGGAGAAAATAATAATGATGATGTCATGCCGTGTTTCGGCCGCCATATTTGTTTAAACACAAAAGCCTTTAAAACCACAAAAACACGTCCAGGCGAGGGTCTGCAATCGCTGATTGCTCTTTCTTGTTTGATGTTGGTTTCACGTGTATTTGCATGTAATAATTGCAATTAAAATAAATTGTTTTACTTTTATTTTTCAGACAAATGAAGGCATCAATCCACTTGGGGTGAGAAAGAAAACTTGCTTCATCGCACTGATCTTTCCACCATTACTTAACCATCATCACCAAAACCTCATGTGGGACGTCAAACAGTTTTCAGGAAGTTATGCAACTTTCAAAGACTTTCAACCCCTGTGCAAAACCATGATCTGTTCTTCCCCCATCAATTGCTGAAATGTTAATGAGTGTGGAGGCACTGTTGTCTCAAAGCAGACTAGTTCACCCCTCCCAGCCCGTTTTGTTCTGTGAAGAGACAACTTTCTACATTTGTCTTGTTTCACTCCAAGGGGCTGGTTGTTCTGCTGTTGTTTTCTTTGTGTAGCCCCCACCTCGAGTGGCCTAAGGCTTTGTGGTGGGCAATATCCCATTAAAAAATAAAATAAAAACAAATACCTCTCCCCCCACCTCCTTCCAAATTTCCAGTTTTCGTTCCTAAGTTTGCTTCTGTATTCATCTTGTCCACCTTATGCATCTTCCCCTAACCCCTCATTCCTCCTCACACCCATGATTTGCCCAATTCTCGCTCTATTTTTCCCCTCAAACCTGCTGTTGGTGTTTCCTCCCCCCCCCCCCCCCCCCTCTCTCTATTGTTACTCTCGCCTGAGGAGAGGGTATTGCATTTGAGTCCGTTTGTTTGTCCGCATAGAATAAATATGATTTTCTCTGCAACCGTTGGTCCAATTGACTGTATACTCCACCTGTATATTTTTAAACGATAATTATGACGTCCTTGGTCAAGTGGTATGGGGCACCATCTTGGAAAAACTTTGCACCTCTATATCTCCAAAAGCACTGCATAGAAAAAATTGAGACATGGCTCATTGTAAAGAACTCTCCATGTGCAATAACATATGTTAATGATGATGTCATAGGTGCCTCCATTATGACGTCATAATTCGACAAGTACAAAACTTGATCCGATCAAGATTAAATTTCTTGAGCGTCATCAAGGGATAAATTGGTGGAAAAAAAATATGATGACGTCATCGCTCGCCATCTTGGAAAAATCGAAAAAAATAGCACCTCTATATCTACAAAAGCGCTGCATAGAAAAAATTGAGGCATGGCTCATTGTAAAGAACTCTCCATGTGGAATAACATATGTTAATGGTGATGTCATAGGTGCCTCCATTATGATGTCATAATTCGACAAGTACAAAACTTGATCCTATCAGATGAAATTTATTGAGTGTTATCTCGGGATAAATTGGTGGAGGGAAAAAAATGATGACGTCATCGGTTGCCATCTTGGAAAAACCGAAAAAAATTGCACCTCTATATCTATGAAAGCGCTGCATCGAAAAAATTGAGACATGGCTCATTGTAAAGAACTCTCCATGTGGAATAACATATGTTAATGATGATGTCATAGGTGCCTCCATTATGATATCATAATTTGACAAGTACAAAACTTCATCCAATCAAGATGAAATTTCTTGAGTGTCATCCAGGGATAAATTGGTGGAGAAAAAAAATAATGATGACGTCATCGGTCACGTGGTTCGGCCGCCATATTTGCCTTTAAAAACACTGAAAACACGTCCTGGCGAGGGTCTGCAATCTCTGATTGCTCTTGCTGGTTCATTTTGTTCTGTTGCATCCTGATCCGTGCAGTGTTCTAGCTCTTCCACGAGCCGCAACTTTGTATACAACAAATAATAATAATGGCTACGATCCTTTTTTAGTAACATAACTATATCCTCATTGTTTACTCATTTCCTTGCATTAAGCAACATTTGATGAAGCGGTGTCCAACTGGAAGAGAGAGCAAAAACAAAATAGAAAGTCATCACCAAAACGGAATTTATTCTCTTTAAAATGTCTTACTTTCTTTTTGGTACAGAGTTCTAATTTGAAGGTTTGTGAAATGTTTTATTCACTTTGATGTGCATTTTAACGTTTCTCTGAAAATGCTGCAGGATGATTGATAACTTTGAAATATAACATCAAATGTACGTTATCGAGTTTTTCTTGTGCGTCCCTCTTCTATACACCATAGTATGTGCTTTGCTTGTGTCTACATAGTTATTTAATTCCGGGATTATTGTTGTTTGGTAAATGAAAACATTTATCATTGCAACATAGAATGTATTAAACTAACTGTAATTGCTTAACCAACCGTTGAATTTGTAGTTTGTTTAAGGTTTGCTTTACTTTTATCCTCCTTGAGTTTGGCAGCCCCGTCGCCTTGTTGTCTGTTGTACAACCAACCCAGCCCTTGGATCCGATGGGCCATGGATATGAATGTGTAGCCAGGCTGTTCTTACTCTCGTCCTTTAGAGTTCCAAAGCAAGTTTGTTCCCACCCAATTGCCGAACAATTCCCAGTTATCCCCTCCCATTATATACATATATACATCTGTATTTTTTTCTCCTTACTACCTGAAAATGGAATGTGTGTGCCTGCCTGTGCAACATCTGATAAAGGTGATATTTAGGTATGGTTAAAAAAAAAAAAAAAATACAAGATATTTTGTCCTTGAAGAAAACCATTTATGAAAGGAGTCGAGTTCAGGAATAAAGAAGTTGTTGAAACTATTCTGTAGAGTATATTATGAGAATGTTCATCCACTTAGCCTTACCCTCTCTCCCTGTGCCTTCTCCAAGTGATATTTAATCAAAGACCCAAAACGTTGTTGTTTGATTTTAACTCATTCAGTTAATTGTGGCACTTTCTCCTAGCAGGAGGAAGGAGGGGGCTTTACTTATATCTACCCATTTGGCAACTGTATTCAGATGTCCTGCTGCTCTTGGATCAGTTAGTTGTGTTCACAATTTGCCCAAATTATGGCCACAGATGCTCTTTGTTTGTGGGATCGAATATCTTACGACCAAATGCCGTTAATCTTGCCAGATGTGGTTATTTTCTTACCATATATGTCCACAGTTTTGGTGTCATCAGGAATTGTTGGAATAATGTTCTGTTATTTTTAATGCACTGTGCATTGTTTGCATCCAAAGGAGAGGCGTCACTACTTGCTGTACCTCGATGCCGAGGATGTGGTCTGTGTTTCAAAATAAATGGGGTTGTCAAGGTTACATATCCGTTGGTGTGAGTCGAGTCTTATTCTGCTGGAGATACGTATATCTGCCACATCCATACTGGAAAACTGGGTGTTGTTGATCTGCTCCCCAATAAGAGGTGTCAATAAGACCTGAAAAGTGGGCCATTTTGGATTTTCTTATTTTTGCAACTCTCAGGAAGTACGAGAGAGCTTCATTGCTATGCTACATAACATCAAAATGGAAAAGTAGTTGGAATTTTTAAATTATATTTGTTATAATTATAGATATCTTTGCATAGTCCCATTGACATTATTTGGCAATCGATCACTCTTCGGCTTCTTTGTCATTGATCCTCTCTAATTTCAAAGAAAGTTTGCCACATTTAGAGCAAAACAGATTTTGAGCCAAAATCATGGATCGCTTGGTCAAACGGTTTTTGAGATGCAGGTCATTGATGCTTGGTCTGGCCTGGCCTATACCAGCTGTTGTTCAAAATTTCATAACCTCTCTCCCGTTCAAGCTGGAAAGGTGATTCACGCATTTTAGAGTTTTTAAGGAATTAACAAATTTTATTGTGTGGAAAAGACCCTAAAGTGAATAGTAATCTTGTTTGTAGTCTTTGGTGGTGGTGAAGTCAAAGTGAATGGAAGGAATGCTTTTTGGATGCAAAATCCAACAGCTGTTGAGGAATGATTATTTTCTCAGCAAAAGTCTCTGTAGGATGGCTTTGGCAGTGAGTCACTTCATTTACTGACACCATCGTGGGGTTCCTTTCTGTCTATACTATTCATCCTTAATTCCGTCATCTAGTTAAGGTTGCACATGTTGTGAAAGTGCTTGCAGGTTTTACTCTGGTGTGCACAGCAATTGGGCAAGTTGGTGATCCTTTTCACCTTCACCAAGGAATTTGAGGCACTTCTGGAGTTGGTGGATGGCAATTGTGTCATGGGTGTTGCAGTCAGAAACTGGAACGGCACCCGGTAGAGCGCCTACCTCCACCAGGCTGAACAGTTTATGTTTTGTATCCCACTGATAGGCCGGATCTGGATCATCAACCAAAATCTAACCGGCTTGTTTACATCTAACCAACTCATCCAGCTGGTTTTGTCATAACCCGTCCACATATTTTTGAAATACTTTTTGAATACATATTTTTTTGCCCCATTTCTCAATGGCGAAGAATCACTTTAAAATGTAAATAATTCTTGTGTCTGGATTCATATTCGGATCTTCACCAAAATTGATTCGTCCTTGTCACACATCCAACCTGTCCACTAAGCTTCATCCGTATCTGTCCCATAATTTTTTGAGATATCGTGCTATATATCGGTTTTAGCCCTATCAATCAATGGTGAAGAATCACTTAAAACGTATATTAGCCGGATCCAGATTCAAATCTTCACCAAAATCTCATCGTTTCGTCTTTGTCACATACCTAACTTCCACACCAAATTTCGTCTGAATCCATCCAACTTTTGAGATATCCTGTTCACAAGCAGACAGACGGGTGAAAAAATAACCTCCACCCATCTTTGGTGGCGGAAGGAACTAGAGATTTCATAGACCATGTTACCCCACGGTTCTTTGAGAAACAAACTGATGAAAGGAGGACAGTCCTGCATTATGAAGGAATAATTACCTACGAGGTTCCCAATACGGGGAATACGTCCGGAAACAAATAATTGAACTACAGTGACTCCAAAGTCTCTTTGAAATACGCATGATGCTTAATGATGAAATCCTGGTGTTGCAGAAGTTTAATATGGCTCCAAAATTAATGTACAAAGCTATCAAACTGTAGTTTCTCACTCTCCCTATCTGTACAAAGCATTGAACGATCAGTCAATACCAATTTCTTGGACTTGCCAGCTTCAATCACCTTTTAATGAAATCTTCCTCCCTAAAGTCTTGCTTCTAACTTCATGGAATCCCCACATTCCTCACACGATTGGAAGAAGCACTTCTGCCCGGGAGGATTGCATTGAAGTTGGGCAAGGCTGCGGTAGTAGTGCTTGAGAGGGATGCTGTCTTCTGTGAGCGAATTCATCTCAGCACCAATTATATTATCATTTGGCATTTTGATGAATTGCACAAATGAATGGTGCAAAGTGAGTTCCTGAAGATCCTGCAGGATATACTGCCTATAATGCAATTAGGCAGGCTTTCGCACTCGGATACTTTTCTTCAAAAAGTTGCAATGCTTATTTTGATTTGCAATGAGATTATTTTGCGTGTGCTGTCTCTTACGATCAGCACAGGAGATGCACAGTCCAGGAATTACACTGCCTTCAGAAAGTATTCACAGCCCTTGACTTTTTCACATTTTGTTGTGTTACACCCTGAATTTAAAATGGATTAAATAGATATTTTTTGTCATTGATCTACACAAAATCAAAGGGAGGCGCAAAGCTTCCCTCCCTTTATATAAGGGATCGTTTCTCTGCATGCAGCTTCAACATAACAACACACAACAACAACATGCATTTTAAAGGCCATTTTCCCTGCTAGAACGGGGGTTAGCCTTGCGGTCCCCATGACAATCTTCTCCATTTTGCCCTATTTTCTGCATCTCTCCTTGTTAACCCCCTTGCCCGCATTTCTTCTTCCACCATCTTTAGCCAAGTCTTTCTCGGTCTTCCCCATACTCTACTTCCTTCTACATTCATTTCCATCACTCTTCTCAACCAGTCACTTTCATCCTTCCTCAACACATGACCAAACCATCTCAACCTGTTCCTCTTCACAACATCAATCACAGGCTCTATTCCCATCATCTTTCGCAATTCATCATTTGTCTTCCCCTCTCTCAACGATACTCCGCACATCCATCGAACCATTCGCATTTCCACCCTTTCCAACCTTCGTTGCTGCTCTACGTTCATTACCCATGTCTCGCTCCCATAAATCATAACACTTCTCACACATGCAGCATACACCTTTCTCTTCAGCTTCAACGACACTCCCCTCCTCATCAGCACGCCACTCAGTTCCCGAAACTTCTTCCATGCACATCTCACTCGAGCAACCGTTGCCGAGTCTGATCCACCTCCTCCATTCAGCATGTCTCCGAGGTAGCAAAATGTTTTCACACCTTCCGGCTTCACGCTGTCTCCAAGATCCAACTCAACATTTCCTCCATCTGCAGCTCCCTCTGTGCACACCTTACATTTGAATGTAGCTGCCACACTGGTTAATGACCCTCTCAGACCACTACATTTTTGATGAACCCACTCAGCGCACATTGTACATTGAATGGAGTTCACTCCAAAACCCTTCCGACACACAGCACAGGGCCACTTCCCAGTTCTTTCCACCTCACCACATGCTTTACCACTTGCCATCACCTTCGTCTTTCCGATATTCACCTTCAGACCTTTTGTCTCCATACATTCCTTCCACTTGTTCATCTTTTCCTTCAGTCCATCCATACTTTCCGCAATCAACACCAGATCATCTGCATACAACACCTCCTATGGTAAACCCTCCTTTACGTTCTGAGCCAGCACCTCCATCACAGCTACAAATAGTAGTGGACTTAGTACCGACACCTGATGCACTCCCACCTTCACCTCAAACTCACCACTGTTCCCGTCCTTCGTCCTTACAGCTGTGCGCGCTCTTTTGTACATTGCCATCACTACTCTGATCAACCATTCCTCCACTCCTAACTTCCTCATTGCCCATGTCAATACTTTGCGTGGAACCCTATCGAATGCTTTCTCCAGATCAACAAACCCAAGAAACAACTTCTTCCTCTTCTCCATGTACTTCTCCTGCAACTGCCTCACAATGAAAAGCGCGTCTGTCGTTCCTCTTCCTGGCATAAATCCAAACTGCATTTTGTCGATCTTCACTTTCTTCCTTATCCTCCTCTCCAACACCCTTTCCAATACCTTCATTCCATGCTCCAATAACTTTATCGCTCGGTACGAGCCACACTCCAGAGGGTCACCTTTCCCCTTGTATAGAGGGACTAGGGTGCTCAGTTCCCAATACACTGGAATGCAGCCTTCTTTCACCACCAGATTACAGATCTCTGTCATTCTCTTCACACCCCAACTTCCTGCTGCCTTCAACATATCTCCCACAACTCCCGTCGGCCCTCCCGCTTTTCTACTCTTCATTGCTTTTATCGCTTCCTCAACTTCCTTCTCAGTTATCTTCTCTGCCGGTCCTAAAACTGGGTTACTCTCTATGTTGCCATCCCATTCATTCTCTGTATTCAACAGCATTTCCATATATCTTTTCCATCTTCCTTTAATTCCATCTGGGTCCACAACGATTTGTCCCACTTCATCCTTCAAGCAACTCACCCCCATCACATCACACCTCTCTTTCGCTATCTGCTTTGCAATCCTGAATACCGCTCTCTGACCCTCTTCCGAATCCAAGCGTTCTCCGAACATTTTCCTAAATGCCTCCTGCGCCTTTGCTACCTCTTTCTTTGCAGCCTTCTTGGCTGCCTTATAACTTTCATGCTCTGCTGTTTCTGCTCCCGTACCCTTTGCCTTCTGCCACTCCTTGAACTTCTTCCTCTTCTCGTCAATCCTCTTTCCAACTTCATCATCCCACCACCATGTTTCCGAGTGCCTCGGTGGTCCTTTTGTCCATCCACATACCTCACCAACGGCTCCCAACAGGCTAGCTTTCATTGACATCCAACCACTTTCAAGCTCAACCACATCATCCTCTACCCTACTCAGCCTCTCTTTTAATGCCTCCCTTACTGTCACCTCTTTCAACCTCCACACCTTCATTCTCGGTTGGTACTTCACCCGCCGAGCTCTCCTCGCACCTTTCACCCTTATGTCGCAGACAACCAAGTGGTGCTGTGAAACAGCCTCCTCCCCGGGATCACCTTTGTGTCCCGGAGGTGCCCCCTATCTCACCTATGCACCATCAGGTAGTCAACGGTTGTCGTCGACCCACCTGACGTGTATGTAACACGCTTATTATCCTCTTTCTGGAACTGAGTATTACAAATCAACAAATCAGCTCCATCAGCAAACTCCAAAATCCTTTCACCTTCTCCATTTCTCACACCATATCCGTAACCCCCATGAACTCCCTCAAAACCATCCATACTCCTTCCCACATGTCCATTTAGGTCTCCTCCTACCACAACAACTTCCTCATCTTTCACGTTTTCCATCAGCTTCTCTATCGCACACCAGAACTTGTCCTTCTCTTCATCGCTCCGACCAACCTGCGGAGCATATCCCGAGATGACGTTCACCAAGAGATTTCCAATCATCATTTTCACCATCATCAACCTATCACTCACTCTAGTCACACTCACCACACTGTCTACAAACTCCTCAGAAAACAGGACACCAACGCCATTCACGCCCTCCGGGCACCCTTGCCACACAAACTTGTATTTCTGTCCCTTCCTACCCTTCACCATTCTTACACCACTTCCCTTCCATCTCGTCTCTTGCACACAACATATGTCGACTCTTTTCTGACCAATACTTCCACCGCTTCTCCTGATCTCCTGTCATTGTTCCTACATTCCATGTCCCACACCTCAGAAACCGATCTTCACTTTGGGCTGTACCCTGCCCATATGTAGTTGTAATTGTCATGGTTCTCTTTTTGAGGCAATGTTTTTATGGCCGGATGCCCTTCCTGACGCCAACCCTCTTAGTCTCTTACGACATGCAGGGATACGGTGTACCTATTCTAATCCAGGGTACACACTGGGAAACGTTTAAAACATGGAAATTCTGGGAGGGGGGGGGGGGGGGAGAGCGGCGTCAGCATCATGGCTGCGGTTTAAACATATTTAAATAATATTTAAACAAAACCATGAAAAATAATCTGGGAAAAGTCTCTAAGTGAGGACGTGGATTTGAGAAAGAAGGAACAGGGGTGTAAGAAAAACGAGATATAGGGGCGGGGCACAAGTCGAGACGAGGAGGAGAGCGAACAAGCACTTGTCCGGGAGGAGAGAAAGAATTAATAAAGAATTTTTTTGTTTGTTTATTTGTTTGTTTTGTTTTTAAAACGTTGGACAAAGAGTAAGATGTTCATGAGAGGTAGGGGGGAGAAAAGAAAATCAAAGAAACAAGCAAATACTATGAAGGAAAGAACTTGTATTCACAAAATACTGACGGGGGGAGGGAGCTTGGAGAGACCAGGCCGCGCATGAGGTGCGAACAAAAAACGACTAATTACACACAAATTTGCAATAATTACAAAACCAAAACTAAATAGAAACACACAATAACACATACACAATAAAATAACCAGTGGAAATTTGACAAAGACACGAATGGGAAAATACTCAAACTTTGATGTCGTGGAGAGATCGAAGCAAGCCTCGTCGCTCGAGGGACCGGAAGTCATGCAGCTTCAACATAAATATAAAAAAAACACCTTTAGAGGCCATTTTTCCCCGCAAGCGGGGGTTGGCCTTTTTCGGGAACTGTGGTTGTTGTTGTTTTTCGGTCCCCTTTTTGAAGCAATGTTTTACGGCCGGATGCCCTTCCTGACGCCAACCCTTTTTGCCGCCTTTAACGACAAGCAGGTCTTTCAGTCTTCAACATGGAGACTGAAAATTCGTTTCCCGGCTTCCACTGGATGAAATCGGCTGCAAATTACATAAGTAAATGCTTTGTACGTCGAGGTAATATCTATCTATAATTCCATTAATCTCTGTGTGTATGTGTGTATGTGTGTATGTGTGTATGTTTGTCTGTGACCGCTGTTTCTCGACAACCACGGGTCCGATATACTTTAAACTTGCCAGGTATATTGCTGGGGACCCGAGGATGTGCCTTTTCAAGGTTTCATATTAATCGGACAATTACTTACCGAGCTATGTCCAAAAAACGATTCAACCAATCAGAGAGCAGCGAGCTATCGCGTGTGCCGAACGTGGCGAACACACTCTGCCTCGGACGGCACATTTGAGAGCGTATTCATTTATTTCACGTTGGAAAACTATGTTGCCGTTAAACTATGTTTTAAAACTAATTAAAACTACTATCTATAATTCCACGGGTCCGATAAAAAACACCGTACTCGCAAGCCGTTCGCTTTGGACCAAACCATTTCATGTAAATAGAGGGGGGGGATTGTCACCACTCGCAAGCCGTTCGCTTTGGACCAAACCATTTCATGTAAATAAAGGGGGGGGGGGATATAATTTTAGATATATATATAGTACGGGCATGCCCTAGTGTTCCAAATTTCAGCAACGTCCATTTATGCATTCTTGGGTTTTATTAAGAAAACCCTCATATTCTTGTTGGTATCTGTCCGTCTGCCCGCCCAAAATGTGTTGACACTCATATCTCAAGGACTATACATTGAAACTAGCTGAAACTTGGAATATGCATCGGCCAATAGGTCTAGTTTAATGGCTTTCAAAACAAATTTCACCTAAGTGCCATAGTTTTTGCTTTAAAATTAAATATACAGTCATGTGAAAAAGTAAGTACACCCCATGTAAAGTTTTGACTTTTTCAACATATTTCAACATACAGCTATTTGATCTTCATTTCAACAATATTGATAGATAAAGGTGATATAATATAACAAATATCATGAAACATTTACATTTTGTAGTCCATTGTATAATTTAAATAAACATTAATGCAAATTTCGCATGTGGAAAAAGTCAGTACACCCTTGGCTCTAATAGGTGGTATTGCCCCCTTTTGCAGAAATAACCTCAAGTAGGCGTTTCTTATAACTGTCTACCAGTCTCCGACATCGCCTGGGAGAAATTTTTGCCCACTCCTCCATGCAGAATTCTTTCAGCTGTGCGATGTTTGAGGGGTTTATTGCATGCACAGCTCGTTTCAAATCCCCCCACAACATCTCGATGGGATTTAGATCCGGGTTTTGACTTGGCCATTCCAGAACCCTCCATTTCTTTCTTTTCAGCCATTCCTTGGTGGATTTACTGGTACTAGGGCATGCCCGTACTATATATATATCTAAAATTATATCCCCCCCCTCTATTTACATGAAATGGTTTGGTCCATTCGCAAAGCCAAAGCGAACGGCTTGCGAGTACGGTGACAATCCCCCCCCCTCTATTTACATGAAATGGTTTGGTCCAAAGCGAACGGCTTGCGAGTACGGTGACAATCCCCCCCCTCTATTTACATGAAATGGTTTGGTCCAAAGCGAACGGCTTGCGGAGTTTGGTAAAGAAATCGCCATAGCTCGGTAACTACTTGTCCGATTAATATGAAACCTTGAAAAGGCACATCCTCGGGTCCCCAGCAATATACCTGGCAAGTTTAAAGTATATCGGACCCGTGGTTGTCGAGAAACAGCGGTCACAGACACACAGACAAACACACACACACACAGAGATTACTGGAATTATAGATAGATGTTTGGAGTCATTGTCATGTTGCAAGGTCCACCTTCGGTTGAGCTTCAACTTCTCCGACAGATGGCCTCACATTATCTTCAAGCACTCTCTGGTACAATGAAGAATTCATAGTGGATTATATGATGGTGAGCTGCCCAAGCCCTGATGCAGCAAAGCTGCCCCAAACCATAATATTTCCAGCACCATGCCTTACAGTTGGTATCAGGTTCTTGTGGTCAAGTGCTGTCTTTTGTTTTCGCCAAACATGTCTTCTGGTACTGTGGCCAAATAGCTCTACCTTTGACTCATCTGTCCAGAGCACATTGTTCCAGAAGTGCTGGTCTTTGCCTCGGTTTTTATTGGCAAACTTTAGTCTTGCCCTCATGTTCTTTCTGGACAGCAAAGGTTTCCTCCTGGCACACCTCCCATGCAGATCAAATTTGTGCAGCCTCTTTCTAATGGTAGACTCGTGCACTTTGACATCAACAGTGGCAAGAGCTACCTGTAGGTCCAGTGATGACATTCTGGGGTTCTTAGAGACTTCTTTCAGCATCTTGCGGTCTGCTCTCGGGCTGAACTTGCTGGGGTGGCCTGGCCTGAACAAGTTGGCAGTTGTTTGGAATCTTCTCCACTTGTAGATGATCTTCCGGACAGTCGAATGATTGATTTCAAATTGTTTGGAGATCTTTTTAAATCCTTTCCCAGACTCGTAGGCTTCTATAACCTTCTTTCTGAAGGCCTCAGGGAGCTCTTTTGATCTAGGCATGGTGACGCCGCACACTTCAACAACAAAGAGCAAACCAAACTAAATGTCTGAGGTTTAAATAAGACAGGTTCCTCCAAGATCCTCTCTGACGATGTTCTAATCATTTGCACCTGAGCTGGTGCACCTCATTCTAATTTTAGGTAGTGATAAATCGAAGTAGTGATAAATGTAGGGGTGTACTTACTTTTTCCACATGCGAAATTTGCATTTATGTTTATTTAAATTATACAATGGACTACAAAATGTAAATGTTTCATGATATTTGTTATATTATATCACCTTTATCTATCAATATTGTTGAAATGAAGATCAAATAGCTGTATGTTGAAATATGTTGAAAAAGTCAAAACTTTACATGGGGTGTGTAGTGAAATTATACCAAGGTGAACCCAGGGTGTGCTCGCTACAGAAGGGGTGTCTATAAGACCCGGGACAACCGGGGCGCGCGGACACTCCAGCGGAACTCACTGTGACATAGTCCTGTAGTTTGAATGGTATGTACGCCCCTAAATGCTGCGCTGACTGTCCTCTCTGTTGGACCATTGTTATATTGAATCGACCATTGCTGCTCATGAAATACTCTGATTTTAATGCCTGTTGCATGCATGTATTCTTACAGGATGTACTACAGATCTAAATGATATTAAACCTACCCAGAGGTCAAGTCGTGTCTGAGCTTGATTTTCACGACATTTAATATCATTTAGATCGCCGGAATGGCTGACCACAAGATGATCGTGGTACCGATTCTCGGAGCCGACCCTCAAGCTGAGGGATCAGCATCGGAGTTCACTCACTGGCTCAAAACGCTGGAGAATTACTTTGCTGCTCACGAAACAGAGCCCACCGCTGCGATAAAGCTGTCCGTGTTACAGGCGAAGGTCTATCACACCATTTTCCGGAACATTTCTCGATTTGGGACGTACGCTACGGCTCTAGCCGAGCTGAAGCGCCTCTACGTAAAGACACGGAGCGCTGTGCACGGCCGGCATCAACTCTCTCAGCGGCGACAGCAACCATCTGAATCGATCGATCGCTTCGCGCAGGAGTTGCGCTACCTGTTGGCAGACTGCGTGCAGGACGTCCGGACCCACGAGCAAGTGCAGGACGACTTGCTCCGAGATTCATTCATCTCCGGAATTAATTCTGGAGTCTTGCGGCTCCGACTCTTGGAGGTCGCGGATCTGACATTTACAGAAGCACTACGGCTGGCACGCGTATACACAGATGCCCGAGAACAATCTACCGCATATGATCACCCACGAGTCGTGGCGGGGACCTCGCAACTCGCGCGACCGGAGAGGGCTACCGCCGAGGATACGGAGGAGGACCCGACCACTACGGCCGAGTCTCTGGGAGCTCCTGAAGCGGACTCCGCTTCCGGCCTCACTGCTGCCGCCGCTGCCCGGCCACGGCCTGACCGGTATGCAAAATGTTATTTTTGTGGGAATCGGCAGCACCCTCGCTCTGAATGCCCGGCCCGGGAGGCTACATGCCACCTGTGCTCCACCAAGGGCCATTTTGCAAAGGTCTGCAGGAAGGCCGCTCGGGGCACGCGTCCCCGCGCGACCTTGAATGGGCTCATCGCGGAGCCAACGGATCGAGCGCCGGACGGGGCGCCTCACTCGACTTTGAAGAGCCGCTCTCCTTCTCGCGGGCCTCTGGCTACACGCCCGACCTTGGTGAGATACACCGGGCCGCCGAAACAAATGGCGCGAATGCGACCGGCCACAGCGCGACCGACCTTGACTGGCGTTCGAACGCCTACTTCAAACAAGCGACATGCTCCTGCTTTGGAAACTCCTCTCGAAGTGCGGCAAACGCAGCACGTGACTCGAGCCCCATCTGACAGCGGCTTTTACGAATTACATGCACCCACTTTGGCATATGAATCTGCAGACGGCAGAGATCTTTCTCACGTGACGCGAGCGCCATCTGGTGGCGGCTCTTACGAATTACATGCACCCACTTTGGCATATGAATCTGCAGACGGCAGAGATCTTTCTCACGTGACTCGAGCGCCATCTGGCGGCTGCTCTTACGACCAACACACACCCACTCTGGCAAATGAAACTGCTGATGAGCCAACTGACTTCAATGCTCCTGCTGAGGCCCAACCTGCCGACGCTGCCCGAAGGATTGCAGCTGGCGTGGGATCCACCCGCGAGGCGCGATCTTCTCGCCCGGCCGGTACTATACCTGCCGGGTCTGCCGGCCTTGCGCAGGCCATCATTCCGCTCACGGTCGCGGGCGTTTTTGCGCAAGCTTTGATTGACACGGGGTCCACGGATAGTTTTATCGATCAGCGACTCGTGCATCAACATGGGTGGCCGGTTCTCGGGACAACCCGCCGGATCTTCATGGCCTCTCAGGGACTTCGGTTGAGCACAAAAGGGGCGTGTCGATTGAAACTTGTGATAAAGGGACGCACGTTCCCGGACGTGTATCTCATGGTATTACCTGCTTTATGCGCTGACGTTCTGTTAGGACTTGATTTCCTTAAGCGGCATGGACGTTTGGAAATAGACTTCGGAGGGCCGGACACGCTCGCTGTGTGCGCCCTCGCTCAAATGGACATGGAGCCACTCTCACTGTTCCCCAACCTGACCACTGATTGTACCCCTGTAGCCGTCAAATCGCGGCGCTACTCTCGCGCGGACGCGCAATTCATTGCGGAAGAAACGGCCCTGCTCTTAAAGGACGGTATCATAGAACACAGTAGGTCACCGTGGCGGGCCCAAGTCTTAGTGGTGCGGAGTGAGGCCCACCGCCGGCGCATGGTAATCGACTATTCGCAGACGATTAATCGTTTTACACAACTGGATGCCTACCCCTTACCGGGGATGGACGCCCTGGTACGCCAGGTGGCCCTGTATTCCGTTTATAGCACTCTCGATCTGCGTAGTGCGTATCATCAAGTCCCCATCTCTAGGGCTGATCGTGTCTTTACAGCCTTTGAATCGGGTCAGCGGTTGTACCAGTTCACGAGACTTCCCTTTGGGGTAACTAACGGAGTCGCTTGTTTTCAGAGGGCTATGGATGACCTCGTTGCGAAGGAGAATTTGACCGATGTCTTTGTCTATCTGGACAATCTTACGGTTTGTGGGTATGACCAGGAGCATCACGACGCTAATCTGAAACGCTTCCTCGAGGTCGCGCGGAAATATCGCCTAACCATGAATGCGGCTAAGTGTCGATACTCTCTACGCACGGTAGACCTTTTGGGGTACACCGTGACCCATGGCTCCGTCTCTCCGGATAAGGAGCGTCTGCGCCCTTTGCTCGATATGGCTCCGCCTAGCGATCGGGCTTCGCTGAAACGCGCTCTAGGGCTGTTCGCCCACTACTCAAAGTGGGTGCAAAATTTCTCCGCGAAGCTCCGCCCCCTCGTGGCCTGCGACACTTTCCCCATGGGCCCGGCCGCCCTGGCGGCCTTCGAGGGCCTTAAAGTCGACATCGCTGGCGCCGCTGTCGCGACGATTGACGAGAGTGCCTCTTTCGTTTTGGAGAGTGATGCCTCGGATCATGCGATAGCGGCGACTCTCTCCCAAGGAGGCCGCCCTGTGGCTTTCTTCTCGCGGACTCTCACCTCCGCCGAGCGGAGGCATTCATCTGTCGAAAAGGAAGCGTACGCGATCGTCGAATCAATTCGGCGATGGCGGCCGTATCTGCTTGGGCGGAGTTTCCAAATCGTCACGGACCAACAGAGTGTTGCGTTTATGTACGACACCTTACATGCTCAGCGCATTAAGAATGAGAAAATCACCCGTTGGCGTATCGAACTCGCCGACTTCTGCTACACCATCAAATACCGCCCGGGGAAGGATAACCTGGTCGCTGACGCCTTATGGAGGCCGGCCACTTGCGCGGGGGTTGTAACTTTGGAGGGGCTGCGCACTTTGCACGGCACTATGTGTCATCCCGGGGTAACGCGCTTCGCGCATTTTGTGCGCGAGGGCAATCTGCCGTACTCGATTGAGGACATCCGCCGCATCTGCCGTGATTGCGCGATCTGTGCGGAACTCAAACCGCGTTTTTATAACCCTCCTATGGGGACACTCGTTAGGGCTACTAGACCGTGGGAGCGCTTGGCGATGGACTTCAAAGGGCCGCTGCCAATGTCGAGCAACTCTCGCTCTGCTCACTATCGTCGATGAGTATTCCCGATTCCCCTTTGCTTACACGTGCGGGGATATGTCGGCTGCCACGGTTATTCGGTGCCTGCAGAATTTGTTTTCTATGTTCGGGTATCCGGCCTACGTGCATACCGATCGGGGTGCGGTGTTCCTGTCCCAGGAGGTGAGGGGCTACTTGCTCCAGCATAATGTCGCTTCGAGCTACACCACCCCGTACCGGCCCCAAGCGAATGGACAGATCGAACGCTTTAATGGGATTATATGGAGGGCCGTCATGCTAAGCCTTCGGACCCTCGGCCGAGGCCTCGATAAATGGGCGTGGTCACTACCTGCCGCTCTAAACTCGATCCGGGCTCTCCTATGTACTGCCACCAACCAGACTCCTCACGAACGACTGTTCCACCACCCTAGAAGCTCCGGCAGTATCCAATCTTTACCCAGCTGGCTCGCTGAACCGGGGCCCGCCTATCTCAAACGAGCGGTTCGCGCTAGCAAGTACGACCCCCTTGTTGACAAGGTGCAGGTCCTCCAGGCTAATCCCGAGCATGCTCGCGTGTTAACGGCGGATGGCCGCGAGTCTACTGTCTCCGTACGCCATCTCGCCCCATGTGGGGACGACGACAGGGATATCGACGAACCTTGTCTACGAGTCTATGGACTCTATCGAAGCTTCCCCTATGGAACTACCACCATTACTCCCGTCGTCCCCCACTCCCGTGCCCGAAGGCACAGGGGCGCCCCCTCCGACTCCCACCTCCGGCGGCTATTCCGACACGGGGGACTCCGGGCTTGGGGACGCCGTGCCCGGTAGATTCCGAACACGAACTGGCAGGGAAGTTCGCCGCCCCGACCGCTACGGGTGGACCGACTGACGTGGATTGACGTGACCCATTCGTTTATTGCTGATGCTTGCTTGCAACCTGCCGAGCGGCAGTATAGTTCTAACGGCGGGGAGAATGTAGTGAAATTATACCAAGGTGAACCCAGGGTGTGCTCGCTACAGAAGGGGTGTCTATAAGACCCAGGACAACCGGGGCGCGCGGACACTCCAGCGGAACTCACTGTGACATAGTCCTGTAGTTTGAATGGTATGTACGCCCCTAAATGCTGCGCTGACTGTCCTCTCTGTTGGACCATTGTTATATTGAATCGACCATTGCTGCTCATGAAATACTCTGATTTTAATGCCTGTTGCATGCATGTATTCTTACAGGATGTACTACAGATCTAAATGATATTAAACCTACCCAGAGGTCAAGTCGTGTCTGAGCTTGATTTTCACGACAGGGTGTACTTACTTTTTCACGTGACTGTATATATATATATATATATATATACATATATACATACTTTCGACATCATGATGTCGACCGATATGCCTCCACCCACATTATTACATCATTATAATACTTGTACCAAGTTTGCTTTAAATCCATTCAGCTGTTATCAAGTTATTACATTTTTACCTGGCATGACCTCTGACCTTTGACCCCAAAATCTGAGCAGTTAATCTTTACATCAATATACATATCTGTACCAAGTTTGAATTAGATCCTTTTAGCCGTTCTCTAGTTATAGACCTATTACAGACTTTGAACTTTGACCTATTGACCCCAAAATCTAATCAGTTAATTTTTACATCATTCTACATAAGTGTACCAAATTTGGTCAGAATCACATCACTGGTTCACATGTTGTCGCGGTAACAGGATTTTGACCTAACATGACCTCTCCCCTTTGGCCTTTGACCTCGTGACCCCAAAATCTAATCAGTTCATCTTTACCTCATTAGACATACCTGCACCAAGTTTGACTAAGATTCCTTCAGCCGTTATCAGGTTAACGAAAACCTATCACGGACGGACAGCCGGACGGACAACCTGAAAACACCAGTGGGGGCACCTGTGGGAATCCCATGGGCATGGACCACTGATCTGTATATACTACTGGATAGAGCATCGGCCAATAGGCTTGTACAAAGCTGTGAAGCCGTCGCGCGACAGCGGCGGCCATCTTGCCACTCGCACAAGGAGGCGCGGCCTGTGTCAGTTCCTGGCGTTTGCACAACTGTGGAATGAACTACCTCGTAACATCGCAACTGAAAGTCACTCAACAAGCTGTTTTAGAAAGAAACCTAGATTATATGTGCAAAACTTTCAGAATTATACTTTGTAAATATATACAAAGTGTCATTTTCCAAACTCAATGATTGACAGACAATGTATATGTTTATGTATTTGGCACGCCAATGTTCTCTTGTAATATCCTTTCGTTTTATTGTTCTTAACTCTCAATGTAATTCTTCAAATTAATGTTTATTTGTACGTTCCAGGTTAGCAGCTCGAAAACTCAATTCTGATTGATTTTTTTGCCAACCTTCCTCACAATTTCAACGCAAATTTCTTGTCCATGTTTGTGTTTTTCTCAAATAATTCTCGATTTAAGTATGAATTTAGTGTATAATCCAAATTGCTTGAGAATAAAGCATTATTATTAAAATTTACTAATTTTTCAAAGATTTAATCATCCTTGATACAATAAATTAGTCCACAATTTAAGGGCATTGTGGTCAACGCTGTTCTCACGGAATACTTTCTCCAGGATGTCTATATGTGATGGTTTCAATGTTGGGTCATTTACTCATTCTATGTCAAGAATTTATCAGTTGACAACAAACAAAGTCTTCTGAAAGACAAATGAAACATAAAAAGCTTAAAGTTGGAATAAACAGGCACCTTTTATTACAAAGCCTCAATTAATAATAATAATATTGACCGACATATGTAGTGTGCCCTTTTCAAAGAGGCTCAACAAAAGAAACAAACATTTTGTCACCAAAATCATCATTGAACAAGTGTCTTCAGTTTGTTCTTGTGGTAATGCGTTTGATTGGCGACCGCCAGGTCAGGGTTTCGACACCCTCTGTCGTGGGTATGTTTCACACTTCATCTCATTACCCAGACAGTTCTCTGGCCCGGTTTGGCACACAGATTGCAGAAATGTGGCCTAAAGTCCCACACATTTCATTTCGCTCAGATACTGATGTAGGAGGTATGCCCGACTTCCTCTGGGAATGGTTCCACAGTGTGGGTGCCACGTCGGAGAAGGCACGACCACCAAAAGTCACCGCCACATGTTGTTTCACAGCAAGCAGGTAATCCCTAGACTAGACAGCACCACAGCCGACATGCCTGACCGAACACTGCAGTGAACAACCAGAGGATTAGTCGGAGTACTGGCACACCACCAAGTAAGCATTATCCATTCAGTTCACTCAAGACTCATTGTTGCTTCCCAGTATTCTTTCACAGAACAAATTTGCACAAAGAAACAATCCAGATCTAAACAATTATCCTACAATATAATCCACATTTGAAGTAAAATTGATCCACATATTCAGATGATATGGTGACAAAATGCGATGATGCACAGGATACAAAAGCACAAAATGCTGACATTTGAAGGAGCCAAAAAGAGCAGCCTGTCAGTGCTCCATTGTCTCCCAGTTGCAAACAACAAACACAAAGAAGAGAATACAGTCAATACACTATTTGAAATCACTTGTTAGTCACAAGCATAAGGTGAACAAATTTAATGAGAGGCAAGAGCACATCTTGAATGCAGAACGCTTCAGAAGTATTTCTTGAAGTACATAAAAACATCATAATTTAAAATGGGTACATGGCAAGCATAGTTAGTTAAACTTAGTTGCATACATGTGTGCATATGTCGACCAATCATGTTAATTTACATACCGTAGTCCTTTCAAAAGGAACATCTGATATGCAAAAATTGTGAAATAAAAACAAAATTACTGGTGTTTGAAGAGAATTAGCTTGGTGAGCCGCTTGCGCACATTGGGCCCCGTGATCTGCTCATTCAGCTGCTTCGTCAGATGATGCATTTGTATCTTGATGTAACAAGAGGACAAACACTTGACAAGAAGGTGGACATGGTTGCATTCTGGAGAACCACTGAGCACGTGCTCATCCAACCTGTCAAAAACACCCCGCTGACATACTTCACCCAACACGGTTGATATGATGGCAGGAGCAATCCTCTTGGACTGTGGTAGAGCACCTTCAGTGGTGTGCAGCATCCTCTGTATGCACTGCTCTGTGGCAGTACACACTGTGATCACATCAGCCGCCACCCTCACAAGACCTCCTCTATTCTTTCTGTCCAAAATAAGACAACCAGTGGCAACACCACCGTCAGTCATCGCATCTATACACTCTGGACATGACAAACGCTTGGCAGCCATACGAACAACATATCCAGCTATGTAGCATATGACAGCCTTCCAATGTCGGGGATATGAGCATAATCATGGTCGTGATGAGGAGCAGATGGGTGAGGCTCCATGCCATACTTCCTCACCAGCAACATGTCTTGACAGATCTCTGACTCTGGTTCCCTGTGCACACTGGAGACATGAAGAACGCCGGTTGTATCCTGGGCAATACAATTTCCACCAAGTGCGGATATCTCGTGGCGAATCAAAAGTCGCTTGTACAGAGCAGTGAACTGCTTGGAGGTGGGGTTGTTGTTCATACCTCCAGCCGCTCGTACAGCACAGAAGAACAACTCCAGATGGTCTTGGCTTGTTTTGTACGTCAGCAAGTACTTCAGTTTTGGTTCTGCAGCACCAACAAGAGATTCATACATATCTTGAAGACTCCTGATCGCCACGAGAAATCCAACAAAGGCTGTTTTTCTTGGGGTTTCGTACATTGGCTTGCCATGAACATCTTTCAGCGACAATACATATGTGAAGGCGTTTCTCAGAAAGGGACGCCACTGAGGCTCATTGCGGGGATGCATTGGTGCCTTGTAGTTGCGGGCCAAGGGATTTCTCGAGTTCATTATATCAAATAAATGATCAAATGTACGTATGAACTCGACCGTTGCTTCACAGCCGTCAAACTTCTTCAGCTTCAAATCTTTATCGCAAAACTCCAGTGCATCAGCCACACTGCTGCTGAGAGTTTGGGCCGCCAAGTTGACTTTCATCTTTTGCTTGTCCCAGTGGATGTGTGCCGACCTCAGCTTGTTACCAGCTCTGAGCCCCTCCTCCTCTTGCAGCACGTGTAGACATTCAATGTAAGACCAACAAATCTTCCCTCCCGATCCATCAACCAAAATTCCCTTGGATGCAAGTGTGTTTCTCACCAGTTTCAACATATGACATATGTCAAGAAGGACACTCACACGCAACTCCGGTTTACTGGGATGAGGGAATGAGGGATCCAACCGAGCAATGTCCATATTTGCCCCCAGCTGCTTCAACATGGTCATGTGACATGATGGTCCATCACATGTAAGAGAGGCAACTTCAACGTCAATGTCACACAGCTTCTGTATGCGCTGCATCACCAAATTGGCCCTTTCAGCACCTGACATGCCATGTATCAAAAAATAGCCAACTGGAACTTTCCAATTGCTGTTTAATGACACAACCATGAGAACAAGTGCATCAGTTGCAACAGGAGTTGAATCATCGCATACATCTGTTCCAATGTCAACATAGCCACGCAGCTTATCACCATCCCAACTGACGTGCTTTTTGATGGACATTTCATCAAGCATGAGGGCACAAACAACACGTCTCTTTTCAGCTTCAGCCTCCTTCACTTTCAGTTGTAAGGCCACAAAGGATTCTTGTGTGAATCCCGGTTCACCACTGATACAACTGTACCACTTCCTGATGACTGCAGGGTGTGGCAATGCCATGTCAAAAGTTTTGCGTACATACATGTAGGCTTTGGTTGAATAGAATTGAAGGGTCAGAGCAAATGCCTTGAGTGCAGGAGGATACGTCTTCCTTGTCACCTTGCCACTTTTCTTGTTTTGGAGCATTCTTTCCATTATTCCAGAAGGAACATCAGAGAAGGTCTTTGCCAACTGGTCAGCTCCATTCTCAGAGAGCAGCTGCTCATCATGAAGTGCTTGAACAACTGTGGTCAAAGATTTGACTTTCCTCCGGCAGCGAAGTGATTTCTGCTGTGTCAATTTGAGCTTTTTCTTGACGCTACAAAGATTGTCATGCACAGAGTCCAGTTTACGTTTCACACTCCGTGGACTGGCAGTTACAGCATATGTGTGATCAGCACCAGTCGTTGCTGCAAGCTTTGATGGGCTGGTGATGATTGATGTACTAGGTGTGTTGTGCAGTGGCTCTTGCAGATTGACCAGTGCTTCTTGCGGGAAAGACCGTGGTTTGGGTGGCTTTCGCTTCCTTTCATCCTGGAAATCCATCAGAATAATAGATCAGAATTAATTATGAACGAAGAAATTATACAAGATTATTTATTTGGGATGTTCTTGAGAAAAGAGATGGTGGAAAAGTATTGATAAGTTGCTGATGTTGATATGTTTGCAAAATTTATATATTTGACACATCAATTGGCATGTAAGTAGACAAGTGTGAAAATCACTGCTGGCAGTGACAGCTACAACATGACACTATTTATATCTCAGTTACTCCACCACAACATGAAACTCTTGTATTATGTACCTTCTGCAGGTGGGTCGGAAAATCAAATATGGTTGGCAGGGAATTTTCTCTGAGTCTTGTGGTCTGACCTGTCCTGTCAAAACATGAGTCATCAAAGTGGTCTGAGCAAAGGACAGACTTCTTTGAAGGTTTCCATTTGTCACGTTTCACATTCACAACCCATTTCTGGAGAACATCTTGACGACTGAATGGAAATCTGAAAAAAATATTTTCAAGAAATTAGCCGATAGTCATGAAAGTACAACTCGAAGCAACAATTTACAACATATTCAATATGTAAGGCTCAACATACTAGCCATAGAGACACTCAATTACCATGTACTTATACAGAATCAGTTATTGGTTTCAAAGTTTAACTGCATTGAGTTTTGCAACTTTGAATCATCCAGGGTACACATTATTAGACGGGACCATGCTATTTATACTCGTCCTTGATAACTATATATAGATAAAGACTTTGGGTCAAACTTAGCCCTGAGGGACCGCATATTGATGAAATATGTCCCGGCTCAGTGACTTTGCGCACTCTGCGGTTGAGTCAAACTAGTTCTGAAGTTCAGTAGTTGAAACTTGAATCCAGATCGCGGTTGTGCAAACATCATAATTTAACATTCAAATTCAACGTTTTTTAAATAAAACATTCTCAAATAAATGTTAATTTTCAGTACTTACAGATGAAATGTCTTTCCACATCCTCGTATTTGTCTCTTTGTGCAATTAATAGCAGCACAAGCCGGCATTTCATAATACGTTAGCGGAGCGTGTTGACGAAAAATTTATGCGAGTGGCAACATGGCGTCCAGTGGCCGGGCGCTGACTTCAACTCAAGAGCCCGACCCGCTATCCAGTAGTATATACAGATCAGTGGCATGGACGTGTGTGACATTTGGACATCTTCATTTAGATGCTGCATAATTCAGTTTTACAAAATGGTTACTGGAATTTATCAGATCCACAAATGATGTAATCTACACAATATTGTTATGAATTTGGTAGAGCAATATGTAGAGCAGAGTAGATCTGAGTAGGTAAAATGCTCCGGGATGTCGCGATAGCTAGAACCCACTATGTACCTTTAAGTTAGTATGTGTAGGCGTATGCCGGGATAATTGCGTATATATTTCCTGTACGGGGACAGGAAGTGCTAAGTAGTTAGGGCGATAAGGGTAACTTTGTGTGTTTTCCCACCCCTGTGGTCAATCCAATGTCCCTTTTAGTCTAGTAGGAAGACTAGGTCCCTCTGCACCCCCCGGAGATATACTTCTAATCAGTGTTTCTAGATTGGAAAAAATGTGTAGAAAATGACTAGCTATGGCCCCAAGCTGAAAAAATGTCCCACATACCATTTTTATGCAAATTACTGCTGCAAATTTTATGCAAAATTATGCAAATTTTATGCAAATTTTTGATGAGGAGTAGAGTTGAGGGGTCTTTGAGGGCTTCATCGAGGTGCTCTCGGTTGCAAGACTGGGTCATTCTGAGAAGCACAGCAGGGTCAGAGATCATGATGTTCTCCTCCTCAGTGAATCTCTCCATCAACAGCCTCTCCATTGCCTCACACACTGTTTTGAGGCAAAAGAGGGACTTTGCGTAGGCCTTTCCACTGAGAACACCTTTGAGAGATCCACTTGTTACTAGTTGTGCCTCAAAGAGAATCTCTGCATATCCAGAACCACGCATCTTGTGTCCAGTGAGCATCCCGATGTAGTTCATGGATGTGTGGAAGGGTCCAATCGTTACTACATGACTAGCAAATTCATTTGGCCAGCGCCAGATGATGGGAAGGGCTTTCATGCAGACACCCAGATCAAATGTATTCAGGACCCATCTCTGACCCACCTCAGCAGTTGCTGCCTCGGAACGCTTCAGTAGCTCACGAACAACTGCGTTGTCTGTGATCGGTTGGTGGATAGGCGTGCAGTAGTCGACTGTTGATTTGCTGGGTGGGGGAGAACCAGTTGCAGAGGTGAAACCCCCTAGCCCAGGCACAGGCTGCAGGCCATTGCCATGCCATGCAGGCACCAGGCACAGACCGATCACAGACAACGCAGTTGTTCGTGAGCTACTGAAGCGTTCCGAGGCAGCAACTGCTGAGGTGGGTCAGAGATGGGTCCTGAATACATTTGATCTGGGTGTCTGCATGAAAGCCCTTCCCATCATCTGGCGCTGGCCAAATGAATTTGCTAGTCATGTAGTAACGATTGGACCCTTCCACACATCCATGAACTACATCGGGATGCTCACTGGACACAAGATGCGTGGTTCTGGATATGCAGAGATTCTCTTTGAGGCACAACTAGTAACAAGTGGATCTCTCAAAGGTGTTCTCAGTGGAAAGGCCTACGCAAAGTCCCTCTTTTGCCTCAAAACAGTGTGTGAGGCAATGGAGAGGCTGTTGATGGAGAGATTCACTGAGGAGGAGAACATCATGATCTCTGACCCTGCTGTGCTTCTCAGAATGACCCAGTCTTGCAACCGAGAGCACCTCGATGAAGCCCTCAAAGACCCCTCAACTCTACTCCTCATCAAAAATTTGCATAAAATTTGCATAATTTTGCATAAAATTTGCAGCAGTAATTTGCATAAAAATGGTATGTGGGACATTTTTTCAGCTTGGGGCCATAGCTAGTCATTTTCTACACATTTTTTCCAATCTAGAAACACTGATTAGAAGTATATCTCCGGGGGGTGCAGGGGGACCTAGTCTTCCTACTAGACTATTTTGGCATCGCATCTAGACAGTAGGAATTCATGCCCCTAGCGCACCTACATTAATTAATTCCCTTCCCTTTCACATCAATGGAACAACACCAACCAAAACGCACCCTGCTGAGACACGATGAGAAGGGGGTGGATCTTTTGACGTCATGGGGAAGGGCGGGACGGTGCGTGAGGGAAGTGACGACACGAAGAAAAGGAAGGGAGTTCGGAGTTGGACACGAGGCAGAGCAGACGCCATTTGGGGGAGCTGAGAGGATTCAGTCGTGATAGAGTGCACTGGACATTTTCCCCTCTAGTTCTTTCCTGCCTTCGTTCCCTCCATCTTCCCTGCGATTGGATCGCGTGCTTGCGTGGGCGGCTGTCGTGCCGAGGTTCGCCCCGTTGGTGGCCGTATTCCATTCGTGGCCTCTTGCGTACCATCGCCAACCATTCACGATCTCCAAGGCGCCGGGCAGAGACGACAGCCCCAGAAACCGTGGTCCTTCGGACGGGGCGAGCGTTTGAGAGTTGCGGGGCGAGAGGACTGGGGTCGGCGAGCGAATCGCGTCGGGGAGACCCTTCCCGCCCATGTGTCAGGGCCTAGCCATCCGAGGCCTGCACGATCTCCACGCCACGCTCCTGAGCAAGCAGAGCTAAGAACGCACCACACACACACACCCTCTTTGTTCATTTCGTCGTCTGCCCTGTGGTTTGTTTAATAACTCTGTTGAGCGGGAGTACTCCATATAGGGGGTTTAGAGCATCATATTTCTTTGTTCTCGGAACCGTTAATAAATCCTTATATTATTTTCTGAATATATCTGAACGCAGTTTCCTGTTGGATTTTAATAGATAAGGCTGCGGAGCTTTGCTGTGTCCCGTCCCGCCATTCCGCGCGTTTAACTTTAGTTTAAGTGTTTGATTTGGAATCCGCTATTGAGTTCTCGCCTCGGGAGTTAAAGCCTCGCAATTGGCCATCCGCAACTGTGGTGTTAATCGCGGTTGCGTGACAATATATAGCTGTTCAGCAGCGGACCAGATTCAAGCTGTTCCAATATGAACACCTCAACCTCATTTGCAGGTTCGGCACCGGCCTTTGGAGAATGAAGCCTAGTAATTGAATGAAGCCTAATACAATTTGGAGAACCTAATAATTGCAACTTTTCATTGTGACTATGTCTAATGAATGAAACATTCCGACTATAAAAAGAATACAGCTCAAATGGAAAAGTCCCTGGGAAAAAAGTTATGGGCGGTGTATAAGAACATTACATTACACCCTTTTGTTCAGCGAAAACCAAAATTACTATTTTCTTTACAGCATACAAAATGACATTTTTTAAATTAAAGATTTCAGATAAACTTATTTAAATTGTACGTGCACTTCAATTATTTAAGAACAGGTTGGACAAACATTGGTCATCTAATGTTACCCTGATTTCCCAACAAACATGCACACCTCACAATAAATTACAGTGTGGCCCTGTTATAACGCGATCGTTGAGGTCCATAAAATATCATCGCGAAAAAAGCGGGGTCGCGCTAAATCGGGGTTCAAGAAAATCAGCGTTCAAACTGACCCAATGTTACCCTAATATCCTAAAACATCCTAAAGCAACAAATAAAAACATTCAAGAATATTAGCAATCGTCATTTACAGTTTATTTCTTAAAAAAGTGATCGAGTGTTCCTTGCTTGAACGTAGCATGTCGCTGGCTGCGAGCGAAATCTAGAATGCTTCTGAGTTGGAGGATTTTTATGTGGTCCACCTCCTGGGTCTCCAGCCAACGGAGGCTAGCCTCGAGGTGTTCAACGGCTTCAGACACTTTTGGAGGTAGGGGCTCTTCATTATCATCTTCTTGTGGCTCGAGAACCGGTACACTTGCCTCCGCCGGTGCTATAGTTTATACGTTACGGACAATCTCGGCGTCCGTCAGGTGCTCATATGTTGGGCATTCGTCGTCGGCAGAGTGCCACTGGTGTAGCTCTTCTTTGCTCCATTCAGACATTGGAAGGCCTTCTGAGCGAGCTTGAACAAACCACTCGTACAAGGAGTCATCGAGGCTGACATCTTTGGCTGTCTTCAGGCGTTTAGCTTTTAGTCCGGCTTCTTCTTCAACTTTGCAAAGTGACGCACGTAACTTTTCTTCTCGAGATTTCCAGCCACGAAGTGTTTCATTCCGGTCTCCCGAGGTCTCGTGCAATTTGAGCTTGACTTTTCATCTTGATCGCGTCAAGTGCGTGAAGCTTATCTTTCACAGAAAAATATTTTCTTTTTCTAGCAGTTTGATCCATTTCCGGAAGAAGTTCCGGAAAGAGCAAAAAAAAAAAAAACGTCCAATGACTCATCGCGTTATATCCGAATCTGCGTTAAATCGGGGCGCGTAAAATCGGAGTTTCACTGTAATGTTCAATTTATGTCAAGTAGTGGGACATATACAACCCCATGAATGGAAGTTTAAACAAGATTACCTTTACTTCCATATAATAATGATGAATGATGATGATAACTTATAAAATAAGAACGAAGAAATATCTCTCGGCAATTTCCCGTCTGTGTTATTTGGGCGGTGTATGATATACCGTGCCGCAAATTTTTAATATGTTTTTGCAATTTCCCGTGTGTGCGTGCGTGAATTTTCTCAACTATTGCTCAGAACCGAGTGTAAAACCATCGATAAAAATTAAATCAGATGGTGAATTAGAGTCGAGATAAAACCGTGAGGGAGACTCAATGAATGGCCTTTATATTACAGGCCTTTGAAAATGCATTTTGTTCTATAAACATTAACTTTCATCAAATTTTATTCCCGTTTTTTTCAACCGAGTCTAAAACCATGTTAGTGACTGAAAAATGAAATGAGATATCGAATTAGAGTTGAAATAAAACTGTGTGAGAGAGAGAGAGAGAGTAAGAAACTGTGGGCCTAACAAAAGAGGCCTCAAAGCTATGCGAGGAAAGAAAATTGTGGTGATTTGTTTTTGAAGCCCCCCCCCCCCCCCTCCCCCATTTGTGCTGCAAATGAAATTGTGAAAAATTTCAGAATAATGATGAGATTAATATTAAAACGCAGAAGTCAGCCTGAATAATAACAAAAAGTGAAGATGCAACCGCTGACCACCGGGTGTTATCAACACCGTCGCTCTTACAGCACCTCGGGTTGCCGCGAACGGCGTATCGGAAGGCACCATGCCTGCATTACCTGTTTTATATCTTTGATTATTATTCCAGGTATGGATCGATTTCTCTCAAAATAGTGAATATTGAGGCAAGATGTGATATGGCAGGCAGAGAGTGAGATTCCTGGGGAAGATGGTGTCAGAGGAGGGCTACACCATGGACCCGGCAGAAACTGCACCAGTTCAGGCATTGAAAAACCGAAAGCCAGCCACGGTTGGGGAGCTGAGGAAGGTCCTGGGTTTCCTCTCCTACTACAGGTCTTACATACAGAACTGTTCACGCATCGCAAAGCCATTGTATGATGTACTGGCAGCCCCTGACCTAAAGTTACAGTCGAAGACAGAAAGGAGGGGGGGGTGGGGGGGGGAAGGAAAATAAAGACACCAGAAAAACAGGCCAGTTGCCCAGTAAATGTCCTTTAGTCTCGAGTAAAAAGCATCAACAGGCAGTGGAACAGATTAATCAGCCACCTCACCAGCCCACCTGTCTTAGGTTACCCTCGGTTTGATCAGTCATTTGTGCTGCACTGTTATGCATCACAGGAGGGCTTGGGAGCAGTGTTGTACCAACGTCAGGAGGGGAAACTGCGGGTCATCACTTTTGGATCAAGAACTCTCATTCCGCCAGAAAGGAAGTACAACCTGCATTCAGGGAAGTTGGAGTTCCTGGCATTAAAATAGGCGATATGTGAGCACTTCAGGGACTACTTATACCAATATACCATGCACCCTCCTTCACTGTCCACACAGACAACAACCCACTCACATATGTACTCGCAACAGAAAAGCTGAATGCCACTGGACAGAGATGGATTGCTGAATTGGCGGACTTCAACTTTGATGTCAAGTACAGGCCAGGCCGAACAACGCAGATGCGGATGGACTGTCTCACATGCCTCTTGATTTCTGTAAGTTCATGGAAGGGTGTACAGAAGGAATGAGTCCAGAGGTGGCTGAAGCTGTCATTTAAGGGGTGTCCACCACACAGAGGGACCTCATGCCACATCTAAGTCCATTGGCCATCAATGCAATGGCCACAGGGATTCAACTTGTCTCCTACCTCCTACCAGCCTCCTACCTCATTACATCCCATTCCACTGAGTCACCTCCAGTCAGCTCAGAGAGAGGATCCTGCCATTGGCCCGGTGCTGAAGCTAAAAGACCAGGGTGAGCGCCCAAGCAATGTGGAAAACAGTACCCACATAAACAGTTCTAGCGCCAGTGGAAAAGGAAAGCCCTGAGGTGAAGGCCTTGCTGAGGGAGTGGTCAAAGCTGCAGGTAAATAGCAAAGGTTTCCTGTATCGCAATACTGCAACAAGGACCCAACTCGTGTTGCCCCGCTGCTACCATCCACTTGTATACAAGGAACTGCATAAAGATATGGGACACCTGGGTTCGGAAAGAACGTTAGAACTTATCAGGGACCGATTTTACTGGCCAAGGATGCTGCGGGATGTGGAGAGATTTGTAACACAGGAATGTGAGTGCTTAATGAAGCGAAAACCAAGCCGGGTCACGCGAGCACCCATGCTGAATATAAAGACCACGTGTCTCTTTGAATTGCTGTCCATCGACTTCCTGCACCTTGAAACGTGTAAAGGAGGGTATGAGTACATTCTCGTGGTGATGGACCATTTCACACGATTTGCACAGGCGTATGCAACAACAAACAAGTCAGCGAGGGCAATTGCAGACAAGATATTCAGTGACTTTGTGCTGAGGTTTGGTTTTCCCACACAAATCCATCACAATATGGGACGAGAATTTGAAAATCAACTGATGGTCCAGTTGAAGCAACAAAGTGGGATTAAAGGCCCGCACACCACACCATACCACCCTCAAGGAAATGGACAGGTAGAGAGGTTTAACAGGACATTGCTGGCAATGCTGAGGACTCTGACTGAGGAATAAAAACAAAATTGGAAGAGCTCATTAGCAAGTGTGGTGCATGCCTATAACTGCATCCGCAATGAAGCAACAGGGTTCTCGCCGTACTTCCTGCTCTATGGGAGGTTTCCCAGACTTCCGATAGATCTACTATTTGGACTTGACATTGAGGGGAAAGAGGGCTCTTATGCAGACTATGTTGAGAAGTGGAGGAACAGGATGAGAGATGCATATGAAATCCTGAGCAAAACGGCAGCCAAGCAGGCCACTCGGGGAAAACTGTCACATGACAAAATAGTCTATGGTGTAGAGCTACAAACAGGTGGTCGGGTTTTGGTCAGGAATGTTGGTGAGAGGGGAGACCCTGGGAAGATCCGATCATCCTGGGAGGACCAGGTTTACGTTATTGTCAGAAGAAAGACTCCAGATAGCCCAGTGTATGAGGTGAGACCTGAAAATGGGAGAGGCAGAGCCAGGATACTCCATCGCAATCTTCTGTTGCCATGTGATTCCCTCCCTGTGGCAGAACCTCAGCAGAGACGGTACAGAGAGGAAACAGCACAGAGAGAGCGAGGACTGAGGAGAAGGCGGAAACGCCGCCAAGGTTCTATTGAGGTAGGGGTTGAGCCAATTGGTGAGTCAGAAGACGAAATCTTTGAGCACTAAGCCCAATGGGACACAGTGGAGGGACTGGATATCTCGGATCTCAACCCTGACGCCATAGCATTTCAACCACGGAGGAGGGTACAACGTCAGCCAAATCCATCTCCATCTCCGGTAGTCATGCAGAAAGAACTACTGGAAGACTGTGGCCTCAGTGAAGAGGCAGAGGGGCACACCAGTGAAGGACCACAGGAGCCACTGGAATCGGAGGAAGAAGTAGTATAAGAAGACACCGCCAATGGCAACTATTCCTGACTAAAGAGATGGATTAAACCTCCACAAACATTGACCTATGAGTCACTGGGAAAACCATATTTGGTGAGAAGGATAGTAAGCACCCAGCAATCCAGGATTCAGCTGGTTGATGGAGACATCTTGCATACTGCATTAGCAGAGATTGCTCCATGGGAACAGGAATGCTTACACTCTTTGAATAGAAGTGCTCCGGTATACAAGAGCTGTTCAGTCACACAAGGAAGACCGGAGATTGTGTGGTGCTAAAAAAAAAACAAGATTTGTGTACTACAGTGCATTCAGAAAGTATTCAGACCCCTTCACTTTTTTCACATTTTGTTATGTTGCAGCCTTATGCTGAAATCGTTTAAAGTTCACGTTTAGAAAGTAGAAACCATCACGGTATGTCGTCATTCACTTGAACTAGATATCTCTTTTTTCATTCCAAACAACATAACTCCAATCACAAATTAATTACAAAATAAACTTTTAACAACATTGTTAATGTTTCCTTCATTGTAAAAACTACCAAATCAACAGTTAAAAGGATTTTGAGCCGATAGGTGTTACGGCCTTGGCAAGATCGATGGAGCCAGCAATCTGTTAGTGTATACACCGCCCAAATAGCTATGTGGAATTCTCTCATGTAGACATTAAACTCACGTCGTTTGAACTTTGGCCAAGGTCATTATTTACTTTTAATGATGTTTATATACGAATCAAAAAAAAGATAATTGGTTTTGGGTCGTCCTTTCCGCATAACTCGTGGGATTGTGAGTTGGAGAGACGACCGTGATGGTAGGGAGGGGGTTGGCATTCTCTCAAGCAGGGATTCAACTCATGTCCTTATAAAGGTTTTTGTCCGAAGTCACCGAGTCCGATCGGTGCAGCTGTGCAGTGATCGGTGCAGCCGTTTGTGCGGCACCCGGGAAAATAACGTTATGTGGGAGTCCAAACCTGAAAATGCTGGAGGCCAAAGCTGAAATTGGAAAAACAATATACCCTATTTTACTCCAGGAGATTCCCAGGATTACCCACCCAAAATATCGTTGCGATCGGTTCAGCCGTTTTTGCGGTACCTTTGAACGGACAGACAGACGGACGGACATTTGGTGAATTATAGTAAGATTTGAGTGTTTCTTTTTGAAAGCTTTGACTAAAGCTTCAGCATTGCAGAGTAGTTTCTTGCTCACCTCAAGAACATACTGATGCTTTGCATAAGGCTTAGGTTCAGCTAGTTCACACCTCTGCCTCATGTCTGCACAACGCTGGGCTCTGTTTTTCGTGTGACATGTCCGAGCACACTTTAGAATAGACTTGGCCTTCTTTAGATAGTGTGCACGACGAGCAGCTAGTTCTTTGTCTGTGAGTACTGTAGTACACATGGCGAACAGCTTTTATTATATTGCTGTGAGCAATGTAGTGTCTTTTAAAAGCAACTTTGAGCTCATCTCTGTGAGCACTATTGTACTCGCTACAAGCAGCTTTGAGCTCGTCTCTGTGAGCAATATTGTATTTATTGAAAGCAGCTTTGCGCTTTGCAGAGCCGACTGCATAGCTAGCTTTAGAGGAAGCCTTTTTCTCCTCACTTTCATCGAGGTACTTGTCACGTGCCCATGATGAAATCATCTGCTTGTTATTTGCATAATATTTTCTATTTTGAGTTATTTTCTTTTGCTGATCAGAAGGCATATCGGAGGTAGCTACTGCAGCGGTTCTTTCCCTTTGATAGACCGGATAACATCCGTTCGCTCCTCAAATGTAACTGGTGTGGTTTGAAGGTTTCCCTCCAACCAATAGGGTGGGGACAGAGGGGAGGGGTGGAGCCTCTCGGGAGGAATTTATGCACGGCCGGACATGAAAGACACCCTCGTGGTTTTTACTGTTTTGCTTACTTGAAGTGTCAGTAAAACATATTATAGAGTCGAGAGTGCCAGCACACTCTCTGATAATAGTTTTTTGTAAAATTAACTTCAGTGAAGAACTTTATCAAAATAAGATAAAAGTACTTACCTGTAGTATCCAAATCCTGGCTCTGAGAAATCAGAAGATCTCGGTAATAGTTGAGTAGATTCTCGCCAGACAAATACAGTCACTATAAATCATCAGAAAGACGTTAGTCAAACACACTGTACACATGACACACTTTCTTATCTGCGCATGCACATAGCAAGGTTCAGGGTTGAGCAAGTAGGGAAATTAGGATCTTTATATTTAAGTATCAATTAATTGACCATTGACCACTGCAGTCGAGCCAGTATGCCAAAACAAGAAGGAAACTGTTCTATACGAAGGCCTCAATGATGTGCTGACTTAGCGAATCTGCTGCCGAGAACCCGTAACTGGAGGGTTCGTGATCACATGTACCGTGTGCAGTGTATAGCACTGGTACCTCACTATTATTTTATTTTCATAAATGTAACAATGAAAAACAAGGCATTTCCCGAGACATGATATTTCTGCTGATATTATTTGATCCCACATAACATTATCACGCATAATGCCGAGACTGAGGCAAACGTGTCTAGTGGCTCCGCCCCCATAAAGCTGATTGACAGTCATAGCCACGCCTACCCCGGTCCGATTCTTTCACAAAGGTATGTAGTTTTCTGTAATTTTCGTGGAATCCTTTCAAGCTACGAGAATTATAATACCAAAGGATGTTGCAGGAAGTAAAACTCTGTCGAATGGTAGCAGAATCATCGCCATTGATAGAGGCAGCTCGGAAATATGCCGTCTGAGGAAGATTATTATTATTATGATTATGATTATTATGAACAAGAAGATGAATTCCCGGGTTTGACCGATATCGTTTTTTTTGCTTTATTTTGCTTTTGCCTTGGTCTGGAGAACTGAAAAGTGATCCCTACCTCGACAATCAGCTGAACAGACCAGGTAGGCTCTCATATGTAGCCTAAACAAGTTTTTAAAGAAGATAATCCAACTTTAGTTTTGTATGTAGCAGATGGGAGCGACATTTTTTTCCACGCCATCCCTACATAGAGAGCACCAGCGTACTCTCTGATTTCAAAAGAAAACTTATTCCTGCAATTACCATCTCGTTTTCTTCATAGAAACGTTTTTGACACAAAATTATGTTTGTGCACGTTTTTTGGTTGAAATTCACTATTCTAATGCAGAAACGTGTCTGTTTCATCAAATAGTGTGCATTTATCTTGTACACAGCAAAACAACATTTTTTTTTTTTTACTTATTTGTGTAAATACCGTCTCGTTTTCTTAATGATCTCTTCGACTCTGTTGAAATCATCTCTGTCTCTTTGCTGATGATGCCACTCTCTGCCACTCCATATCTCAACCCTCAGATCGGCAGGCAGCAGCCTCTTTATTCTCTGCAGACCTGAAAAATATCACAAACTGTTCCAACAAGTGGAACATGTCTTTCAATCTTGGCAAAGCTCACACTCCGACTTTGTCTCTCCGAAAATTCCATCTGGAAAACCCTCCCATCTACTTTCTCAATAATCCTCTCAAATAAGTTCTGTCACTCCAGCTTTTGTCTCACTATCAGCCATTATCTTTCCTGGGAAAACTATATTTCCAAGCTGGCCTCCAAAGCCAGTCACAGAATGGGCATTCTCCCCTATGGTTGTATGTTTTATGTGTCCATGCATGCTTTTATGTTTAATGTGTTAGCTCTTACACGTGCCTCGACTCTGTATACAAAACATAGGGGCAATACACCTGGCACTCACCGCGTCGAATAAACAGCATCCTGCACTGACTAATGGTATTTTAAACCAATTTCAATGGTTGCTGGAAGACTTTTTTTGGTTGCACGTAGAATCATACGAACATAATCATGACTTTAAATAAACAAACAAAAAATACCTATTTTGGGGGCATACGCCCCCTCCTCCCACCCCAGGTTCCGCCTCAGACCCCAATTTTTCCAATGCCTTGAACAAACTTTGGTACATCACGGATGATGAAGGTTGTGGTGACGTTTCATCAAAATTGTGTGTGTAGGTTCTAAGAAAAAAGCAAATACCTATTTTGGGGGGCAAGCTCCCCCATAGACCACCTTTAGACCCCAATTTTTTTAATGCCTTGAACAAACTTTGGTACATCACGGATGATGAAGGTTGTGGTGAAGTTTCATCATAATTGTGTGTGTAGGTTCTGAGAAAAAAAAGCAAATACCTATTTTGGGGGGCATGCTCCCCCATAGACCACCTTAGACCCCGATTTTTTAAATGCCAGGAACAAACCTTGGTACAACACAGATGATTGAGGTTGTGGTCAAGTTTCATCAGAATTGCATGTGTAGTTTCTGAGAAGAAAGCAAATACCTATTCTGGGGACAACCCCCCCCCCCCCCCCCCCGTAGATCCCCAAAGGGGCAGATTTTTTTAAATGTCGTGAACAAACGTTGGCGCATCACAGGAGGTGAAGGTTGTGGTGAAGTTTCATCGAAATAGTGTGTAATTTTTGAGGCAAAAGTAAATTACTATTTTGGGGGACAAACCTGGATCCACTTTGACCCCTGGTAGACCCCCTCAGACCCCGATTTCTCTAATGCTTTAGTCACACAAACTTTAGTTTGAACAAACTTTAGTCGCAACACAACAAATATAATTTGTGGCAAATTTGCTCGCAATCCCATCAGCGGTTTCAGAGAAGATCCAAGTGTTTATGGACGGACTGACGGACGGACCAAGCGCCATCGCATAAGTTCCCCTGAACTTCATTCCAGGTGAGCTACAAAAAAAAACATTTTCCAAGCAGTATGATGAGTGATTTGAAAATGACATGGTGTATACTTTCCATCAATGTATCACTTCCATCAATGTATCACTGAACTTACTGCCTTTTCTAATTTTTCTACAATAAAACGTTCAAATATCCCACTTTTGTTTTTGAATCCTGTGCATACAAGTACAGGACGATGCTCTTATAACAGGATTTTAGTGTCTGCAGGGGCTTTTTCCGAAGTCTGTTGATATTTTATCAGGTGACGGTGATATGCTCGCTCTTCTTGATCGCTCGCTCTACCTCCATTTACCTTTGTTTCAATGCTTGCTGAGGTTTCAGGCTTCAGAATGGATTTGATTTTTGCAGTGATTGAGGCCCAACGTAAAACTGGATGACAGAAGGATGACATTGACACAGTGATTTGAACAGAGGGAGTTGGCATGCAAGGAAGTATGGAGAAATGGGGGAAGGAACTAAGACAGACAGCACAGTAAATATTTCTGGTACTTCCAGGGACAAAAAGGGAGATCTGGTGGCACCATCCCGCAGAGGGCATCGGCCTCCATGACATTGCGGATGAAGACGTTGTCCACTGTTCAGAGTTTAAAGCAGCCAATGAATGTCCTTGCGGAGGATTCCGAGGTGCCCCCTGTCCTGGATACCAGCTTGGATATGTGATTGGCCCTCTTTGCAAGAGATTGAATGAAGAAGTAAACCGGAGGGTTAGCCAGGTGGTTCTGCAGACGAGAGGATACCGACAGAGATATCACGGAATAGAGGTGAGTGTATTGAAGGCAAATGCGAAAAGGATGACCTCCCCTGCCTGGACTCCTAACCTACTGGCCACATCTGGCAGCCAATTATCTGGGTGGTGCAGCAACCTTTCATCCACAACCATGTGCCAGGCCTGCAGAGGTAGCTGCGTTGCTCAACAGTACCTGTAGTCTCCCACACATTGATGTGTCGCCCTATATGTGAAACACCAGGATGGTAGTTTGTAGCTGAGTCTGGATTCACACCCAGGCCAGATAACTCGAAGGTGAGTGTGTATCCTTCCAGCCCGTCTTCGGGTCTTCTTGACTCCCATCATGTCATCTTCCATTAAAAGCAACGCTTGTTAACCAAGGTTTATGGAATTCTGACATTGTAAAGATTTCCCCTTTTCCTTGGGAGATCTGAACACCAGGGGGAACATTGGATGTCTACACGGAAGGAAAGTTTTATGTTTTTTTTTGTTTGTTTGTTTTTTGCTTTAATCACCATTCAGCTTTTATCGTTCTTCAAATGCATTCGATGGAAAAGTTTGTGATTTGTCGCTTTCTTTTCTTTCCCTGTGCATTTTTATCAGTCTTTTTGAAATTTTGCAAAAATCATAAAATATTCTCCTTTGCGTTTCAATTGGTCGTTGCCTGACCCTCACCAGGACAACAAAAAGGTGCATGTGGAGTCTGAATTGCGATGAGATGCTGCCTGGGAGCACTTCCCAATTCTTACAACAAAGGAAAGTTTCTGCAAAGGTCATAGGTCAGCGCTGCAGTTCGCTTTTGTTGAAAGGAGGATGTTTGATGGTCTTTTGCCTCGAGTGTTTCAAAGTCTTGGCAAGCTCTGTCACCAGCTTTGGAAGCTTGGTTTTTGGTCCAGGCCACCAGCTTTGGAAGCTTGGTTTTTGGTCCAGGTCACCAGCTTTGGAAGCTTGGTTTTTGGTCCAGGTCACCAGCTTTGGAAGCTTGGTTTTTGGTCCAGGTCACCAGCTTTGGAAGCTTGGTTTTTCGTCCAGGTCACCAGCTTTGGAAGCTTGGTTTTTGGTCCAGGCCACCAGCTTTGGAAGCTTGGTTTTTGGTCCAGGTCACCAGCTTTGGAAGCTTGGTTTTTGGTCCAGGCCACCAGCTTTGTAAGCTTGGTTTTTGGTCCAGGTCACCAGCTTTGGAAGCTTGGTTTTTGGTCCAGGTCACCAGCTTTGGAAGCTTGGTTTTTGGTCCAGGTCACCAGCTTTGGAAGCTTGGTTTTTGGTCCAGGTCACCAGCTTTGGAAGCTTGGTTTTTGGTCCAGGTCACCAGCTTTGGAAGCTTGGTTTTTGGTCCAGGTCACCAGCTTTGGAAGCTTGGTTTTTGGTCCAGGTCACCAGCTTTGGAAGCTTGGTTTTTGGTCCAGGTCACCAGCTTTGGAAGCTTGGTTTTTGGTCCAGGTCATCAGCTTTGGAAGCTTGGTTTTTGGTCCAGGTCACCAGCTTTGGAAGCTTGGTTTTTGGTCCAGGTCATCAGCTTTGGAAGCTTGGTTTTTGGTCCAGGTCACCAGCTTTGGAAGCTTGGTTTTTGGTCCAGGTCATCAGCTTTGGAAGCTTGGTTTTTGGTCCAGGTCACCAGCTTTGGAAGCTTGGTTTTTGGTCCAGGTCACCAGCTTTGGAGGCTTGGTTTTTGGTCCAGGTCACCAGCATTGGAAGCTTGGTTTTTGGTCCAGGTCACCAGCTTTGGAAGCTTGGTTTTTGGTCCAGGTCACCAGCTTTGGAAGCTTGGTTTTTGGTCCAGGTCACCAGCTTTGGAAGCTTGGTTTTTGGTCCAGGTCACCAGCTTTGGAAGCTTGGTTTTTGGTCCAGGTCACCAGCTTTGGAAGCTTGGTTTTTGGTCCAGGTCACCAGCTTTGGAAGCTTGGTTTTTGGTCCAGGTCACCAGCTTTGGAAGCTTGGTTTTTGGTCCAGGTCACCAGCTTTGGAAGCTTGGTTTTTGGTCCAGGTCACCAGCTTTGGAAGCTTGGTTTTTGGTCCAGGTCATCAGCTTTGGAAGCTTGGTTTTTGGTCCAGGTCACCAGCTTTGGAAGCTTGGTTTTTGGTCCAGGTCACCAGCTTTGGAAGCTTGGTTTTTGGTCCAGGTCACCAGCTTTGGAAGCTTGGTTTTTGGTCCAGGTCACCAGCTTTGGAAGCTTGGTTTTTGGTCCAGGTCACCAGCTTTGGAAGCTTGGTTTTTCGTCCAGGTCACCAGCTTTGGAAGCTTGGTTTTTGGTCCAGGTCACCAGCTTTGGAAGCTTTGTTTTTCGTCCAGGTCACCAGCTTTGGAAGCTTGGTTTTTGGTCCAGGTCACCAGCTTTGGAAGCTTTGTTTTTCGTCCAGGTCACCAGCTTTGGAAGCTTGGTTTTTGGTCCAGGTCACCAGCTTTGGAAGCTTGATTTTTCGTCCAGGTCACCAGCTTTGGAAGCTTGGTTTTTCGTCCAGGTCACCAGCTTTGGAAGCTTGGTTTTTGGTCCAGGTCGCCAGCTTTGGAAGCTTGGTTTTTGGTCCATGTGGCAGGTGACTTTGAAATTGGTACTAAATAACCTCATTGTGGTTTGATGTTAACTTAGCTTTCGGTTTCATCTGGGAATCTTACTCCATGACCCTTCCGAGAGGTGGCATGGCTTGGTTTGGATGCACATTAACAATAGTGTGGCTTTAACTGGCAGAATTCCCTGGCAGGAGAACACACACTCACCTTCAATATGTCTAGCCTGGGTTCAAAACCCGTCCCAACGATATAAGCTGCCATCCTGGTGTCTCACAGACAGGGTGATTCATCAATGTGTGCGCCACAGCTCAAGACCCCACGATGTCCTTCGTAGGCATAGTAGGACCTATGTGTGATGTCGGCCGACTCGCAATATATAAAGAGTAGGCGACCTATCGCCGACACCCACACCCAGGCAGATTACAAATTCCTGCCCTAACCTGTAGGGGGCACTGCATCAGCGGCACAGCCACACCCTCAGCTCAGCCAACGATGCAACCCAGCAGCCATATGTTGGATAAGGAAGAAGAAGAACCGTACAGACCCATGGGACAATCATGTGCATGGCTAAGCCCCTCCCATCATGTCATAACGTCACAAGGCCATTGATTTATTACGTACGCAAAAGTGGTGAAATGTTTGAACCCCCACTCCGAAACTTCCCTTCGATTCTCCTCACTCCAACATCTCAAATTTCGTTCACCCTCCTTTATGGTCCTTTCACTAAAATTGTCTTTTTCTCAAGTTTCACACACCGCCGTGCGTATGTAATAAATAGATGGCGTGTCAATAAGTTGTATTTTTATCTTACCTGGAACGTCGTTCCGGGGATCTTATGCGATGGCGCGTCGTCCGTACGTCAGGCCGCAAACACTTGCAACTTTTTATCCGAAACCGCTGATTGGATTGTGACCAAACTTGGCACAAATGATATTTGGTATGTTGCAACTCAAGGTTGTTCACGGCATTTAAAAAATCGGGCCTTGAGGTGAGCGCCAGGGGTATTGCTCGTATGTTTTCTATGTTGACAAAATGACATCCGACAGAGGGCAGCATGTTCGCAGAATGACAGAGTATCGGAGGGGAACAGGGAGATGTGAACCCTTCCCTCATATCGACCTTGGGATCATCAGGAGGACACCGACCATCATCAAGTTTCTTCGTTCGCCGGATGATGCGGGCAGGAGGTCCACCACCCTCGTTGTGTCGAAAGGTCGACAGAGAGAGGAGAGAGAATGAGGTGAAGATGGTCGACATTCCTTCAAGATCGGAATGAGGATCACGAGACAGTAAATGCCCGGAGTTGGGTCCACAGACTCTGGAGGGATGAAAGAGCATGAAGTGCGGGTTATAATTGGGGAAGGTAAGCAGGTGTGCGATTCTGGAGGAAGACTGATGGGAGAGTCGCGGTGTCGTTACAGAAAACTGATGGAACTTTTTGATCTTAGCCATTTATATTCACATCTCCATCGATTGGGAAGAAGATCTATAGCGAGAGAACATCACCGAGGGGGCAAGAACCACCCAATCGGTGATAAAAAAGAGTTTGTACTTTTGGATAAAGTTTGGTACTTTATCTGGAGCGGTTTTTAACAACCTTCGTGCGCAATGGACAACGTCAGCAATCCGTGAAATAAAACACTTCGTTTCTCCGCCGAAGCAGGTTCCCGAGCAAGGGTCATCATGGATGGTTTGCCATTGCCTTCCCATGAGCGCTCGGGTGGGTTTGAGGGTGGAGGAGTAGCGGCTGAAACCCGAATCATATCCAGATTCCTCCTGATGATTCCAACTTTGCTCTTTACCTTTTTTTTTTGATACCTTCTGATGATTCCAATGCAGTATTTGGTTTTCTGTTTCTCTATGGCTGGAAGTTTGTAATTTGTTCAGGGTGCCGGCGATAGCTCGCCTACTCTTCGTGAACGACACTGTGGGATCTTTAACGACCACCAACTAATACCGGCAAATGAGACAACCGGCTTTACGTCCATCCGAGCGACGGCACACACGTCGATGAATCCGCCTGCCTGTGAGACACCAGGACGGCAGTTTATAGCTGGGTCGGGATTCAAACTCAGGCGAGGTAGCTTTGAAGCGAGTACCTCGATAGTCTCGACTCCATGCCATCCTCTGCCAGTCTGAAACAAAAGACTATTCGAATCTAAAATAAAGTTGTTCATTCATCAATTTCCCCACTTTGTCCTAATCAATTCACTTTAATTTATTGCTGACGTTTCCGCCATGGATTTTAGACCCTCTTTATCAGGTGTCCTTCTCGCTGGAAATGGATAATTAATGTTTTAAATCTGATTGGAATGCAGCGCTTTATGAAAGCCTTTCACCGATAAATTATTCATGGCGACCCCGCGGTTAACACTCAGTGTTCCCTGATTAATGGCGGGTCATACAGGTGGTCAAGTCATGACGGATCCCCCGGATCAGATCGCTCAGACCTGGGGAAACTTGAACACAGCTGACCGGAGACCTCACCCCGGGCTGTTAAATCGTTCTTATGATGTATGTGTGCGGGTGATAACTCTTTCACTCCAGACTGAACATTAAGGGAGGAGTTTGGAATCTTTACTTTGGATCCAGGCCATGAGTATTGGTTGGGAGTGGAGTTAGAATTTGTCACTTTGACTCCACATTGTCATAAAATGGTTCACCATAATTGTTCTGTTCCTGATGCAAGTCGGACTCCCGGGAATATCGTGACCAGATAAATATCCGTGGATGAGAGGTGTCGGGCTCCGATCTTTCCAGTTAATACATGCGAGTGGTGGCAGTGGATAGCACACACAGACGTACATACACCTACACACACACACACACACACACACACACACACACACACACACACACACACACACACACACACACACACACACACACACACCATAACCAAAGGTATGTGGAAACCCGAACATCGAACATCTCATTCCAAATTCATGGGCATTAATATGGAGTTGGTCCCCCTTTGCTGCTATAACAGCCTCCACACTTCTGGGAAGGCTTTCCACTAGATGTCGGAACATTGCTGCGGGGATTTGCTTCCATTCAGCCACAAGAGCATTAGTGAGGTCGGGCACTGATGTTGAGTGATTAGGCCTGGCTCGCAGTCGGTGTTCCAATTCATCCCAGAGGTGTTCGATGGGGTTGAGGTCAGGGCTCTGTGCAGGCCAGTCAAGTTCTTCCACACCGATCTCGACAAACCATTTCTGTATGGACTTCGCTTTGTGCACGGGGGCATTGTCATGCTGAAACAGGAAAGGGCCTTCCCCAAAACTGTTGCCACAAAGTTGGAAGCACACAATTGTCGAGAATGTCATTGTATGCTGTAGCGTTAAGATTTCCCTTCACTGGAACTCAGAGGCCTAGCCCGAACCATGAAAAACAGCCCCAGACCATTATTCATCCTCCACCAAACTTTAAAGTTGGCACTATGCATTCGGACAGGCAGCGTTCTCCTGGCATCCACCAAACCCAGATTAGTCCGTCAGACTGCCAGATGGTGAAGCGTGATTCATCACTCCACAGAACGCATTTCCATTGCTCCAGAGTCCAATGGTGGCGAGCTTTACAGCACTCCAGCCGATGCTTCGCATTGCGCATGGTGATCTTAGGCTTGTGTGCGGCTTGTGTCGGCTGCTTGGTCATGGAAACCCATTTCATGAAGCTCCCGACAAACAGTTGTTGTGCTGACGTTGCTTCCAGAGGCAGTTTGGAACTCGGTGGTGAGTGTTGCAACCAAGGACACACTATTTTTACACTCTACGCGCTTTAGCAATCGGTGGTCCCGTTCTGTGAGCTTGTGTGGCCTACCACATTGCGACTGAGCTGTTGTTGCTCCTAGACGTTGTTTCCACTTCACAATAACAGCACTTACAGTTGATCGGGGGAACTCTAGCAGGGCAGAAATTTGACGAACTGACTTGTTGGAAAGGTGGCATCCTATGACGGTGCCACATTGAAAGTGACTGAGCTCTTCAGTACGGCCCATTCTGCTGCCAATGTTTGTCTATGGAGATTGCATGGCTGTGTGCTTGATTATATATACTTGTCAACAATGGGTGTGACTGAAACAGCCGAATCCACCAATGAGAAGGGGTGTCCACATACTTTTGATCATGTAGTGTAAATATATAAGTGATAAGATAAATATATAAGTGATAAGATAAATATATAAGTGATAAGATAAATATATAAGTGATAATATAAATATATAAAGTATAAGTGATAAGATAAATATATAAGTGATAAGATAAATATATAAGTGATAAGACAAATATATAACTATATAAGTGATAAGATAAATATATAAAGTATAAGTGATAAGATAAATATATAAGTGATAAGATAAATATATAAGTGATAAGACAAATATATAACAATATAAGTGATAAGACAAATATATAAAGTATAAGTGATAAGATAAATATATAAGTGATAAGATAAATATATAAAGTATAAGTGATAAGATAAATATATGTGATAAGATAAATATATAAGTGATAAGACAAATATATAACAATATAAGTGATGATAAATATATAAAGTATAAGTGATAAGATAAATATATAAGTGATAAGATAAATATATAAGTGATAAGACAAATATATAACAATATAAGTGATAAGACAAATATATTGTTGCGGACGCGGTTAAAGATGTTATTTTGACCGAGCGGTGGTGTAACCGCGACCGAACAGTTATTCCCCGACTAATACCCGATTTGCCCCAAACTTTGGCCGGATCGCACCGCGGCTGCTCAATGAGGGAAAAGACTAAAACGACGAATGCAAAGAGGAAGACGAAGGCAAAGAAAGGTTTGGAAATACTACTAAATTTATTTACTATTTACACACATAAGCAAAAAGAAAGCAGTCACGTTTATTTACAAGCACATAAGACGCAGGTGACACAGTGAAAATACTAGCTTACCTACAGTCTTAATTAACCCAGGACAGAACAAACAAAAGACAGACTCACGCGGGGAATGACAGGAATGGCAGGAGGTGGATGGCTGGAGGTGAACGCTTGGTGGAGCCAATGCGGAGCTTGGTGGAGCTTTGGTGGAGGTGAACGCTTGGTGGAGGTGAACGCTTGGTGGAGCCAACGCAGAGCTTGGTGGAGCCTTGGTGGAGGTGAACACTTGGTGGAGCCAATGCGGAGCTTGGTGGAGCCTTGGTGGAGGTGAACGCTTGGTGGAGCCAACGCGGCTGGTGGGGGGTTGGTGTGACGGGTTCTCTCTCCTTCCCTCACAAGCTTCAGGACTCTTTCTCTCTCTTCCTTAGTCCCACCCAGTCCAACAACTTCCTCTCTTGCTTAGTCCAACTCAAGGCCTTTCTGTCTTCTGATCTCCTCCCTCCTCGACTCTCTCTGGGGGCCTCTGCCTCGGGTTATATAAGCCCCACCCTTGACCCTTTTGCGAACCTCCCCAAAACGTTCTCTCGCCACCCTCTAAAGCCAACCCCTCGTTCTGGGTTGGTCGGCAAGGGCTGGTTCACTCCTCCCCTCTATGACGAGGTGGGGACCCGCCTTTCTTCCCCAACCCTGCCTCGTGGTCAATGGCGGATGAAGGGAAAACCGCCCAAAATGCAGTTGGCAATTGGAAGGGAGGTAATTGGCAATGGCACTCGAGGCCTGGCAAAGACGAAAGGGGAAATGGAAGTTTTGGGAGTGGGAATGAAGGGAATCTATCTCTTTCACTGGTGCAATGGAGTATTTCTATTAATGGGAGACACAGCCTTACCCTAAAACACAGAATAAGATATAACTATCGAACAGGGGTATTCTATGATTGGCTGACGTGTATGCTTGTGGACTAATTATGGGACGCCCTTTTGACCTTTACACAGCTCCGGAGGCAGGAGGCGCAGAATAACAATAATAATAATAATAAAGCACACAATCAAAAAAAAATACAGTCCTCATATCCGCAACACTGCACCCTCCTCCTCTTAGGCACGGCCCGGGCCTACAACTTTTATTTAGTGTGACACGTAGGTGTAGTTCCCTCTACTTTTAACCTGACCCTGAGTGCGACAGTTTTTTAAAACATAAATAAATGTGTCCCGCTGCTCCATTGCACCCTGCCTAACAGACTTACGCCCACAGTTAACCGAATTGCGGAATGGTCTTCAACCTACACACTGATGGTGGGGAGCATTATTTACAATGACTCTGCTTTTATTTACAACACTAACCCAGGACCTGTAATTGTTCTTGCTGGGGGGGAGACAGTCTGCTCTGCATCAATGCACCATTAAAGCACCCAAAAACGCACCAATACACACCCAAGCACCAATCGGTGCAGTCACCATTGTTCAAGAAAATAAAACCAACAACCCCTAACCCTTTGAGTACCAGTTCACTGGTAATTCCCTGTTTGTCGTTAAAGGCGGCAAAAAGGGTTGGCGTCAGGAAGGGCATCCGGCTGTAAAACATTGCTTCAAAAAGGGGACCAAAAAACAACAACAACCACGGTTCCCGAAAAAGGCCAACCCCTGCTTTGCGGGGAAAAATGGCCTCTAAACGGTAACCCCTAACCCTGCAGGTGATCTCTTGCTCTTCGGCTCCCTCTGCTGGTTATTATTATTGTCTTCCAGTTGTTGTCATTCTTTCATTTTCTTACTGGCGGCCTATTTGTATTAAAACTTGCACCCAATGTGTCCTTTTTATTTTATTTTATTTATGGCCCACAGGGCCGACTACGTGTGGTTCACCTGTGGGGCATCGGTGCCCTGTGGCCCAGGTCCACCAGCAAGATTTCGGGCCCTCATGGCCGGTTCCAGCAGAGGGGCCATGCCCCAACCCATGGGGTCCATCAGTGGTGCTCGGCCACAGGCATGTGGTCCATAATGTGGTGCATCGATGCAGACAGCTGGTTCTGAGAGTGCCGGGCGCACAATGGCCGACTCACGCACGCTCCCCTCGGCGCCCAATGGCGCACAGGTCATGTGGGAGACAAAAGAGACAAATGAGCGAGGGGTAAGGTCACAAGGGTACACATCAATAAGGCAATGCAAGGCGAAATGCGTACGGAGAGCGAAGTGAGAAAGCTCGTCCCTACCGTACGTCACCCCCCTGTCACCTACACTACCCTTGCCCTTACCCCATATGTACAAAATCTACACATTACCAATTGTCACGTCTCCCCATATTTCCTCTATACCAAATTTGTCACCACAATCCCTCTAACCAAAATTTGCCATCACCCAATTCATCATCAATCCTCATAAGGAGGAAGAGATGGAACATCAAGCACAATGTCACACCCACGTCATGATGCGTCTCACAATCCAAACATTTGCATCATAAAAAATAATCAAAACATGGCATGGTGTGGAGTACCTGTCACCTCAGGTGAGTGGATGCAGATGGTGCGAGGAGATCCTTCATCCTACTATCCTCTAAATGATTTTAACACACTTTACACTACCCGGGGTCTTTCCCTGCCAATCCATTGGCCAACTTACACTATGGGTTCTAAAAACTAATTCCCATTGACCAAACTGTGGTGCTTCTCAATTTGGGGTCTCACTCCCCCGATTCATCTCCCGGTGCCCTTGCACAATTTCTGGGCTGTGACGTGTAGCTCTCCCAGCAGGTCTACCCACCTGCACACCTCCACCACTGCAGTTGCCTCCCGAGCTTACCTGCTCCTCAACCTAACCTATCTAACTGGGGAAGGCCCCTCCTGGCTCTGTCACCCCATGGTGCCCTCTGGCACTGGGCTACCCGGGTCCGTCCTCCGGATCCTCGGGCCCCATCCACAACTACCGGCTCCCAGAGCCCACCTGCGGCCTCACCTGGCCGACATCCTCACAGTGGTGGAGTGCCCAAACCAACTACACACACTAACAGGCTACACGCCCAGCCATTTCCACGACACTAATGCACCCATCCAAATATCATTCTTCCACTCGCACCACAGATGCCAATATCCAACCACAATTTACCTATACCCTCTTACTTAACACTTACACTACCCGCCCCGGGTATCCGTGATGGGGGTCCATCCTTCCCCCATTCACACCTTCGCACCATCCACTCCACAATTTCCACCATACTCACTCCACGACCATCCATTCCAATACTCCAGATATTCCACACTACCATTTATTCCACATAGCCACATACACCTGTTCCTCATACCTGTTGTTGCACACCTGTGCAATCATACCTGGTGCCACCTGCACCCTCCTTTCTTCCTGGACCATTTGGTCATCACAATACACAATCACCTTCACTCACTCATCCACTGCTCCACACACCTGTTCAGTTGCACACCTGTGCAATCACACCTGTTCAATCCTCAAACACACGGTATCATCTCATCTAACTACTCCCCTCTGAAACTTGCGCTTCCCAGTCGCCCCTTTTAACTATTGCGCTCCCACGTCATTATCATCCACACTAAACTACCTGCGTCCCCACTACAGGTATCCTTGTCACTAACTAACCTTAACGTTACCTAATGTCATCTTCGCTAGATCCCTACACACAATATCCTAACCCACCCGGGCTAGTTTTCACTGCCATACACCCCATAAATCTAGTGCTCCTTTGCCCCCCCTCTGTGGGGGGATGGTGGACTGCCCATCCCACCACATCGGGGAGGTCCCACTATCAATTTTGCTCACCAAATTTCAACAAATCAAAAATTTGCCAATCATCTGCCAATCACCGTACCATTACCAATCATCACTCTGCCAATCCTTTGCCAATCATTAAATTTTGCCTTTTTCTAATTTTGGGTCCAAAACACTAACCTCATTACCCGTCTACCTATTAGATCCTCTCGGTGCGCCAATTCACGTCTACAGCCCGGCTTCGTACAGCCGAGCAATGAACGCGGGTTCTTTGGTGCCGGCGGCTGGATGCGTCCGGCACTCGGTGCAGGGACGGGGGCTTACCCGTGCCGAGATCCCACGCACCACCTCGGCGCGGAGCCATCCAATTGCCCGATCTCGACCTGCCGGAACGTCTCAATAAAAAGTGGTCGCCATGACGACCCTTCCTATCGGGCTGCCCGCTCCGCCCAGCGGAGCACGGACGCGGCCGTTCAAAGCGAGGCCCAGCGTGGATCGCGCACGGCGGTCCTTTCGAACCCGCCATGGCTCGGATCCCCGCTGGTTCTCGCGGCACGCGAAGCTGCCCGACGCGCACCGAGGGCCCGATTCGGCTATAAGTCGCTCTAACCGCTAACCCGGTTACCGTCGATGCCTCACCTGCATGCTTACACGCATACGCTACCCCCTTCTTGCTCATACCTCCAGCTGTTCCCATGCTCCTCGTACCTTTCCTTACACACCTCGGTACACTCATTCCGCTCACAGACTTGGTCACACACCTGACCACCGAACACCTTGGCACACATTCGTCGCTCGCACACCTCACCAACACACCTCTTCGCGCCCCCTCCTCGGTCACCTCCTCTGTGACAATCACAGGTGTGCTCTCACTCGCACACCCAACCACGTGCCTCACGACCAACTCAAGTGTGCATTCCCACACACGCTCTACCATTCCAGGTGTGCATCCTTCCATGCCAGGTGTACATCCTCGCTCACCTGTCACAACTAACTCACGCTCCATGCCACTCTCACTACTCTCACCTCCACTCTCGGTCGTGCACTCACCCTTACTCTCGACAGCGCACTCTTTCCTCATGCACCTGTCCGTTACACACCTTTCTCGCGCATCCTCTTGCGCACACTCTTTCATTACTTCCTCCGTAACACTTACCACACCACGCTTCCATGTACCCCCTCGCACACGCGCTTCGACCAACTCACTCTTGACGGCACACTCTCCCGTTACATCCTCTGTAACACTCCTCACTACGCGCTTCCATGTGCTCCCTCGCACACGCGCTACGACCGATTCACTCTCGACAGCACACTCACTCCTTGGCGTGCACTTTTTCCTCACACACCCCATGGTCGGACATTCTCGCACACCTCGTTTTTCGCACACCAGACCGGTCGCACACTTCACCAACGGCCTCTCACGAACACCCGGGTCCACAACAACCCCCAAGCCGACTGAAGCTCCCCTCACATCATGTACATTTCCGATTATATCACCACTCACCTTGGCACCTCGTCTCCGCACCTCCTTTGCCACCTGCAAACTCTTTATTTGGTTAGTGAGCATCACAATATGAGTTGAGCACCGACCTTGTACCAATTCCATCACCTCCTCCTGGATTTCTGTTTTAGTTTCTGTCCGTCTCTTCCTAATTTCACTCACCTCTTCTGCCACTTCCTCTAATTTTTGCTTCACCTCTTTTATTTCCCGGTGCGTCTCCTCAAGTTCGTCCTCTAAGGCTACCGTGACCGTCTCTATGTGCATCCTCACCTGCCGGTCCTTTGTCTCCATTACCTCTGTCACCTCGTCCAACCTCATTGTCAGTCCCTCACGTACCATCTGACATTCCTTTTGTGTCGCTATTAATTCGTTCTTAATTTCTTTTTGTGTCGCCTTTAACCCTCCTAGTACCGCAGTGTTCCTTTGAACCTGCTCCACTAACTCCGTTTGTCCCTCTGTCAGCTGTTCCACCTCCTCCGTCAGATCTTCTATTCCCCCCTGTAACCTAGCCATATTATTCCTCACCTCTTTCTCGATACGCTTTTCGCCTCGCTTTACCTCCTCGCGTACCCCCGAGACCTCCTCACTTACACCTCGTCGTATCTCCTCCTTCATCTCCTCCATCTGGTTCCCCATCTGTTCGATTTCCCGGGCGGATTGCTCCCCTATTTCCCGCAATTTGTCTTCCATCCTATTTTCTAACCCCATTAACCCATTTTTCACCCACTCTAACTGATTCTCCTGGGCAGCCATTCTATTTTCCACCCCTGTTAACCCATTCTTTACCTCTTTTATCCCGTTGTCTAACCCCTCAAATTTAGCTTCTAGCCGTTCCCCCATTTCTCCCATTTTGCCCCCCATTTCGCCCCCCAATCGCTCACTATCAGCCCTCGCTCCGTCCCTCATTACCCCCATTTGGCCCTCTAATCGCTCTCCCAATTCTCTTCGCTCTCGGGTGGACTTATCATTTTGGGCATCCATTTTTGCCATCATTTGAATCATAAAGACTCGCATGTACTCTGGCATTTCTGGCTCGGCTGCCGCGACCACGTGCGCAGCGCAACTTAGTGCTGCTACGGTCACGGGCGCGGCAAAATTTGGTGCCGCTACAACCACGTGCGCGAGGACGCCATTTTGTGCGTCTGATACACCCTCAACCACATCGCCAATGTTCTCCTCCTCTCCTTCCTCCACATACATTTCCCCGAGGTCCTGGGTCGATTCCACCCCGTCTATCTCTAGCTCACCCACCGGCATCTGATCGCCTTGACCAGCCATGGCGCGATTTCAAAATTCGGGTTTTATTTCTTTAAAACACAATTTTTCAGCAGCTCGTAATTTTGAGCGCGTTAAGCGCGCTTCGGGCCTCGTATCCCACTCCTCGACACCAATTGTTGCGGACGCGGTTAAAGATGTTATTTTGACCGAGCGGTGGTGTAACCGCGACCGAACAGTTATTCCCCGACTAATACCCGATTTGCCCCAAACTTTGGCCGGATCGCGCCGCGGCTGCTCAATGAGGGAAAAGACTAAAACGACGAATGCAAAGAGGAAGACGAAGGCAAAGAAAGGTTTGGAAATACTACTAAATTTATTTACTATTTACACACATAAGCAAAAAGAAAGCAGTCACGTTTATTTACAAGCACATAAGACGCAGGTGACACAGTGAAAATACTAGCTTACCTACAGTCTTAATTAACCCAGGACAGAACAAACAAAAGACAGACTCACGCGGGGAATGACAGGAATGGCAGGTGGATGGCTGGAGGTGAACGCTTGGTGGAGCCAACGCGGAGCTTGGTGGAGCTTTGGTGGAGGTGAACGCTTGGTGGAGGTGAACGCTTGGTGGAGCCAACGTGGAGCTTTGTGGAGCCTTGGTGGAGGTGAACGCTTGGTGGAGCCAACGCGGAGCTTGGTGGAGCCTTGGTGGAGGTGAACGCTTGGTGGAGCCAACGCGGCTGGTGGGGGGTTGGTGTGACGGGTTCTCTCTCCTTCCCTCACAAGCTTCAGGACTCTTTCTCTCTCTTCCTTAGTCCCACCCAGTCCAACAACTTCCTCTCTTGCTTAGTCCAACTCAAGGCCTTTCTGTCTTCTGATCTCCTCCCTCCTCGACTCTCTCTGGGGGCCTCTGCCTCGGGTTATATAAGCCCCACCCTTGACCCTTTTGCGAACCTCCCCAAAACGTTCTCTCTCCGCCCTCTAAAGCCAACCCCTCGTTCTGGGTTGGTCGGCAAGGGCTGGTTCACTCCTCCCCTCTATGACGAGGTGGGGACCCGCCTTTCTTCCCCAACCCTGCCTCGTGGTCAATGGCGGATGAAGGGAAAACCGCCCAAAATGCAGTTGGCAATTGGAAGGGAGGTAATTGGCAATGGCACTCGAGGCCTGGCAAAGACGAACGGGGAAATGGAAGTTTTGGGAGTGGGAATGAAGGGAATCTATCTCTTTCACTGGTGCAATGGAGTATTTCTATTAATGGGAGACACAGCCTTACCCTAAAACACAGAATAAGATATAACTATCGAACAGGGGTATTCTATGATTGGCTGACGTGTATGCTTGTGGACTAATTATGGGACGCCCTTTTAACCTTTACACAGCTCCGGAGGCAGGAGGCGCAGAATAACATTAATAATAATAATAAAGCACACAATCAAAAAAAAATACAGTCCTCATATCCGCAACAATATAAAGTATAAGTGATAAGATAAATATATAAGTGATAAGATAAATATATAAAGTATAAGTGATAAGATAAATATATAAAGTATAAGTGATAAGATAAATATATAAAGTATAAGTGATAAGATAAATATATAAAGTATAAGTGATAAGACAAATATATAAAGTATAAGTGATAAGATAAATATATAAGTGATAAGATAAATATATAAAGTATAAGTGATAAGATAAATATAGAAAGTATAAGTGATAAGATAAACATATAAAGTATAAGTGATAAGATAAATATATAAAGTATAAGTGATAAGATAAATATATAAAGTATAAGTGATAAGATAAATATATAAGTGATAAGATAAATATATAAAGTATAAGTGATAAGATAAATATATAAAGTAGAAGTGATAAGATAAATATATAAAGTATAAGTGATATGATAAATATATAAAGTATAAGTGATAAGATAAATATATAAAGTATAAGTGATAAGATAAATATATAAAGTATAAGTGATAAGATAAATATATAAAGTATAAGTGATAAGACAAATATATAAAGTATAAGTGATAAGATAAATATATAAGTGATGAGATAAATATATAAGTGATAAGACAAATATATAAAGTATAAGTGATAAGATAAATATATAAAGTATAAGTGATAAGATAAATATATAAAGTATAAGTGATAAGATAAATATATAAAGTATAAGTGATAAGATAAATATATAAAGTATAAGTGATAAGATAAATATATAAAGTATAAGTGAAAAGATAAATATATAAAGTATAAGTGATAAGACAAATATATAAAGTATAAGTGATAAGATAAATATATAAGTGATAAGATAAATATATAAAGTATAAGTGATAAGATAAATATAGAAAGTATAAGTGATAAGGTAAACATATAAAGTATAAGTGATAAGATAAATAAATAAAGTATAAGTGATAAGATAAATATATAAAGTATAAGTGATAAGATAAATATATAAAGTATAAGTGATAAGATAAATATATAAAGTATAAGTGATAAGATAAATATATAAAGTATAAGTGATAAGATAAATATATAAAGTATAAGTGATAAGACAAATATATAAAGTATAAGTGATAAGATAAATATATAAGTGATAAGATAAATATAAAAGTGATAAGACAAATATATAAAGTATAAGTGATAAGATAAATATATAAAGTATAAGTGATAAGATAAATATATAAAGTATAAGTGATAAGATAAATATATAAAGTATAAGTGATAAGATAAATAAATAAAGTATAAGTGATAAGACAAATATATAAAGTATAAGTGATAAGATAAATATATAAAGTATAAGTTATAAGATAAATATATAAAGTATAAGTGATAAGATAAATATATAAAGTATAAGTGATAAGATAAATATATAAAGTATAAGTGATAAGATAAATATATAAAGTATAAGTGATAAGATAAATATATAAAGTATAAGTGATAAGATAAATATATAAAGTATAAGTGATAAGACAAATATATAAGTGATAAGATAAATATATAAAGTATAAGTGATAAGATAAATATATAAAGTATAAGTGATAAGATAAATATATAAAGTATAAGTGATAAGACAAATATATAAAGTATAAGTGATAAGATAAATATATAAGTGATAAGACAAATATATAAAGTATAAGTGATAAGATAAATATATAAGGGATAAGACAAATATATAAAGTATAAGTGATAAGATAAATATATAAAGTACAAGTGATAAGATAAATATATAAAGTACAAGTGATAAGATAAATATATAAGTGATAAGACAAATATATAAAGTATAAGTGATAAGATAAATATATAAAGTATAAGTGATAAGATAAATATATAAAGTATAAGTGATAAGATAAATATATAAAGTACAAGTGATAAGATAAATATATAAAGTATAAGTGATAAGATAAATATATAAAGTATAAGTGATAAGATAAATATATAAAGTATAAGTGATAAGATAAATATATAAAGTACAAGTGATAAGATAAATATATAAAGTATAAGTGATAAGATAAATATATAAAGTATAAGTGATAAGATAAATATATAAGTGATAAGACAAATATATAAAGTATAAGTGATAAGATAAATATATAAAGTATAAGTGATAAGATAAATATATAAAGTACAAGTGATAAGATAAATATATAAAGTATAAGTGATAAGATAAATATATAAAGTATAAGTGATAAGATAAATATATAAAGTATAAGTGATAAGATAAATATATAAGTGATAAGATAAATATATAAAGTATAAGTGATAAGATAAATATATAAAGTATAAGTGATAAGATAAATATATAAAGTATAAGTGATAAGATAAATATATAAAGTATAAGTGATAAGATAAATATATTAGTGATAAGATAAATATATAAAGTATAAGTGATAAGATAAATATATAAGTGATAAGACAAATATATAAGTGATAAGATAAATATATAAAGTATAAGTGATAAGATAAATATATAAGTGATAAGACAAATATATAAGTGATAAGATAAATATATAAAGTATAAGTGATAAGATAAATATATAAGTGATAAGACAAATATATAAGTGATAAGATAAATATATAAAGTATAAGAGATAAGATAAATATATAAGTGATAAGATAAATATATAAAGTATAAGTGATAAGATAAATATATAAGTGATAAGATAAATATATCAAGTATAAGTGATAAGATAAATATATAAGTGATAAGATAAATATATATGTGATAAGATAAATATATAAAGTATAAGTGATAAGATAAATATATAAGTGATAAGATAAATATATTAGTGATAAGATAAATATATAAAGTATAAGTGATAAGATAAATATATAAGTGATAAGACAAATATATAAGTGATAAGATAAATATATAAAGTATAAGTGATAAGATAAATATATAAGTGATAAGATAAATATATAAAGAATAAGTGATAAGATAAATATATAAGTGATAAGATAAATATATAAGTGATAAGATAAATATATATGTGATAAGATAAATATATAAAGTATAAGTGATAAGATAAATATATTAGTGATAAGATAAATATATAAAGTATAAGTGATAAGATAAATATATAAGTGATAAGACAAATATATAAGTGATAAGATAAATATATAAAGTATAAGAGATAAGATAAATATATAAGTGATAAGATAAATATATAAAGTATAAGTGATAAGATAAATATATAAGTGATAAGATAAATATATCAAGTATAAGTGATAAGATAAATATATAAGTGATAAGATAAATATATATGTGATAAGATAAATATATAAAGTATAAGTGATAAGATAAATATATAAGTGATAAGACAAATATATTAGTGATAAGATAAATATATAAAGTATAAGTGATAAGATAAATATATAAGTGATAAGACAAATATATTAGTGATAAGATAAATATATAAAGTATAAGTGATAAGATAAATATATAAGTGATAAGACAAATATATATGTGATAAGATAAATATATAAAGTATAAGTGATAAGATAAATATATAAGTGATAAGATAAATATATTAGTGATAAGATAAATATATAAAGTATAAGTGATAAGATAAATATATGTGATAAGACAAATATATAAGTGATAAGATAAATATATAAAGTATAAGGGATAAGATAAATATTTAAGTGATAAGATAAATATATAAGTGATAAGATAAATATATAAGTGATAATATAAATATATAAGTGATAAGATAAATATATAAGTGATAATATAAATATATAAGTGATAATATAAATATATAAGTGATAAGATAAATATATAAGTGATAAGATAAATATATAAAGTATAAGTGATAAGATAAATATATAAGTGATAAGATAAATATATAAGTGATAAGATAAATATATAAGTGATAATATAAATATGTAAGTGATAAGATAAATATATAAGTGATAAGATAAATATTTAAGTGATAAGATAAATATATAAGTGATAAGATAAATATATAAAGTGTAAGTGAAAAGATAAATATATAAACTATAAAGTATAAGTGATAACTGATAAGATAAATATATAAGTGATAAGATAAATATATAAGTGATGAGATAAATATATAAGTGATGAGATAAATATATAAAGTATAAGTGATAAGACAAATATATAAGTGATAAGATAAATATATAAAGTATAAGTGATAAGACAAATATATAAGTGATAAGATAAATATTTAAAGTATAAGGGATAAGATAAATATTTAAGTGATAAGATAAATATATAAGTGATAAGATAAATATATAAGTGATAAGATAAATATATAAGTGATAAGATAAATATATAAGTGATAAGATAAATATATAAGTGATAAGATAAATATATAAGTGATAATATAAATATATAAGTGATAATATAAATATATAAGTGATAAGATAAATATATAAGTGATAAGATAAATATATAAAGTATAAGTGATAAGATAAATATATAAGTGATAAGATAAATATATAAGTGATAAGATAAATATTTAAGTGATAAGATAAATATATAAGTGATAAGATAAATATATAAAGTATAAGTGAAAAGATAAATATATAAACTATAAAGTATAAGTGATAAGATAAATATATAAGTGATAAGATAAATATATAAAGTATAAGTGATAAGATAAATATATAAAGTATAAGTGAGAAGACAAATATATAAGTGATAAGACAAATATATAAAGTATAACTGATAAGATAAATATATAAGTGATAAGATAAATATATAAAGTATAAGTGATAAGATAAATATTTAAGTGATAAGATAAATATATAAGTGATAAGATAAATATATAAAGTATAAGTGAAAAGCTAAATATATAAAGTATAAGTGATAAGATAAATATATAAGTGATAAGATAAATATATAAAGTATAAGTGATAAGATAAATATATAAAGTATAAGTGACAAGACAAATATATAAGTGATAAGACAAATATATAAAGTATAAGTGATAAGATAAATATATAAGTGATAAGATAAATATATAAAGTATAAGTGATAAGATAAATATATAAACTATAAAGTATAAGTGATAAGATAAATATATAAGTGATAAGATAAATATATAAAGTATAAGTGATAAGATAAATATATAAAGTATAAGTGATAAGACAAATATATAAAGTATAAGTGATAAGATAAATATATAAGTGATAAGATAAATATATAAAGTAAAAGTGATAAGATAAATATATAAAGTATAAGTGATAAGATAAATATATAAAGTATAAGTGATAAGATAAATATATAAACTATAAAGTATAAGTGATAAGATAAATATATAAGTTATAAGATAAATATATAAAGTATAAGTGATAAGATAAATATATAAAGTATAAGTGATAAGATAAATATATAAAGTATAAGTGATAAGATAAATGTATAAAGTATAAGTGATAAGACAAATATATAAGTGATAAGACAAATATATAAAGTATAAGTGATAAGATAAATATATGAGTGATAAGATCTATATTATAATAGCCGTAGATGATTCTGTCTGTCTGTCTGTCTATCTGTTGGGTGTCTGTCCGGGGTGTGGCTTACTCGGTTTGCAGAGTAGCTCCACCCATAGCTCCACCCATTCTGGGAGTGGCTATAAACAAATATCCACCATTTTATTAACTCGCATAGCTTTGAGTCCTGTTTTGTAGGCCCGTGGTGTCTTGCTCTCCCCCAGTTTTATTTCAAATCAAATTCGATAAATCATTTCATTTTTCACAGTCGCTAACATAGTTTTAGACTCGGTTGAAAAAAAACGGGAAGAAAATCCGATGAAAGTTGCCGTTTATAGAACGAAATGAATTCTCAAAGGCCTGTAACTTCAAGGCCATTGAGTCTCTCTCACGCCTTTATCTCCAATCTAACTCACCATATGATTTCATTTTTATCGATGGTTTTACTTTTAGACTCGGTGTCAGCAATAATTGAGAACAATCCACACACGCGGGAAAATGCAGAGATATATTTTTTAAAATCGCGTCATGGTGTATCATACACCGCCCAACATGACACCGCCGGCAATGTGTCGATATATATTAAAAATTCGCTTTTGCTTTTCCGTTATGATATATTACTATTTCGTTTGATGATAGTCGTCACAAAAACGTCAACAATGATGCCGACATATATTTCTTCGTTTTTATTTCATTCAACATATTAGCCGGAAGTAAAATATGTTTCAGGAAATTACCGAGAGATATTTCTTCGTTTTTTTTATTAGTTATGTGCGCATACACTTTAAATAGGTTTATTTGAAATCTTTAATTTTCCACAATATAATTTACTTGCCATTTATCATTTGATGATTACGAGACAAATTCCTCTTGAGGATCGTGACAATTCATGCGTTGCGTGGAAACTTCCATTTCCAAAATGAATGAGACGATCGATGAAGAACGACTCGGTGTCACCAACGCGGGAAAATGCAGAGATATATTTTTTAAAATACACCATATCACCGCACAACACCGCCCAACAGCCAACAAGTATCATACACCGCCCAACAGCCAACGAGTATCATACACCGCCCAACATGACACAGACAGCAACATGTCGACATTATCGCTTTTTCTTTAAACCGAGTGAACCGAGCCGAACCGAATACACCGCGTGAATTCACCGAGCGAATTTCAGCCAATTCCACCTATTTCTTCGTTTTTATTTTATTCGTTACCAGCAGAAGTACTCAGCGTTGCCGGGCGGGGGAGGGGGGAAGGGCACGTACACTTTAAACATGTATATACATGTGGGATGTGGGATATATACATGTGGGACATGTGTACGTGTGTGTACGTGTGTACGTGTGTGTGTGTGTGTGTGTGCGCGTGAATATGTGTGTGTGTGTATATATGTGTGTGTATGTGTATGTAGGCTAACCCCCGCTCTAGCAGGGAAAATGGCCTTAAAATGCATGTTGTTGTTGTATGTGTATATACATGTCTGTGTGTGTGTGTTTGTGTGTATATGTGTCTGTACGTGTGTGTGTGTGTGTCTGTTTTTGTGTGTGTGTGTGTGTGTGTGTGTGTGTGTGTGTGTGTGTGTGTGTGTGTGTGTGTGTGTGGAGATGTATATATGTGTATATATGTGTATATGTGGATACATATGTGTATACATATTTGCATATGTGCATATGTGTGTATGTGTCTGTACGTGTGTGTGTGTGTGTGTGTGTGTGTGTGTGTGTGTGTGTGTGTGTGTGTGTGTGCATGTGTGCATGTGTGTCGATGTACGTGTGTGTGTATGTGTATATGTGTGTGGGTGTATATGTGTGTGTGTGTGTATATGTAAACATGGGCCGGTGTGTGTGTAAAGTGTGAGGAGGTATTGGAGAGGAAAATGCAGAGATATATTTTTTTAAATCGCGCCATGATGATAAACGAAAATACACCGCCTAAAATAACAGTCGACATATATTTAAAATTCGCCATACACATCCATGCGGGAATCCCACGGGCATGGATGTGTGTGACATTTCGACATATTGAGTTACATGCTGCGCCTGCACATTCAGTTATATAAGATGGTTACTGGCAATTGATCACATCCACAAATGATGTAATCCACACAATTTATGTACTTTACATAACGTTAATAGGAATACATGCCCGTGTAGATGGGAATGACATATAATTCACCGAAAACGTTGAAGCAACCGCATAATATTACGGTGATGTTTAACTCTGAGAATAGTTCTAAATTTAAAAAACTTTCTTCTGATATTTGTGATTTATTTCAAACAAACTGTATTTCCCAGCTACACGGGCATGTATTCCTATTAACGTTATGTAAAGTACATAAATTGTGTGGATTACATCATTTGTGGATGTGATCAATTACCAGTAACCATTTTATATAACTGAATGTGCAGGTGCAGCATCTAACTCAATATGTCGAAATGTCACACACGTCCATGCCCGTGGGATTCCCACGGGTGACCCCGCTAGTAAATATATAAAGTATAAGTGATAAGATAAATATATAAATTATAAGTGATAAGATAAATATATAAGTGATAAGATAAATATATAAAGTATAAGTGATAAGATAAATATCTAAAGTATAAGTGATAAGATAAATATATAAAGTATAAGTGATAAGATAAATATATAAAGTATAAGTGATAAGATAAATGTATAAAGTATAAGTGATAAGACAAATATATAAGTGATAAGACAAATATATAAAGTATAAGTGATAAGATAAATATATGAGTGATAAGATAAATATATAAAGTATAAGTGATAAGATAAATATATAAAGTATAAGTGATAAGATAAATATATAAAGTATAAGTGATAAGATAAATATATAAAGTATAAGTGATAAGATAAATATATAAAGTATAAGTGATAAGATAAATATATAAAGTATAAGTGATAAGATAAATTTATAAACTATAAAGTATAAGTGATAAGATAAATATATAAGTGATAAGATAAATATATAAAGTATAAGTGATAAGATAAATATATAAACTATAAAGTATAAGTGATAAGATAAATATACAAGTGATAAGATAAATATATAAAGTATAAGTGATAAGATAAATATATAAGTGATAAGATAAATATATAAAGTATAAGTGATAAGATAAATATATAAGTGATAAGATAAATATATAAGTGATAAGATATATATATAAGTGATAAGATAAAAAAGGGGAAAGGGGAAAGGGGGGGGGGGGGGGTTAGGGATTAGCGGGCTACCGCCGCCTTTTTTACTAATATATAAATGATAGAACCAAGCAATAACCAAACCAAAGAGTGGAGTAAACAACAACCTTGGTATTTAAATGGAAAACATCATGAATGTGAGAAATATCAAATAAGCCTTATTGAAGAAATAATGGGGGGACAAAGTAGATAAAACAAATAAGTGAATAAATTTAAATACGAATAACTTGGAGGCTCTGGGAGGTAATATCGTCGAGTGTACAGAAAACTTTGATGGTTGCCAAGAGATTGAGGGGAAAATAATTTACTATAATCTAAAAATAGTATGTGGCACTGGAGGATTTCAGAGGAGGTCATTAAGAGAAGTTTATCATTTCATATCAGCTCAATGGCGATACCTAAACCAGGAGTTAAATTCAGATATAACATTTGTCAATATTCTCGATGGTGATTGTTCTTTTAAGAGAATTAAATTATTACCTAAAAATGAAACACAAACATGTACACATACATTCAAAGTACACCGCCCCCATGCCAAATAATTAAATATCCTACAGCGCGGCATTGCCGGGGCGCCTCGGGCGCCCGGCAATACCGCAGTGCAACTCATAGAGGCTGCATTGGGAGGGAGAGGTGTACACTAATTGATTGATTAATTGTATAATTAAAATCAATAAAAGATTATCACAAAATATTTTCTTAATCAATTAGCTAATAGCATAACTAAACCACTAGTGCTTCATCTGAAGATGTATCTTTCAGAAATGTAATTAAATAAGTCATTAATAAAAAATTAAATAATTAATTGATTACTCAATAAATAATTAATCGATTAATCAATAAATAATTAATCGATTAAATGATTAATCAATAAATCAAAAATATCCTTGATAGCCACATCACTTGGTCACTCATGTCCAAATATTAGCTTCCCAGCTCAAAAGGTGCCTGAGATATTGGCCAAATGAGAAAGAAAATAAATAAATGATTAATAATGAAAATAAATAAATAATAATCATAAAAAAATTAAATTATTAATCAATTTGGTCAGAGAACACATAAACTACCACTATTTCATCAGAATCTGTAACTTAAAAAAAAAATTTTTTTTTGTCATTAATCGAATAATTAAATAATTAATCGATTAATTGATTAATTAATAAATCAAAAATATCCTTTGCAGCCAAATCACCTGGTCATTGGCATGTCCAAATGTCAGCTTCCTAACTCAAAAGGTGCCTGAGTTGATGGTCAGAAGAGAAAGGAAATTTGATTAATTAAATAAGTACTTAATTAATCGCTAATAATTAAATAACTCCTCAATTTATTGATTAATCAAAAAAAAAAATACCGTTTTTGACAAAGGACTTGCTCACTATTGTGCTGAAATTTCAGCTTCCTAGCTCAAAGGATCCCTGGTGTTGGGCTAGCGGCTAGGGTGCCGGCTTAGGATCCTAGGATCCTGGGTTCGAATCTCGGTCGATCGCTGAATTAACGCCAGGGGGGTTGACTCAGCCTGTCATCCTTCCGAGGTCGGCTAATTGAGTACCAATTCACTGGTAATTCCCTGTTTGTCGTTAAAGGCGGCAAAAAGGGTTGGCGTCAGGAAGGGCATCCGGCCGTAAAACATTGCTTCAAAAAGGGGACCAAAAAAAAAACAACAACAACCACGGTTCCCGAAAAAGGCCAACCCCCGCTTGCGGGGAAAAATGGCCTCTAAAACGGTGTTTTTTTTTTAGCTCAAAGGATGGCTGAGATATCGTCCGGACAAACAAACAAGAAAGAAAACAAGAAAACAAGAAAGAAAACAAGAAACCAGAGTGAAAACTGAGTACTCTCTTTCAGCGTGCGTCACTGCCGAGCCCCCTTTTGTGCCCGGCAATGACGATTTGCAATGCCTGGAGATGGCATAGGAAAGGAGCGGTGTACAATATTCGTTGGGTCTCTGTATGAGTATAAAGAAAAATCGGGGGAGTTAATAAGTTAAATGCAGGGAGAAAAAGGGTGTAATTTTTCAAGCCTGGCATGCCTGGGCAAGGTTTAGGGAAAGTGGGCGGGGCTTAGTAAAAAGTGAGCGGGGCTTAGTAAAAAGTGGGCGGGGTTTAGGAGGGAGAGAAGGGGTGTAATTTTTTGAGAGAAAAAGGGGTGTAATTTACCGAGAGAGGGGGTGTGAGTCAATAAATTTCCATACTTTTCCCCATTGACTTCAGTGTTACATTTGAGGTGAGCTAGAACCTATGAGTAGCAGTTAGGTCTATTGAGGATTTAATATTTGTAAATAGATTGCCCCAAAAGAGGGTGAAATCTGGTTAAACATCCAGTGAGTTATTAAGTTTTTTAGCTCTTTCCCCAATGACTTCAATTTTAAATTCTATGTGTTTTAGTAGTTGGTAAATGAGCTTAGTAAAAAGTGGATGCAATTTTATGAGAGAAAAGGGGATGTAATTTTATGAGAGAGTGGGTGTGAGGCAATAACTTTTTCCCTTTTTCCCCTTTGACTTCAATGTTAAATTTGAGATGTCCCAGAACCAACATTTATCCCCTACTGACGATATAATTCATTTTTGGTGATTCACAGATGATGTAATTCATTTATGATGATTCACAGACATTGTAATTCATTTATGATGATTCACAGATGATATAATTCATTTATGATGATTCACAGATGATGTAATTCATATATGATGATTCACAGACGATGTAATTCATATATGATGATTCACAGACGATGTAATTAATTTATGATGATTCACAGACGATGTAATTCATATATGATGATTCACAGCCAATATAATTAATTTATGGTGATTCACAGACATTATAATTCATTTATGATGATTCACAGACGATGTAATTCATATATGATGATTCACAGCCAATATAATTAATTTATGGTGATTCACAGACGATATAATTCATTTATGGTGATTCACAGATGATGTAATTCATTTATGATGATTCACAGACTGTAATTCATTTAAGATGATTCTCAGATGATGTAATTCATTTATGGTTTCTCTCAGATGTCATTAAGTTATGGTGATGCACAGATGATGTAATTAATTTATGGTGATTCATAGATGTAATTAATTTATGGTGATTCGTAGATGATGTAATTAATTTATGGTGATTCGCAGATGATGTAATTCATTTATGATGATTCTCAGATGATGTCATTAGGTTATGGTGATTCACAGATGATGTAATTAATTTATGGTGATTCGTCGATGTAATTAATTTATGGTGATTCGCAGATATTGTAATTCATTTATGATGATTCTCAGATGATGTAATTCATTTATGATGATTCTCAGATGTAATTAATTTATGGTGATTCGCAGATGATGTTATTAATTTATGGTGATTCGCAGATGATTTAATTAATTTACGATGATTCGCAGATGATGTAATTAATTTATGGTGATTCGCAGATGATTTAATTAATTTACGATGATTCTCAGATGATATAATTTATTTATTGTGATTCACAGATGATGTAATTCATTTATGATGATTCTCAGATGATGTAATTCATTTATGATGATTCTCAGATGATGTAATTCATTTATGGTGATTCTCAGATGATGTAATTAATTTATGGTGATTCTCAGATGATGTAATTCATTTATGATGATTCTCCGATGATGTAATTCATTTATGATGATTCTCAGATGATGTAATTCATTTATGATGAATCTCAGATGATGTAATTCATTTATGATGAATCTCAGATGATGTAATTAATTTATGGTGATTCTCAGATGATGTAATTCATTTATGATGATTCTCCGATGATGTAATTCATTTATGATGATTCTCAGATGATGTAATTCATTTATGATGATTCTCCGATGATGTAATTCATTTATTATGATTCTCAGATGATGTAATTAATTTATGGTGATTCTCAGATGATGTAATTCATTTATGATGATTCTCCGATGATGTAATTCATTTATGATGATTCTCAGATGATGTAATTCATTTATGATGAATCTCAGATGATGTAATTCATTTACGATGATCCTCAGATGATGTAATTCATTTATGATGATTCTCAGATGATGTAATTAATTTATGGTGATTCTCAGATGATGTAATTCATTTATGATGATTCTCAGATGATGTAATTCATTTATGATGATTCTCAGATGATGTAATTCATTTATGATGATTCTCAGATGATGTTATTCATTTATAATGATTCTCAGATGATGTAATTCATTTATGATGATTCTCAGATGATGTAATTAATTTATGATGATTCTCAGATGATGTAATTAATTTATGATGATTCGCAGATGATGTAATTAATTTATGATGATTCACAGATGATGCAATTCAATGTGATTCTCAGATGATGTAATTCATTTATTGTGATTCACAGACGATGTAATTAATTTATGATGATGCAAAGACGACGTAACTCATTTATATGATGATTCTCCCATTTGTTACATCATGACAGTGCAATCCTAATTTGCATTTAAAATGATTAGAAACAGCCATTCCCTGTGGGAAATGCTTGTGGGAAATGCTTGTGGGGCAGGGAGGGGGAGGGGGCCGGTCAAGTTGGTGTACACGTGAGCTCCAAGTAGACGGTGGTGTGTTAATCTTCTACTTATTTAATGGCCACAATCATTCCCACGTTCTTGTGGTGTTGGCCGGGGGATGCTTGACTAAGTCTTTCACGAACCGGCTGGCCAGGCTTGATGGTCAACTAAGGTTAGGGCAGGAATTTGGCAATGCTGACATCGATTGGTAGCCCACCTAATCTAATTGAACTACAAGGTCGGATATATATAGTATATATATATATATATATCCACAAACTAATGGCAGCAGAGGGGACCCCCAGTTTAACTGACTGATCCATCCCATCTGACGAACGCACACACATTGATGAATCTCCGTGCCTGTGAAACACTGGGGTGATAGTTACATAGCTGGTTGTTGAATGTGGTGTCGGAGACGAAATTAAAAAATTCCATGGACTGCAAAAAGAGCCAACACATCAGTGGTATAATTAATTAGGCCATGTATATCATAAGCGTTGATGCGAAAACAGAAACTGTTGTAATTTTGTTGTACATATCATGCATGCAGAGAATGAAAGTTTGGAGAAGTCAACCATGTCTAGTTTCGTTGAGTGAAGAGGAAGGAAATGCAGACTGTGTATGTGTTTGATGGATGGGGTAAAGGCTGCAACAAATCTGTCTCTGCCAGATAGTCGGGAAGCAGTGCAGGATAGGGATGGCTGAGGAAATCTGAAAATGAATAAAATCGGAAGTAGGCCACGAAATCCTGGAATTGGATTATTGGTTATAATAATTTTACTTACGGTAGGTGTGCAGACCAGCAACTCTTAGCCTATACACTGCCAATGTTTAAGTATGTAAAAAATTCTTCAAATTTCCCACAGGCGAGTATTAAGCAATGCTAATGACCGTTAGGAATGGGCTTATGCATTGATTAAAGGTCATAATTGGGCCATACGGCTGTTGGGGGAAATATCCCACATCACACATGAAGTCGTAGACAGGATAAATCACATATGATGCCCCAATAGATAAGTTATAAACAATCCACATACAGCCCACATATAATCTGATGGCTGGAAAAAAAATGTACAGGCAATGGGATACATCATTCAAGTGTGTAGACTTATTTCAGCACCTTTATTAGCTAAAGATCATTGCGGCCTAGCTAGCAGCCGACGTAGAGGCTCACCAAGTCGAGACGGCTTAGATCCGTTAGTCTGTGGTGGATGCGACAACCATATAATGTCTCAGACGTCAGGTTTCCTCTAAATTTCTTTCAGTTTAGTGTTAAACAACAGTAGCGACTGTTTAAAAAAGGTAATCATACGTAGGAGAGAATTGACTCAATACTATTTGTGGTTGTAATGTTTTTTTTAGTTCCTGTAGGTGTGCTCTACGTAATACCATGATAAACTATTTATACATGCTAACACGGAGTTTGTCCAAGGTATAAAACCCCCTTTGGGAGTGGGGTATGGGTAGGGTTGGGTGGGGGGAGGGGGTTGGCAAATTAAGTCATTAGAGCCTCTGTCGTGTGACCCCCCAGTCCTTTTGGAAAGTTCGGTTGAGATTTGATAAGTAAAGTCTGAATAAGTAAAGTAAAGTCGATATCATGGTCAAGCAGACAGATTAACAAATAGACAACCAGACAGATACCAAATTGCTTATTTTAGTTTGATTAAATTTAATTGGGAAACAAAGCCATTGTTCGAATACCGGTCAGGTTGTGTCTGTTTTGTTTTTCGGAATAACACTCGTTTGCATTCGTTGCAAGTTTATTACATTATTTTATTATTATGTTGGCCTCGAGCAATACTTTGTTGTATGGATTCCAGACTTTTTTTTGGAGAATGTATGTGTGAGGGTAAATGGGGAGTGGAGCGGACGACTAATGATCATTGTTATCATGGTGCAATTTGTAATGACTAGACCATTGTGTGCTCGGTACCCTGTTTTCATTTCAAATTGCTACCTGTTCTTTTGACACACTGATCACCCCTCATCATCACAACCTCATTCTTCCTCTGGATATATCGTACATGAGGCCGAGAGAATGAGAGTGGTTTTGGAAAAATAAATGATTTCATTCCAAGGAATTGACTGTCCTCCTGCTCCATAGCAATCGTGCTTTACATGAAATGCTATCAGCAGTAATAACAGGAACACTTTCCACTTTCCGTAATGACCACCATATCAACAGCAATAATAACCTTGTGTAATCAGGTGTTTACTATAAATTCATGAGTAGCAGCATGATGCCCTTTGTTTAAACGTCTGTTTCAGAAACCCAATTCTGTGATCATTTAAAGCCACCAATTCCGGTGAAGTATTTTCCATGTAATGGATGGGCCTTGGACATGCAGAAGGACAGTGTGGTCATGTGCATTTCTACATTTCTGCAGTTTTAATGTAATTTCTGCTTTGCAGGATGCACTTTCATTTAGACAATGCTATGTCGGGTACAGCATAGACAAGTGGGACAATAGCACAGAAATGCAAATGGGTTTCACATTTAAGGCTCATTGTGTCTTGGTAGTTGGGTACGAGCATATTGTTGATGGGGGAGATACCATCACATCCAGTAGAACATCGTGCAATGTGGATGTGTAGACATACCGAACATTTGGAATTATAACTGCATTTCTATTGTGTTGTCATGGATAGGCCCATCTGAATTGAATCTGGTTGAGCCCTGGAACAATTCCAAGTCGTGCTTCGCCTTTGTTTGTTTCAATTATTCATAAGTACTGGTAGACATCAAATCAGCAAATAACACGGGTTGGTTCGCATATCGCTAACTACAATGACTAATCAAATCAATTTGCTATAAAGGCCTCATTGACCCCAAAAGTCCTCAAAAATGCAGACCGACATATTGCTTTAATCATCACGTTGTGCTGACTGTAGAATGACAAGATGGGTGGCAGGTTTAACCTATACAGTATATGGGTTACTGCTGTTAATTATCATTTTAATAACAAACAAAAAGCGTAACCATTACTCTTAGCATAGTTGATATGAGAGGTGTCGGAAAAAATAGGAACATACTCACAATAGTCCAAGAAACACTTTTATATTTTTCAACTTGTATTTACCTAAAATTGGAACAACATACTCACAATACATAATTAGTAAGGAAATACTCTTACTAAGTATTTCTATTTAGATAATGAAAAAAGTTCATGAGGATTGGTTTTTCTCAGACTAATATATTGTTACGGTTCTCTCGCCGGCCTTCTTCCCTTTATGAAGGGGGGATTAATCCCCTTGTCTTTACTGGCCTGGTGGAACCGAGACTTATTACGTCCTTTCCGGGCGAGCGCAAAATAGGGTTTCAGGACCAAATTCTCGCTCGTACCTAATGCTTCAGTCACATTTGGCTCGGCGGCCGTAGGGTCTAAAACATCTACGGCCACTAGCAATTATAGGGCGGCCGCAGTATTTCCACGGTCACACAATGTAGCAGTCACATATGTTTTTATTTTTCGGGTAGCCGCACGGGGTATTTAGAAATTGTGGAGACCGAAAACGTGGGGGTGCCGTACGGTCTTTGATTTGATGTCGCACGGTGACCTTAGGGCGTCCCTGCGGCGGCCATAGAATTTTCAAGGCAGACGCAAGGTAGCCTCAAGGTGCCCGCAAGGCGACCGCAGGGGGGCCCTAAGGCGAACGTGCGGCCAGACGGACGGTAACGAGTGGGTATATATACCAGTTCTTTTTCATATGTATAACAGCACTTACAGTTGTCATGGCTACGGCTTGTCGAATTGCTACGGCCGACCTAGAAATGAAAAAAGTTATAACTCCGTGCTATAATTCCACGGTGACCCCTACGGCCTGTAAAAGATAGCCATACGCCCTAGGGCCACCCTGAGGCCACCTCAGAAACTCTGCGGCCGCCGCACGTTTCTGTCAATTTAGGGGGGTACGGCCGCCGTATCCTAGCCGTAGAGCAAATGTGACTGAGGAGTAAGTACTTGCGCCGCCACGGAAACGAGGTAGCAAGCCTCGCACGAACCACGTGAGGTTGGAGTATGTCGAGCGGTCTGCGTACACGTGATCCGCGCAGTCTCAATTAATGGACCCCGATTTAAGCGGTTCTATTCGTGCCACGCTTAGTCAAATGGAGAAATCACGGGAACGATTGAATCAGGAAGAAAGAAAGAACAGATGGGTTTAATGATTCCCACACGTATTTACAGTTCAAGGACGAAGAGACACAGAATAATCCTTATACAGTCTTACATATCCCTGGGACAACAGGCCCGTCTCACACACTCACACAGGGGATTGCAGATGTCGATGTTCACCAACGCGCCGATGTGGTCGTCCAGGATCGGCCCCGTCCAGCTCTCCGTGGTCCACATGCGTCCTGCGAAGATGGCGATAGGCGAAGACCAGGGCTCGTAGCGCGTCTCTCGAACGAAGGAGATATCGGGCGGAACGCCAAGGGGCGGACTGTTACGGCAAAGGGCGGACTTTTACGGCAAAGGGCGGTTACTCAGCCGTTCTTATGCAAGTGCAGCAAGGCTCATCAAGCTCATCAAGCACCGCACGTTCTGGCTGTAAGTTCAAGTTCTCCAACGAGCAAGTCCTGCCTCTCCTCTGCGAGTCCTCTTTAATGTCTTACTCTCTCCCGGCAAGTCCTTTCCCGTAACTGGTGCAAGTCCTTCCAAGGGCGTTGTGCATCGGGTTATATAGGTACGCCCCGCGATCCTTCTGGAACTCACCAAACTCTTCTCACCACGCCCTCTGACGCCACCACCCTCGAGCTCTGATTGGCGGCTCGTGCTTATCGTCATTGCTTCTGCCGCTCCGCCTCGACTCCGCCCCGATCCTCCTCTGCCTGCCTCGTGTTAACTCGCCCAATATGAACCAACGTTAACAAACTGTATTGAGGCTACGGACGTAGGGTGATCGGTGGCAGTAGGGCCTATTTTCCTGGCTTTACACAACGCAGAACTAACATAGGAAATGGCCTATTCTCACACATACTAAGAAATAACTATACTACAAATGAGGCTACATGTTGCTTGTGTGACTATCTATGGGGGGCAAACCTTTAACATTTATTGAACTCACTGTACAAACCTCAAAACCGTAACAATATATAATTTAGGGGTACATTGTGAATGCCACTCATATGAACCGAAGACTGTACTATGATTTATCAAAATAGAAAAAAAAAACTAGAACGGCACTCAGTAGAGAGCATACCTCCACCTGGTGAACAGTTTACGTTTTGTATCCCACTGACAGGCCGGATCTGGATTCCGACCTGAAACATAATCTAATTGGCTTGTTCTTGTCACCAAACCAACTCATCCACCAAGGTTATTCATAACTCATCCATAACTTTTTAAAATATCATGTTTTCTATCGCTTTTCACCCGATCTCTCAATGGTGCAGAATCACTTAAAAATTAAATAATTATTGCAGCCGAATCCATATTCAAATCTTCACCAAAATCGAAAGGATTTGTCCTTTCCACACACCCAACCTCTCTAACAAGTTTCGCCCAAATCCGTCCACAACGTTATGAGATATCCCGCTATAAATAATTTTTGGCCATATCACTCAATGGTGAAGATTTACTTTTTTTTTTTTTAATACAAGATCGAGGCTCATTTAAGAGCGAGCACATCAAACACATATTAGCACATAAAACACAAAAAACCATAAACGGACACGTAAAACAATAAGGGGAGGGGGAGACCAGATGGGGAGAGAGAGGGAAGCACACACGCACAACAGTGGAGAACAGGGACATCGGGAGATCTGTGGGAGGGAGAGGGCTGGGGGAGGAGGAGGGAAGGCGTACACGGTATAAAACAAATCGACACTGCAAGGAATTTCATATGGGTGTATTAACACTGCTGCAATTTGGGTGTATTAATGGGGGTAGAAAAGATCAAGGTTTTGGATGGGGAAAGATAACAGATGGTGGTGGTTTGACAATATCTCAATACAATCGTGATTTAACATTATATTTTGATATATTAATACTGCAGTATCAATTTGTGATTGGAATGATTCTGTTTGCAATGAAAATATAGAGATATTGAGTTTAATACTGAATGAGGAAATGACGTAAGGGTTTCCATCCGTGATATTTGTGGATTCCACATTTGCAGTTTCGTCATTTGCAGTTTCGCCATTGATTAGCAACATTCAGACTGGATGCGTTTTTTGTACAAGTCATTCACGAACCTGCAGTTAATGCCTGATGTTCGACTGAAGGTGGCACAGGTAAATTTTTAAATACTGCACCTACATTATTTACTAACTGGTATCCCAACCCAGGTCATACTATCCTCACCCAGGTCATACTATCCTCTTCAACTGAAGTATCAAGCAAGCCTGGCTATGCCCTTGTTAGACTATCGGTCTTGTTTTTTTTGTTTTTCTTTTGATGTTTTTACGGTTTTTAACGTAAAATTTCATTGAGGTTTTAATTTCACAGTTTACAGTTAAATATTGTTACGGTTTTTAGAACCTTCACTTTGTAAATTTAGTATTAAAATTTCCTATGTACATTTCCCCTTTAATTGGCTGTTAATTGAAATAAGTGCACCGTAGCTAGTCCATGTACAAGCACATAGGCCACCATATACCCTTCTCTATAGTTATTTCTTATTCTATGTAGTTTAAGGCTCTGTTTCCCACTAGTTGACACTGCATTGCACCGAATTGAAATAAGATAGCATCCCTCCGACACCCCCATGGCATCTTCGAAGTGCCAGTAACTTTGGGTGGGGTTATTGGCACCACCTTTACCCCAAGACTCCATTACGCACGCGGTCAAGCCCACGAACAAGGGCGTTGCCCGCCCCTCACCATCGGAAGGTTGAGCCAGCGAGCCCCCACCAGCCAATCAGGGCTGGTGAGATACCATCACGGGCGTGGCGCGGATTGATCTCGGAGCGCGTTATAAAAGCGCCCGCGTGAGTGAGATGCGGGAGATGAGAGAGATGCGGCAGATGGAACACGCATGAGCTTTGAGACCACCACAGCTTTGAGACCACCGCAGCTTTGAGACCACCGCAGCTTTGAGACCACCGCAGCTTTGAGCTTTGACAGCGGTTTCGGCCGCGGCTACGAAGCAACGCCGCTGTGCGGATACGATTGAGGAGGGTCGGCGGCTGCTCACCTCGAGCCGCGCGATCACACCAACCGGACCCGCATCCTTCCCGCCTTGTGATCCCACCTCCTCGTCCGTCCAGCCATCCACCTCCTGCCATTCATTCCTGCTTCATTCCCTGTGTAAGTCTGATTGTCGTCTGTCCTTTATGTTGTCCTGGGGTTTAAGTAAGCTTGTATAGATAAGTAGTATTGCACTGTGTCTTCTTACTCATTCTGTCTTTATTTTCGTATCTTTCCTCCTCCTTGGTTTCTTTTGACTTGTATATAATTAGTAGTAATAAATCCTGTTATTTCCTACTTTTGTCTTCTTCTTCTTCCTCATCCGTTCGTACTTGTCTTTTCCACATTGAATGCCTGTGGCACGATTTGGCCAACGACTAAGAATCGGGTCTAGTTCTGTTAATGGTTCGAGCCGCGGCTGCTAATCCGCTCGGCAAATTAACATCTTGTCCGCGGTCTCGAACGAGGTTGCTCACCTGCCTCTCTGGAGGGCGCTGGGCAGCTTCAGGACTCACGTCGGTCAGTCACGGACAAGGGGATTAATCCCCCCTTCTTAAGGGGAAAAAGGGCCGACGGTGAGATCCGCAACAATTGGTGCCAGGAGTGGGATCTGGAACCTGGGACTAAATTTATTTAGACCAAATTTTGGACACCAATTGTGCTATTGGCCGCAACAATTGGTGTCAGGAGCGAGATTACGTTTTGAATGTAAAATTTCATTGAGGTTTTAATTTCACAGTTTACAGTTAAATATATTACATTTCTCAAATGCTAGATATCGATCGAGGTTTTTTTTTAAATGCGTTTACGGTATTTGTTACGTAAATTTTCCTTTAAGGACGCTTTCCGACAGTTCTGTGATTTTTCCCCGTATATCAGCTTTGATGTCCGACGGCACTCGAAATTTCAGTTTTATACGTCACCTGGAAGGTACCAAACATTAATATCAGTGAGTGAGTGAGTGCTTAGAATGATCAAACATCGCAACTGCAGAAACGATGTGCCTTTATCGAGTTTGTTTGAACATTGGATTAGTCCGGCAGATATGTGAAGAATTGTGGTAGAATTGTGCCTTTGATGATACAAGCATGAAACTTGGCACACAGTTAGGGCATACCCTTACAGTGAAATTTGGATGTAGGGGCATTCCAGATTTCTCCTTGGCCCAAAATGGCGGCTAAGAAGGACATATTTACCTATTATTTCAGACTTGTCATTTGTGCTGCTATTGAAACACAATGTAATGAGCATATTATAAATTGTCATGTACATGCTATGCAATACCTTCATACTGGGTTCAAAATTGGAATCTACGGTGGCCTATAAGGGGCAGAACAAATGGTTTACCATTGCAATAGACAGGACTGGTCTAGCGGTTTAATTATTTAACTTTGCATGACTATCTGATTTCTCCTGGGTGTAATTTTGGTTCAATACCTTTATATGAACAACTTTGATGTAGCTTTATGAACTTTCCTATCATAGACTAGGTGACTATAAGGAACAATGCAAGGCTAGTGAAAAGTTACGAAAGCGAATTACTATATTTATGATAATAATGTATGTATTTCTTTTTCAGATGATAACTCGACTGCACTGCACCTTCGCTCATTGACTGTAGTAGCTACCTAGATTTGGTTCCCAATTTGTATATTGATTGGATGGTGGTGGTGGATAATGCTTAATTGACAATGGCCAACAAAAATTTCAAGCTATTAGACCCCCAAAGCCCTAGTACATCTGGAACAAACATGCCTTATCTGACAGATTGGGAGAAGTGTGTGTTATGTCAGGAGGTCACCGATGAGGCCCTTGCCTGTCCAGCTGATTCCAAGCGAACCACAGGGTCCGGATACCAAACTCTTGCAGATTATCTCCTCACCTTCAGCCAGATGGGCTGCCTGCCAAAATCTCTAGAACTGTCCCGCCTGGACGATGGTTCAACGGGTAAACCCAGATGACACATCAACAACAGATGCACACCTGCCACAGTCATACACCATCGTACCTCCTGTTGTTCTGGGTAAATGTGACCCACCTGTACCCAAGCTAGCGGGTCCCAACAAAAGCAACTGCCAACTCATCCCTGAAGCAATGCAGATTGAGTACAGGTAACTGATTATTGTGTTTGAACTGTGGACAGTTATATGTGTACCTAAATAACCAAGACTTGTTAACTTGTGTGGACTTGTTTGTTCTTAATTGTGTTCATTATCTTGCATTTTGACAGGTGGCTGGAGCAGATGGAGAAGACAGTGCTATCTGACACACCACTTAAGGGAGACGAGACAGTATCATGGGCTGGATACCATGCCAGCAAGCAGTCTATTCCAGAAGAACCAGAGTGTAGTGTGGCCTTAACTTCATTGCTGCCTCTCTTCTATGACCAGGCAAAATCTGTGGCAATGATTCGTCACTCCATGGATGTCATCAAGAAAGCAATCGATATTCTGAATCCAGGTCAGATCCCTGTAATCACACTTGATCAGCCACTGTACACACTTGCCAAACAGATCCAATGGAGATGGCCAGAAACACACGGAGAAGATCACTTCGTCATGGTCTTTGGTGGACTCCATATTGAGATGGCAGCATGGAAAACCCTCGGTGACCTTCTGGATAGCAGTGGGTGGACAGGCGTTCTGATGCTTGCAGGGGTTGCTACAAGTGGTACTGCTGATTCCTTCCTGAAAGTGACCCATGTGACACGCACACGACGAGCACACCAAGTCACAGCCAGTACTCTCTATCTTCTCCTGAAGGAAGCCTACAGCCAGTACACCAGTGGACTAGATGAGGGACAGGATACGATACCACTAGATGACTGGTGCGGTGAACAAGCCAATGCAAGTCCACAGTTTCAGTTCTGGTTCCTAATTATGCAGCTAGAACTGGCAGTCCTGATCTATGTGAGATCCGTCCGTGAAGGAAACTTCCAACTGTACACTGATGCTCTGACCAAGCTTGTACCATGGTTCTTCGCCTTGGGACATACAAACTATGCCAGGTGGATCCCAGTTCACTTGCGCGACATGGTGACACTTGCAACAAAGCATCCAACTGTATACGCACAGTTTCTGGCAGGAAACTTCACCATGAAGAAGACTACACGTGCATTCTCTGCCATAGCCTTAGACCAGGCACACGAGCAAAATAATGCATTGGTGAAAGGTGATGGAGGGGCTGTAGGTCTTACGGAGAATGCTGCAGCTTTGCGCCGATGGATGGTGTCTGGTCCAGAGATGGCCAAACTGATCTATAAGTTCGAGGCCACAACAGAAAAAAGAATTAGGAAAACTGAACTAAAACACCATGAACAGACAAAGCACACGCAGGTAGCCTTTGCTCGAGATGTGAGAGCACTCACCCGTGTCATAGGAGAGATGGGGAACCCATTCTGTGACGACAGCAAAGATCTCTTGGTGCTAGACAGCAGAGACCTGGCAGACCCAGCAGTCATCAACACCCTTTACCAGATCGAGAAGCTGGGAAAAGAACAGTATGACACATATGTGAACGAGAGGCTTGTACATCAGACAAAGCCTATCACTGACCCAATAAAAAGAAACAATCTCCCTCTCTTCAGCCGACCCCCAGTCAGAGAGAAGTCAAGAACAGAGTTGAAGGTGGTATCTCTGAAGAATGACTGCGTTCTGTTCTCCAGGCTGTTTATTGCATCCCAGACACGGAATGGAGATCTTGATGAATTCTTTGCACATGAAAACCAAGCTTGTCCCCCTGCATTGTCACAAATGGGCAAAATCCGGCTTGGAACCAAGTCTGATCTGGTTGGGTGCTTAGAAGATCTGATCACCTCACGGGAAAATGATGATGTAAGCCCCCCTGTTGAAGTCATGATCCTGGATGGAGCAGCCATCGTGAACATGCTGGCACCTCGTAATGCGAAGACCTTCTCTGAGTATGCATCACTAGTATTCTTGCCATACATCACATCTCAGATACAAAATAAGAGCAGGGTTGATATTATCTGGGATGAATATTTCCCAGACAGTTTGAAAGCCGACACCAGGAAGACGAGGGGTAAAGGCACCAGGAGACGAGTTGAGCCATCTAGTTCCATCCCTCGAAACTGGCAGGCCTTCCTTCGCATAGACGAGAACAAGGTGGAGTTGTTTGACTTTCTAGCAACGAGGATAGCAAACATTGAGACTGACAAGCAAATCGTCACCACAAACCACAAAGAAGTTTTTTGTACACAGCCACGAGATGTTACTGGTCTTTCCCCGTGTAGTCACGAGGAGGCAGATACAAGGATACTACTCCATGTCCAAGATGCAGTCAGACAGGGCTATACCAAGGTGTCAATCCGCACAGTGGACACAGATGTTTTGATCCTTGCAGTGGCAGCAACTGGATATCTTGACATCGATGAACTCTGGGTTGCTTTTGGCACAGGGAAGAATTTCAGGCACTTGGCAGCTCACGAGATGGCTGTGGCACTGGGACCAAACAAGTGCCGAGGGTTGCCATTCTTCCACGCCTTCACTGGGTGTGACACCGTGTCCTGCTTCGGCGGAAGGGGGAAGAAAACAGCATGGGAAACATGGAAAGCCTATGATGAGGTCACCTCAGCTTTCTGCGCACTGGCTGCTACACCAACCATTTCAACTGCAAATGACAACATGGATCCACTGGAGCGTTTTGTTGTTCTGCTCTACGATCGAACAAGCAGCCAGGAACATGTTAACGATGCCCGCAAGCATCTCTTCACCCAGACTGGTAGATCAATAGAGGCTATCCCACCAACGCAAGAAGCCCTTAGACAACACATCAAGAGAGCTGCCTACCAAGCCGGCTTTTGTTGGGGCCAGATGATGATTTGCGCACCTGAGCTCCCATCGCCAAGTGAATAGGGTTGGAAACAGAGTAATAACGGCTGGGGGATATATTGGACAACCCTCACAGAGGCAACTGAGGCATGCCGACAATTGATTAGATGTGGATGCAAGAAGGGTTGCAGGAAACAGTGCAAGTGTGTTAAGGCCGCACTCCAGTGCTCAGCTCTGTGTCACTGTGCAGGGGAGTGCACACGATAGTATACAGGAGGAATAACACACCTGTTACATATACACAAACATGTGGAAGACTGTTTTGTAGACTGTTTTATAGTGAAAGTCACTTCCACAGCGTTAATGTGGCATTTTCACTTCATTTCCATTGTGTTTCTGGAGTTTGCTCAAAATAGCTCAAAAAGTAATTATTTTTGTAAAGAATAAGGACCAAATAAATGTTATGTGAGTTTGTTGACATTTAATTATGATCTTACAACCTGTTTACGTGAAAAAAACATCATAGGTGTGCTTGAGCAATAAGTAAATCTAGTTTTATAGACATCGGTACTGTGTATCTTATTATCCGTAAACGGCCATTTTTAAAATGGCCGCCATTTTGTCCCTAGGAAAAGATTTGAATGCCCCTATATCCAAAAATCTTCCTAGTAGTATGCTCTATCAGTGTTCAAAATTTCATGCTTGTATCACCAAAAGCACAATTTTTTCACATATCTGCTGGGCTAGATTAAGTATTTTCCTTACTACCCTCGCCAGAGGAGAGGGTATGGCATTTGGGTCCATTTGTTACTTGGAATTTTTTTTTTTTTTCCAACTATGTTGATCACTCCGGTTTGTGTGTGTTTGGCTGTCCGCTCAATTATACTTGCCTACAAGTCGCAATTTTGAACGGATGTTCACGAAATTTCACCAAATGGTAGAGTTCGTGGTCCGACAAAATCCTATATATTTTTCATGTCAAAAGGCCAAAGGTCAACTACTTTTATTCAGATTTCTAAAATCCTGTTTTCATCCGATTGACTTGAAATTTGAATGTCATTTTCATATCAGCGAACTGAATTCAACCACCAACTACTTTTTAGTTCAGCATAGGTAAAAAGGTCAACATAGGCCAAAGGTCAACCACTTTTTTTCAAATTTCTAAAATCCTCAATTTTCATCTGATTAACTTGAAATTTGAATAGGATTTACATATCGGCTAACTGAATTCAATCACCAACTATTTTTGAGATCAGCATAGGCCAAAGGTCAACCACTTTTCTTTCAAATTGCTAAAATCCTCAATTTTCATCCGATTGACTTGAATTTTGAATAGGATTTTCATATCAGCTTACTGAATTCAATCACCAACTCTTTTTGAGATCAACATCGGCCAAAAGGTCAACATAGGCCAAAGTTCAACCACTTTTTTCAATTTTCTAAAATCCTCAATTTTCATCCGATTGACTTGAAATTTGAATGTCATTTTCATATCAGTGAACTGAATTCAACCACCAACTATTTTTGAGATCAGTGTAGGCCAAAAGGTCAACATAGGCCAAAGGTCAACGACAATGAAAAATTTCTAAAATCCTCAATTGTCATCCGATTGACTTTAAATTTGAATGTCATTTTCATATCAGCGAACTGAATTCAACCACCAACTATTTTTGAGGTCAACATAGGCCAAATTTCTAATATTGTCAATTTTCATCCGATTAACTTGAACGTTGAAGACGATTTGCATGTCAGGTCACTAAATTCAACCAATAATTGATTTTGAGGTCAAAAGGATGCTCTCCTGAGTGCCATTGTACTTTGTTCTGTTTTGCCAAGTGTCGCTCTATGAGTGCTTTTTCATCTGTCTGTTTGTTTGTCTGTCTGTTTGTTTGTTTGTTTGTCCGCACCAAATAAATATGCTTTTCTGTGCAACTGTTGGTCCGATTGACAGGAAATTTGCACCTCCTCCTGTAGAATTTCTAATCATAATTATGACGTCATAGGTCAGGTGGTACAGGTGCCATCTTGGAAAACTGTAAAACTTTGCCCCTCTATATCCCCGAAAGTGCTGCATAGAAAAAAATTGAGACATGGCTCATTGTAAAGAACTCTCCATGTGGAATAACATATGTTAATGATGATGTCATAGGTGCCTCCATTATGACGTCATAAAAGGACAAGTACAAAACTTCATCCAATCAAGATGAAATTTCTTGAGTCATCTGGGGATAAATTGGTGGAGAGAAAAAATGATGACGTCATCGGTCACGTGGTTCAGCCGCCATATTTGTTTAACACAAAAACCTTCAAAACCACTAAAAACACGTCCTGGCGAGGTTCTGCAATCTCTTATTGCTCTTTGTTGTTCGGTATTGTGATTACAATTCCCTGACAAGGTCATTATTTATCAGATATGCATAATATATACATAATTGAAGAAGGAAAACAATGACTGTTCCAACAATTTAGAACATTTGGAACAGAACATTCAAAATGGAATGAGCAATCTGTTAAGGAACTCTAAACTCCTTAAATTTCAACATGAAAAAAAATCACTTTTTACAATATCTGATAATCTATAAATATCGGATGTAAAGAACAATTATATCCAAATATATGGAAGTGAACATAATATTTCTCATCCAGACCTCCAAATGAACAATAACATATCACTCATGTATGGTTGGATTATAGCAGATGAACTCCTTCAATTACAAGGCGTTTGCCGTCAGAGGATTCTCTCTTAGAAATAGGCGATCGTATGAACGACTTCAATTCCACTGTTCCATTCGGGTCGACTATTTCATTGCACCAGTTGGTCTGGCAGGGTAGCCTAGAGGTTTGCACACTCGCTTATGGGCACACTAACCTGGGTGCGAATTCCGACACACCTACAAACTGTCATCCTGGCGTTTCACAGGTAGAGTGATTCATCAATATGTGTGCTGTTCCTCGGATGCATCTCAAATTCCCTGTTTTCTTTCCTGAAAGCCCCTGTAGTGTCTAGCTTGCTTATTTCGTGTACCCTGCCCCAGCCCTCACCCTTCCACAGATCTCCCGATGTCCCTGTTCCCTACTGTTGATGTGCTTCCCTCTCTCACCCCCTCTTGTCTCCTGCTCCCTTTGCTATATGTTCTGTGTGTAGCAGCCTCAACTTAAGTATATAAAAAATAAGTCTGAATCTCCATAGGTTAGACTTTAGAGTGTAGTCAGTGATCTCTGAACCTTGATCGTCCGTAGACCGCAAAGTCATTTGTGAGGAGCCATGATGGTGGATCTAGGGCGTGATGATGTAATCTTAATACCTTGGCTGTGCGCAATGAAAAATCTTAACAAGCAATCGAGTTTGGTCTCAAAACTTTACCAGGTGATCCCTGTAAAATATACAGGAGAAAAACAGTACTTCAAAAAAATCATTTTCTCAGGAAGCGTTGATCTGATTTATCTCAGGAGCGCCTCCTCCTGTGTTATTTTTAGTGATAATTATGATGTCATATGTCACGTGGTATGGACGCCATCTTGGGAAAACGTTGCACCTCTGTATATACGAAACTGCTCAATGGAAAAATATAGAAACATGGTTCATTGTCAAGTACTCCCCATGGGGAAATTGCTGGGCAACACAGAATTGCTTTGTGCCGGGAATATAAAGAGAGGGCGGGGAGAGAGAGAGGAGAGAAGGGAAGGAGATGGGGGAAGGGAACGGAGAGAGGGGGAGAGGAGAGGGAGGAGGAGAGAATGGGAAGGGGAGCGGTGTGCACCTGTCTGTCTAGAATGTAACTTTTTTTTTTTACTATTTGAGCTTTCATCATCAAATTTTCTCCAAGGTTTTATTATGAGAATATTAAGAAGACAAATTTATAATTTTGCCAAAAGGTGTCGTACATTCAAAATGTGTCAGCGTCATCTAAAATTATCTATTTTCATCCAATTGACCTTGAGTAAATTTGCATCATTGACTAAATTGCGCATTTCAGTACGATTTGCATATTGGGTCACTGAATTGGTTCACCAATCAAAAGCTAGAAGCTGATTTTTTTTTAAGTCAAAGGTCAAGGTTACATAAAATCGTCAATTTGCATTTATTTATTTATTTTTAGTTGTTTTCCTCATGCTTAGCATATGGAAGAAGACGTCGACTACAAAGCTTATGTGCAAGGGCTTTGCATTTTAGATTTTTTTTCTACTTTATCAATGAGAGTACTGGGGAGGTGTGTGAGGGGGTGGGGGGGGGGCGGGGTGTCCACCGTAGACTAGACAACTAGATGAATTCAGACTAAACACCTCAAACACAGGTACATTACTATTGAGCTAGCCTGCCAGACATTGAACACCATTGAAGACCTTAATGTTTAAGTTAGGTTGAAGTGGAGTGTCAGGTCGATCAACTTGTTCGGATGTTCGGATGAACACTGTTGGAATGAATGATGTTATGGAACATAAATAGTAATGTAGATTTTTTTGTACAAGCCAAGCTCACACAATGTGCCCTCATTGCAATGTCTCTCTGGACTGTTCCTCCAATTACAAGACGTTTGCCATCAGAGGATTCTCTCTTAGAAATAGGCCAACCTATGTACGACTTCAATTCCACTGTTCCATTAGGGTCGACTATTTCATTGCACCAGTTCGGCTGGCAGGGTACCCTAAAGGTTTGTACACTCACCTATGAGCCCTCTATCGGGTGAATCCCGACCCAGCTACAAACTGTCATCCTGGTGTTTCACAAGTAGAGTGATTCATGTGTGTGTGTCATCCCTCAGATGGACGTTAAACTGGTGTCCTGTCTGCCAGCATGGGTCGGTGGACGTAAAAGGACGGGAGAACACGAGCATACCCCACTTGTCTGATATTTCAAGCTCTTTCAAACCACTGACCGACTGATATTAACGTTCAGTACCTTCCGGGTGTTGTAGAAAGCTGAAATTTGGCGTGTCGATGGACATCGAAGCCAGTACACTGAGAAAAAATTACAGAACCGTCTGAAAGTGTCCTTAAATGAAAATTTTCGTTAAAAACCGTAAACTAATCCATAAAAAAACAAACAAACCAAAAAAAAACAAGTACAGATACATTCAAGGTACATCGTCCCCGTGCCAAATGAATAAATAGCCTATCCACCAGCTTGCGACATCACAAGGGTGTTTTCGGCACCCACATAGGGTATTGGGAGGGAGAGGTGTGCAATAATTGATGGATTCATTGCGTAATTAAAATAAATAAATACAACAGGCATTTTAAGGCCATTTTCCCTGCTAGAGCGGGGGTTAGCCTTGCGGTCCCCATGACAATCTTCTCCATTTTGCCCTATTTTCTGCATCTCTCCTTGTTAACCTCCTTGCCCGCATTTCTTCTTCCACCATCTTTAGCCAAGTCTTTCTCGGTCTTCCCCGTCCTCTACTTCCTTCTACATTCATTTCCATCACTCTTCTCAACCAGTCACTTTCATCCTTCCTCAACACATGACCAAACCATCTCAACCTGTTCCTCTTCACAGCATCAATCACAGGCTCTATTCCCATCATCTTTTGCAATCATCATTTGTCTTCCTTTCTCTCAACGATACTCCGCACATCCACCGAACCATTCGCATTTCCACCCTTTCCAGCCTTCGTTGCTGCTCTTCGTTCATTACCCATGTCTCGCTCCCATAAATCATAACACTTCTCACACATGCAGCATACACCTTTCCCTTCAGCTTCAACGACACTCCCCTCCTCGTCAGCACACCACTCAGTGATTGAAACTTCTTCCATGCACATCTCACTCCAGCAACCATTGCCGAGTCTGATCCACCTTCTCCATTCAGCATGTCTCCGAGGTAGCAAAATGTTTTCACACCTTCCAGCTTCACGCCGTCTCCAAGATCCAACTCAACATTTCCTCCATCTGCAGCTCCCTCTGTGCACATCTTACATTTGAATGTAGCTGCCACACTGGTTAATGACCCTCTCAGACCACTACATTTTTGATGAACCCACTCAGCGCACATTGTACATTGAATGGAGTTCACTCCGATACCCTTCCTGCACACAGCACATGGCCACTGCCCAGTTCTTTCCACCTCATCACATGCTTTACCACTTGCCATCACCTACGTCTGTCCGATTTCACCTTCAGACCTTTTGTCTCCATACATTCCTTCCACTTGTTCATCTTCTCCTTCAGTCCATCCATACTTTCCGCAATCAACACCAGATCATCTGCATACAACAACTCTTACGGTAAATCCTCCTTTACATTCCGAGCCAGCACCTCCATCACAGCTACAAATAGTAGTGGACTTAGTACCGACCCCTGATGCACTCCCACCTTCACCTCAAACTGATCAATGTTCCCGTCCTTTGTCCTTACAGCTGCGCGCGCTCTTTTGTACATTGCCATCACTTATCTGATCAACCATTCCTCCACTCCTAACTTCCTCAATGCCCATGTCACTACTTCGCGTGGAACCCTATCGAATGCTTTCTCCAGATCAACAAACCCAAGAAACAACTTCTTCCTCTTCTCCATGTACTTCTCCTGCAACTGACTTACAATAAAAAGCTCGTCTGTCGTTCCTCTTCCTGGCATAAATCCAAACTGCATTTTGTCGATCTTCACTTTCTTCCTTATCCTCCTCTCCAACAACCTTTCCAATACCTTCATTCCATGCTCCAATAACTTTATCGCTCGATACGAGCCACACTCCAGAGGGTCACCTTTCCCCTTGTATAGAGGGACGAGGGTACTCAGTTCCCAAACCACTGGAATGCAGCCTTATTTCACCACCAGATTACAGATCTCTTTCATTCTCTTCACATCCCAAACTTCCCGCTGCCTTCAACATATCTCCCACAACTCCCGTCAGCCCTCCCGCTTTTCTACTCTTCATTGCTTTTATCGCTTCCTCAACTTCTTCTCAGTTATCTTCTCCTCTGGTCCTAAAACTGGGTTACTCTCTATGTTGCCGTCCCATTCATTCTCTGCATTCAACAGCATTTCCATATATCTCTTCCATCTTTCTTTAATTCCATCTGGGTCCACAATGATTTGTCCAACTTCATCCTTCAAGCAACTCACCCCCATCACATCACACCTCTCTTTCGCTATCTGCTTTGCAATCCTGAATACTGCTCTCTGACCCTAATCCGAATCCAAGCGTTCTCCGAACATTTTCCTCCATGCCTCCTGCGCCTTTGCTTCCTCTTTCTTTGCAGCCTTCTTGGCTGCCTTATAACTTTCATGCTCTGCCTTTTCTGCCCCCGTACCCTTCACCTTCTGCCATTCCTTGAACTTCTTCCTCTTCTCGTCAATCCTCTTTTCAACTTCATCATCCCACCACCATGTTTCCGAGTGCCTCGGTGGTCCTTTTATCCATCCACATATCTCACCAACGGCTCCCAACAGACTATCTTTCATTGACATCCAACCACGTTCAAGCTCAACCACATCATCCTCTGCCATACTCAGCCTCTCTTTTATTGCCTCCCTCACTGTCACCTCTTTCAACCTCCACACCTTCATTCTCGGTTGGTACTTCACCCGCCGAGCTCTCCTCGCTTCATTCACCCTTATGTCGCAGACAAGCAAGTGGTGCTGTGTAACAGCCTCCTCCCCCGGGATCACCTTTGTGTCCCGGAGGTGCCCCCTATCTCGCATGCGCACCATCAGGTAGTCAACGGTTGTCGTCGACCCACCTGACGTGTATGTAACAAGCTTATTATCCTCTTTCTGGAACTGAGTATTACAAATCAACAAACCAGATTGATCAGCAAACTCCAAAATACTTTCTCCTTCTCCATTCCTCACAGCATATCCGTAACCCCCATGAACTCCCTCAAAACCATCCATACTCCTTCCCACATGTCCATTTAGGTCTCCTCCTACCACAACAACTTCCTCAGCTTTCACGTTTTCCATCAGCTTCTCTATCGCACACCAGAACTTGTCCTTCTCTTCATCGCTCCGACCAACCTGCGGAGCATATCCCGAGATGACGTTCACCAAGAGATTTCCAATTATCATTTTCACCATCATCAACCTATCACTCACTCTAGTCACACTCACCACACTGTCTACAAACTCCTCAGAAAACAGGACACCAACACCATTCACGCCCTCCGGGCACCCTTGCCACACAAACTTGTATTTCTGTCCCTGCCTACCCTTCACCATTCTCACACCACTTCCCTTCCATCTCGTCTCCTGCACACAACATATGTCCACTCTTCTTCTGACCAATACTTCCACCACTTCTGCTGAACTCCCTGTCATTGTCCCTACATTCCATGTCCCAAACCTCAGAAACCAATCTCCACGTGGGGAATCAGACGTTTCGTCGTCATCAATGGAGTGATTTCCACCCTTGCTTCGATCTTGTTCCCCACCTTGAGTTTTGACGAGAGGGAGTGGGGTCCCCCATGGGGTACTACGGGCTGTACCCTGCCCATATGTAATTGTAATTGTTCTCTTTTTGAGGCAATGTTTTTATGGCCGGATGCCCTTCCTGATGCCAACCCTTTTAGTCGCTTCTTACAACACGCAGGGATACGGTGTACCTATTCTACACCGGGGTACACACCGGATTAATTAAATTAATTAATTAAAATAAATAAATACTAATCGTAAAATAGTTAATTTATTCATCAATTGCCCAACAGTATACCTAAACCTCTAGTGTTTTATCCGAAGCTGTAACTTTTTGAAAATTGATTAAATAATTATTAATTCATGGATTCATTAAATATAATTAATCGTTGAATTGATTGATCATTAAATTAAAAATATCCTTTGTAGCCAAATTCCTTCTCACTGTTGTGTCCAAATGTTAGATTCCTAGCTCAAAAGGAGCCTGAGATGTTGCCCAGATAAGAAAGAAAATAAATAAGTACTCAATAAATCTGTAATAATTAAGTATTCAATTAATTGATTGATGATTAATTAATAATTTCATTGATAAATCCCCCCCAAAAAATACACTTTTTGCCAAAGCAACTGCTTACACAATTGTGGTTAAATTTCAGCTCATAGGACAAACAAACAAACAAGAAAGAAAACAAACGGAGTGAAAACTGAGTACAGTATTCCCTTTCAGCGTCCGTCATTGCTGAGACACTTTGGGTGGGTGCCCAGCGATGACGTCATGCAGCACTTGAAGATGGAATAGGAAAGCAGTGGTGTGCAAAACTTCAATCAATATTTAGCATTTGAAAATTTTTATATCTATAACTGTAAACTGTGAAGTCAAAATTTCCATAAAACCTGTAAGTGCAATCTTCTATATAAGAGAGTCTACTACTCGACTACATAATCTACCGATGGTCTGTTTGTCTGTGTGTCTGTGTGCGTCGCCATTGTTATCAGAGATAGCTGAACGGATCTTCGTCAAACTTTCAGAGGTTCATCAGTGAGTGCGTCGGAGTGTTTTAGGCAAGACAAAAAAAAAAAAAAAATGCTCGTATACAAGTACACATTATCATAAATAAATACAAAACAATCACCAGACATTTGAACACAAATAAATCAAACAATTCCGGAAGTGTACCAAGTTGGTAGTAAGGCTTCTTCTTCTACCTGATCGGCATCACACTTAACTCAGAAACGTGATGAACGGCACATTCACCAGCATATATTCAACGAAAAGGTGAAATAATTATGATTTGACATTTGTGATGGATTCTGATTTGGATGTAATTGCTTTTACATTATATTTTCTCTCATTTCAAATATGTTAATGTGTCTTTTTCTCTTGAGCAACACCGGTCACTCCAGCTATAAACACTTATATACTTTACTTGGCTATAAACACTTATCTATCTATAATTCCAGTAATCTCTGTGTGTATGTTTGTTTGTACGTTTGTTTGTTTGTATGTCTGTGACCGCTGTTTCTCGACAACTACCGGTCCGATATACTTGAAACTTGCCAGGTATATTGCTGGGGACCCGAGGATGTGCCTTTTCAAGGTTTTAAATTAATCGCAGAAGTACTTACCGAGCTATGTCCAAAAAACGATTCAACCAATCAGAGAGCAGCGAGCTATCACGTGTGCCGAACGTGGCGAACACACTCTGCCTCGGATGGCACATTTGAGAGCGTATTCATTTATTTCCCGTCGGCAAACTATGTTGCCGTTAAACTATGTTTTAAAACTAATTATAAAACTAATAAAAACTAATTTGCGATTCATCGTAACTGCGATATACGACCTTCCGGACAGTGAGGACTGCACTTCCGGCATCCAATCACAGAACGCGTTATTGCGTAGGCGTGGCCGATGTGAGAGCGAGCTGATGCTGAGCCGAGCGCGTGCGCCATTACGGTACGTAATTCGATTTCTTCCGGAGAAAATAATAATTTCTCGATTTCTTATGCGCATTATTTCTCCCAATTCAGTCAGAGCGAAGGGCGGAAGCGAAGAGCGTTGTTTTTTTTGTTTACGGGCGTACGGGCGGGGTAGAGCGTACGGGTAGCGTTTTTTGTTTTTTTTGGCACATTTGAAAGCGTATTCATTTATTTCACGTTGGCAAACTATGTTGCCGCTATGTTGGCGTTAAACTATGTTTTACAACTAATTAAAACTAATTTGCGATTCTTTCGCTTTCCTGCGCATTTGTGCACGCTATGGCGATTTCTTTACCAAACTCCGCTAGCCGTTAGCTTTGGACCAAACCATTTCATGTAAATAGAGGGGGGGGGGGGGATTGTCACCGTACTCGCAAGCCGTTAGCTTTGGACCAAACCATTGCATGTAAATAGAGGGGGGGGGGGGGGGGATATACTTTTAGATATATATATAGTACGGGCATGCCCTAGTATATACAAATACAAATACAACTTTGTCTGGGGGGTAACATAGACTATGTGGTCGCAGCCTCATGCGAGGGTGTGGGGCACCAGGAGAGGGGCGGAAATTCTCTATGTAAATGTGTACCGTGTAGCGCCACCTGGTCATGGCAGAGGGTATTACAATTTTCCCTTTTTTACCTGGGCAACACAGGTTATGAAGCAAGGGTAAATTTTTTCTTCCTTCTCATCCCCCCTCCCCCAAAACGGAGGGGCCTGTCAAAGCCAACACCCCCTGCCCCCCAAGATGTATATGTAGTATATCATTCCCATCCCTCTCCCCTCACCTCTCGCATCCCTCCCCCTTCCATTCCCCCCACTCCCTGACTCAACCTCCTTCTCCTGCCTCCTCCCTCCCCCCACCCCTCCGCCTGGGAACGCTGGGTACTCCTGCTAGTAAATAAATAAATAAACAAACAAGAAAGAAAAAGAAAGAAAGAAAGAAATCAATAAAAAGACAGAGAAATAAATAAATAAACAAACAAAGAAAAAAAAAATAAAATAAAAATAAACAAATAAAAATAAATAAATAAACAAGAAGACGTCATCTGTGTGTTCTTCCCTCCCCCGCCCGTGTGTTCTTCCCTCCCCCGCCCGTGGCCGCGTGTTCTTCCCTCCCCCACCCGTGTCCGCGTGCTCTTCCCTCCCCTGCCCGTGGTCGCGTGTTCTTCCCTCCCCCACCCGTGTCCGCGTGCTCTTCCCTCCCCTGCCCGTGGCCACGTGCTCTTCCCTCCCCCACCCGTGTCCGCGTGTTCTTCCCTCCCCCGCCCGCGTGTTCTTCCCTCCCCCGCCCGCGTGTTCTTCCCTCCCCCGCCCGCGTGTTCTTCCCTCCCCCGCCCGCGTGTTCTTCCCCCCCCCCCGCCCGCGCGTTCTCCCCCCCCCCGCCCGCGTGTTCTTCCCTCCCCCGCCCGCGTGTTCTTCCCTCCCCCGCCCGCGTGTTCTTCCCTCCCCCGCCCGCGTGTTCTTCCCTCCCCCGCCCGCGTGTTCTTCCCTCCCCCACCCGTGTCCACGTGCTCTTCCCTCCCCCGCGGGCGTGTTCTTCCCTCCCCCCGCCCGCGTGTTCTTCCCTCCCCCGCCCGCGTGTTCTTCCCTCCCCCGCCCGCGTGTTTTTCCCTCCCCCGCCGCGTGTTCTTCCCTCCCCCGCACACGTGTTCTTCCCTCCCCCACCCGTGTCCGCGTGTTATTCCCTCCCCCACCCGTGTCCGCGTGTTCTTCCCTCCCCCACCCGTGTCCGCGTGTTCTTCCCTCCCCCACCCGTGTCCGCGTGTTCTTCCCTCCCCCACCCGTGTCCGCGTGTTCTTCCCTCCCCCACCCGTGTCCGCGTGTTCTTCCCTCCCCCACCCGTGTCCGCGTGTTCTTCCCTCCCCCACCCGTGTCCGCGTGTTCTTCCCTCCCCCACCCGTGTCCGCGTGTTCTTCCCTCCCCCACCCGTGTCCGCGTGTTCTTCCCTCCCCCACCCGTGTCCGCGTGTTCTTCCCTCCCCCACCCGTGTCCGCGTGTTCTTCCCTCCCCCACCCGTGTCCGCGTGTTCTTCCCTCCCCCACCCGTGTCCGCGTGTTCTTCCCTCCCCCACCCGTGTCCGCGTGTTCTTCCCTCCCCCACCCGTGTCCGCGTGTTCTTCCCTCCCCCACCCGTGTCCGCGTGTTCTTCCCTCCCCCACCCGTGTCCGCGTGTTCTTCCCTCCCCCACCCGTGTCCGCGTGTTCTTCCCTCCCACACCCGTGTCCGCGTGTTCTTACCTCCCCCACCCGTGTCCGCGTGTTCTTCCCTCCCCCACCCGTGTCCGCGTGTTCTTCCCTCCCCCACCCGTGTCCGCGTGTTCTTCCCTCCCCCACCCGTGTCCGCGTGTTCTTCCCTCCCCCACCCGTGTCCGCGTGTTCTTCCCTCCCCCACCCGTGTCCGCGTGTTCTTCCCTCCCCCACCCGTGTCCGCGTGTTCTTCCCTCCCCCACCCGTGTCCGCGTGTTCTTCCCTCCCCCACCCGTGTCCGCGTGTTCTTCCCTCCCCCACCCGTGTCCGCGTGTTCTTCCCTCCCCCACCCGTGTCCGCGTGTTCTTCCCTCCCCCACCCGTGTCCGCGTGTTCTTCCCTCCCCCACCCGTGTCCGCGTGTTCTTCCCTCCCCCACCCGTGTCCGCGTGTTCTTCCCTCCCCCACCCGTGTCCGCGTGTTCTTCCCTCCCCCACCCGTGTCCGCGTGTTCTTCCCTCCCCCACCCGTGTCCGCGTGTTCTTCCCTCCCCCACCCGTGTCCGCGTGTTCTTCCCTCCCCCACCCGTGTCCGCGTGTTCTTCCCTCCCCCACCCGTGTCCGCGTGTTCTTCCCTCCCCCACCCGTGTCCGCGTGTTCTTCCCTCCCCCACCCGTGTCCGCGTGTTCTTCCCTCCCCCACCCGTGTCCGCGTGCTCTTCCCTCCCCCACCCGTGTCCGCGTGCTCTTCCCTCCCCCACCCGTGTCCGCGTGCTCTTCCCTCCCCCACCCGTGTCCGCGTGCTCTTCCCTCCCCCACCCGTGTCCGCGTGCTCTTCCCTCCCCCACCCGTGTCCGCGTGCTCTTCCCTCCCCCACCCGTGTCCGCGTGCTCTTCCCTCCCCCACCCGTGTCCGCGTGCTCTTCCCTCCCCCACCCGTGTCCGCGTGCTCTTCCCTCCCCCACCCGTGTCCGCGTGCTCTTCCCTCCCCCACCCGTGTCCGCGTGCTCTTCCCTCCCCCACCCGTGTCCGCGTGCTCTTCCCTCCCCCACCCGTGTCCGCGTGTTCTTCCCTCCCCCACCCGTGTCCGCGTGTTCTTCCCTCCCCCACCCGTGTCCGCGTGTTCTTCCCTCCCCCACCCGTGTCCGCGTGTTCTTCCCTCCCCCACCCGTGTCCGCGTGTTCTTCCCTCCCCCACCCGTGTCCGCGTGTTCTTCCCTCCCCCACCCGTGTCCGCGTGTTCTTCCCTCCCCCACCCGTGTCCGCGTGTTCTTCCCTCCCCCACCCGTGTCCGCGTGTTCTTCCCTCCCCCACCCGTGTCCGCGTGTTCTTCCCTCCCCCACCCGTGTCCGCGTGCTCTTCCCTCCCCCACCCGTGTCCGCGTGCTCTTCCCTCCCCCACCCGTGTCCGCGTGCTCTTCCCTCCCCCACCCGTGTCCGCGTGCTCTTCCCTCCCCCACCCGTGTCCGCGTGCTCTTCCCTCCCCCACCCGTGTCCGCGTGCTCTTCCCTCCCCCACCCGTGTCCGCGTGCTCTTCCCTCCCCCACCCGTGTCCGCGTGCTCTTCCCTCCCCCACCCGTGTCCGCGTGTTCTTCCCTCCCCCGCCCGCGTGTTCTTCCCTCCCCCGCCCGCGTGTTCTTCCCTCCCCCGCCCGCGTGTTCTTCCCTCCCCCGCCCGCGTGTTCTTCCCTCCCCCGCCCGCGTGTTCTTCCCTCCCCCGCCCGCGTGTTCTTCCCTCCCCCGCCCACGTGTTCTTCCCTCCCCCGCCCACGTGTTCTTCCCTCCCCCGCCCGCGTGTTCTTCCCTCCCCCGCCCGCGTGTTCTTCCCTCCCCCGCCCGCGTGTTCTTCCCTCCCCCGCCCGCGTGTTCTTCCCTCCCCCGCCCGCGTGTTCTTCCCTCCCCCGCCCGCGTGTTCTTCCCTCCCCCGCCCGCGTGTTCTTCCCTCCCCCGCCCGCGTGTTCTTCCCTCCCCCGCCCGCGTGTTCTTCCCTCCCCCGCCCGCGTGTTCTTCCCTCCCCCGCCCGCGTGTTCTTCCCTCCCCCGCCCGCGTGTTCTTCCCTCCCCCGCCCGCGTGTTCTTCCCTCCTCCGCCCGCGTGTTCTTCCCTCCCATATGGCTGCCACACCATGTGACCAATGATATTTTCGTGGACAACTTTTAATCACCATGCCTAGTCAATGACACATGTAAATTTTCGAGTCAATCTATTTGGTGGTTTGGGAGATGTTTTTTTTATTTTTTTTTATTTTAGGTTAAATCCAATATGGCTGCCAAACCATGTGACCTATGATGTCATAAATTTAATATTTCAATACAAATCGGTCATCGATCATGTGCATGCAATTTCAGATTTTTAGGATAAGGAATTCGATTAAAACATGTTTGGCTGGTATATCACTTCACCTATGATGTCATCATGTTTTTGTACCCCATTGGGAGTACTTGACAATGTGGCAAGTTTCAAATTTTTATATTCAGCAGTTTCCGAGAAATAATGTTTGTAATTATTAGCGTTTATTCCAAGATGGCTGCCATACCACGTGATCTATGACTTTACAATTATGAGGAAAACATTCTGCATGGGTGTCACTCCTACCCTGAAAGTTTCATCTCAACCGGACATGTGGTTGCTGAGAAAAACGAGGTTTAGCTTGTGCGGATGGATGTACAGATGGACGGACGGACGGACAACCCGAAAACATCATGAATTTGAACATTGAACAAATTCCTGCTCTCGCCTACAAATTCCTGCTCTCACCTACAAATTCCTGCTCTCACCTACAAATTCCTGCACTGCATCAGCCACACAGCCGTGTTCCCAGCATGATGCAACCAGCAGCGACAGACTGCATGTGGAATGAATGGCACCGGTTATTCACACCTTCTTGTGGGGTCACCTGGGAAAAGTTTTTCACGAATTGTCTGGCAAGGCCTGATGTTCAACTGAAAGTGATTTGTAGAGATTTTGTAAATTAACTACGATGCCAGCGATAACTCACCTACTCTTCACGAAAATGGCAAACCGACCTTGTAGGTTATCAGAGGCTTTACCCTTGACAAAGGTTATCAGAAACATTGTGCATTGTGAGGTTCTGCGGTGATAACTCTAATTGTTTTTCTGAAACTGATAACTGAAACGGACCAAATGTCCGTCCGTCCGTCCGTTCGAAGGTACCGCAAAAACGGCTGAACCGATCGCAACGATATTTTGGGTGGGTAATCCTCGGACCCCCTGGAGTAAAATAGGCTATATTGTTTTTCTAATTTTTCCAAGTTTTCCAATTTTCCAGTTTTTCCAAACACGATGGAATATTATTTACCGATATGAACAGTGATGTGGCTTTTGTTGAAATTCTACAAATACTGTTTATTCTACGTACCAGGAGAGAGCAGATCGACTCCTGACGAACTCTTCCTATATAAACGTGCGGCCCTGAAGTAACACGGCAGCGTGTGCAAAGCGACTGAGAAACAGGTGTAGTGGCCGCTTCCGTGTTACAGATTCGGCGCGCACTCTTCACACATAAACGTGCGACTGAGAAAGACGTGCAGCGGTTGCTTCCGTTTTGCAGAATTCAATCTTTTTTCAAAATTGGCGCCATGTACTGTTTAGATTTTGATGATTTGCGTGTGGTATGATTCAACGGATGTTTATATGAATCGTTTAAAATAAAAAAAGCCTTCAATTTCTGATATTTTGCCTTTTCATTTGGGCCTCCCAATTGTATCCCCGCCCATAGGGCGGGTACCGTTGCTAGTTCCAATAAATTCAGGTTGGAGAACTGTTTACATGTATGTATATGGGTATGTGTGTTCTGATTTGGCGGCCACACCTTTTGACCCATGGGGCTATTGCTATAAAGACTGTTCGCTCTCCCAGGGTGATTTTGCACTTTCAATCTCCCCCCCCCCCCCCCCAAACACCCGACCATGTGTGTTTTCATATTCCGGGTACACCCTTCCATCCATGAGGCTCACTTACATTTGGCATGAAGTGTTCACTCCCACAGGAGAGGTCCTGCACCCCCCCACGCTCCACACCCACCCATCCTAAATCTTTAGAGCATAAATAAATCTATATAGACTAGCAGAAAATTCTAGATTTTCACATGATTTATCCTTGAATAATCTTGCCGGTGTACCAAGCAATGCGTGCGGAATTGTTGATGCCAACGGTGAAATCGACACCGGCTTCGCTGTCGCGTTCATTAATCTACATAGACTAGCACAAAAGCCGTTATAATGACGGGGCCCTTTCTATATTTTCACATCATTCAGCCTTAAATAACCCTGCATTTATTTCCCGGATGTGTGCTTGTGTTGTTCAGTGGTTGTTGTTGCTTCGTATGCAGACTTTGGCTGCTGGTTGCATCGTTTTCTGGAAGCGCGGCTGCCTGCAGGTGGGAGCAAGAGCAGTACTTCCTCAAGCTGCAGATGAAAGCCTTTCAGAAAATGCCTTCAGAAAGAATTGTTTTTACAAATTAATTAAAAATGAAAAGCTGAAATGTCTTGAGTCACTAAGTATTCAACCCCTTTGCTATGACACTCCAAATTGAGCTCAGGTACATCCAATTTCATTTGATCATCCTTAAGCTGTCTCTAACGACTTGATTGGAGTCCACCTGTGGCCAATTCAATTAATTGCACATGATTTAGAAAAGAAACACACCTTTCTATATGAGATCCCACATATAACTTTCTATATAAGGTCCCACAGTTGACAGTGCATTTCAGCGCAGAAACTCCACCATGAAGTCCAAGGAAATGTCAGTATAATTCCGACATGGAATTGTGAGAAAGTGTAGATCTGGGGAAAGCGTATAAAACAATTTATAGAGTGTTGAAAGTTCCCAAGAACACAGTGAGGTCCATCATTAGGAAATGGAAAGAATATGGAACTACCCAGACTCTTACTAGAGTTGGCCATCTAACCAAACTGAGCAACCGAACAAGAAGGATCTTGGTCAGGGAGGTGACCGCAAACCCAATGACCACTCTGACAGAACTACAGAGTTCCTTGACTGAGATGGGAGAACCTGTCGGAAGGACAACAGTCTCTGCCACACTTCACAAATCCAGGCTTTATCAGAGAGTAGCCAGACGGAAGCCACTCCTGAAAAAGGCACATGACAGCACACCTGGAGTTTGCAAAAAGGCATGTGAAAGACTCAGAGAGCATGACACAAATGATTATGTGGTCTGATAAGTCTTTGGCCTGAATGCAAAGCGCTACGTCTGGTGGAAACCGAGCACAGTTCATCAACTATCAACACAATACCTACCGTGAATCATGGTGGTGGCAGCATCATACTATGGGAAAGTTTTTCAGCAGCAGGGACTGGGAGACTTGTAAGGATCTTTTTTTATATATTTTATTATTACTTTTTGTATACAGAATTGAGGCTTGTGTAAGAGCTAACACATTGAATATGAAAACATGCACAGACACATAAAACATACAAAGAAGGGAGTGGGATACAAGAGGGGGAGAGAGAGGGAAGCACACAAGCACAAGAGTGAACATAGAATGAACATAGAGTGATGATAGAGTGAACAATGAATGGAGATAAATACAGGAAAATCCTTGAGGAGAATGTACTTCAGAGTGCAAACGACCTTAGACTGTGACGAAGATTTACGTTCCAACAGGACAATGACCCTAAACATGAAGCTAAAGCAACACTGGCTTCAGAACAAGAATGTGAAAGTCCTTGAGTGGCCCAACCAAAGCCATGACTTGAATCCCATTGAGAATCTGTCGAAAGACTTGAAGATTGCTGTTCACCGATGCTCTCCATCCAACATGACAGAGCTTGAGCAAATCTCCAAGGAATAATGGGAGAAACTCCCCAAATCCAGATGTTCAAAGCTGATAAAGACATACCCAAGAAGACTCGAATCTGTAATCTCCGCCAAAGGTGCTTTTACGGAGTATTGATTCAGGGGGTTGAATACTTATGTAAATTAGATACTTCTGTATTTCATTTTCAATGAATTTGTAAAAATTTCTGAAAACAAGTTTTCACTTTGCATTACAGGGTATTTTGTGTAGATCGGTAACAAAAAAATTAATTTAAACCATTTTAAATGCAGGCTGTAATACAACAAAATGCGAAACAGTCAAGAAGTGCGAATACTTTCTGAAGGCATTGTAGGTGGATATGAGCTCGGGTGTGCTGAGGAAGGACTTTGCACGACAGAGGATGGCCATTCGTCGACTGGCTTTGGAGGCAAACTTTTAAAATGTGGTTTTTGCTCAATAAAAGTCATGGCTGAGAATGAGACCCAAGGGTTTGAGTGATTGAGCTTCTTCTAGAGCAGCGGTTCTGAACCTGGGGGTCGTTTGGGGGGTTTCCGGGGGTCATGAAGGGGTCATAAATAACATATCAATTTGTTGAGCCATTTTTAGGAACCTAACAAAGGTACATACCACACACAGTATTTTGTTCGCGAATGCGCATACGTCACGACCCCCAGGTTAAGAACCGCTGTTCTCGAGGGTTGTTAAGAAAGTATACGGGGGTGCAGGGGGGTGATGTGGATGTGGATGTGGATGTGGATGATATGGGGATTGAATACATCCATTAACTAGAACGGATAGCCTGGTGTTGGCACAGTTAGGGTGCCAGCTTGGGATCCTGGGTTCGAATCCCGGTCGATTGCTGAATTAAATTAACGCCAGGGGGTTTGACTCAGCCTGTCATCCTTCTGAGGTCGGCAAATTGAGTAACAGTTCACTGGTAATTCCCTGTGTGTCGCAAGAGGGGACTAATGGGGTCGGTGGCTGGAAGGCCGAAAAACAATGCTTCAAAAAGGGGACCACGGTGCCCAAAAAAGGCCAACCCCTGCTCTGCGGGGGGAAATGGCCTCTAAAGGCGGTTCCATTGATTAGAACGGCACTCATTAGAAAGCACACCTCCGCCAGGTGAACAGTTTACGTTTTGTATCCCAGAGTAGACCAGAAAATCATAATACAGAATCACATTTGATCAAAATCATCCGTCCACAACTTTTTGAGATATCCTGCTGTATATCGTTTTTGGCCCCATCTCCCAATGGTGAAAAATCACTTTAAAAATTATACTAGCCGGATCCGGATCCTGATCTTCACCAAAATAGAATCGAATCGTCATTGTCCGAATCCATCGCCAACTTTTTTAGATATCTTGTTCACAGACAGACAGACAAACAGACAGGTGTGAAAACATAACCTCCATCCACATTTGGTGGCGGAGGTAATTACATACTATTGTAACGTGAGTACGTTTATAAATTACATACTCTAGGAATGTTCACATGTCTATTAATTATATACTACTACAACGTGTGTACATGCTTCAATTACGTACTACAATTATAACATAAATAAGTATATCCATTAATTACGTACTCCACCCAAACTGCTATTTTTTTTTTTCAGAAAGAGACTGCCAGTCAATCCTTAGAAAGACTGGAGTGGATTTTCCACTAAAACAGAAAGACATATCAAGAGCATTCACACACACAGTCACACACACAGTCACACACACAGTCACACACACAGTCACATACACAGTCTCACACACACACACACACACAGTCACATACACAATCTCACACACACAGTCTCACACACAGTCTCACACACACAGTCTCACACACACAGTCTCACACACAGTCTCACACACAGTCACACACACAGTCTCACACACACAGTCTCACACATAGTCACACACATAGTCACACACAGTCACACACACAGTCACATACACAGTCTCACACACACACAGTCACATACACAATCTCACACACACAGTCTCACACATAGTCACACACACAGTCTCACACACAGTCACACACACAGTCTCACACACACAGTCTCACACACAGTCTCACACACAGTCTCACACACACAGTCTCACACACACAATCTCACACACACACAGTCACATACACAATCTCACACACACAGTCTCACACACAGTCTCACACACAGTCTCACACACACAGTCTCACACACACAGTCTCACACACACACAGTCACATACACAATCTCACACACATAGTCACACACACACACACACACACACACATACACAGTCTCACACACACACAGTCACATACACAATCTCACACACAAAGTCTCACACATAATCACATACACAGGCTCACACACAGGCTCACACACAGTCTCACACACACAGTCTCACACACACAGTTACACACACATAGTCACACACATAGTCACACACACACACACACATACACATAGTCACACACACAGTCACATACACAGTCTCACACACACACAGTCACATACACAATCTCACACACACAGTCTCACACATAGTCACACACACAGGCTCACACATAGTCACACACATAGTCACACACACACACACACACACACACACACACACACACACACACACACACACACACACATAGTCACACACACACACACACCAGGGTTGACATTCCGCCCGTTCTTATAAAGACAATAACCCATCATCCATGTTGTCCATTCCAAGCCAAACAGCATTTTACAGCCTGATGTTGGCGGAGTTTTGCTGGGAAGTAAAGCGTGGGAGATAGGCAGACACGGTTGGCTGGGAAAGGACAGTTGAAGCCGCAGGGTCTCTGTGTGGCGAAGTAAAGAATACAAACTTTACAACTAGAAGTTTCAACATAAAATCCAGATTACTTTCGAGTTTTACTGCTACTTGCAGTGTAGTGTAATCCATGCGGTTTATGGATTGACACATTGGAAGAAAGATCATTCCAGTGGGAACTACAATGGTGAGTTTGCAACCACTGTGGTGTGGTTGAACCTTGTTAAGGCGAATTAATAATTTCCTGTTATCAATATTCATTGTTATTCATTCACGACGACTCGTTTAATTATCGAATTCCAAAATGAAACACCATTGTTGTTCATTACATTGAATTACAAATGCCAAAAATCAACACCACGAACACGGTTATTGGATTGTGACAAAAATGTCCTTTTCAGAGCCGATTCAACTTTCTCATGTCAAGTGAGTGTTTATGTGAAATTCTCTGTTTTATAATGAAGCGATGTCCTTTACTGTGTATGTGTGTGTGTGTGTGTGTGTGTGTGTGTGTGTGTGTGTGTGTGTGTGTGTGTGTGTGTGTGTGTCTGTTGTGGTGGATAGGAGGATTGTTGAGAAAGTAGATGCGTTTCCAGACGGTCTTTAGGGAGACACACAGTGAGAGTGTGAGATTTGTCAGGATTGAAAGACATGTTCCACTTGTTTGCCCAGTCTGTGATTTTGTCCAGGTCTGCAGAGAGTGAGGAGGCTGCAGACTGCCGATCTGAGGGATGAGGAATGGAGCGGCAGAGAGTGGAGTCATCAGCAACGAGATACAGAGGATTTTCAAGAGAGTCGGAGAGATCATTGATGAAGACCAGAAAAAACACAGGGCCCAGAACACTGCCTTGAAGAACTCCAGCCTCAACAGGAAGGAGAGATGAGAAGATTCCATTTCAAGCCACATGTTGACTGCGACAGGAGAGGAAGTCCGTGAGCCGTGAGTGGAGGTTTCCATGGATACCATAACAGGATAGTTTGGTGAGCAGAGTGGGCTGCCATTCTGTATCGGAGGCACGAGATGTGTCAAGGGAGATGGCTCTGATTTCCTGTTTGGCGTTGAGGACCTCTATCCATTGTTGAGACTGCAGAAGCAGCATGTCCAGAGTAGAATGGCCTGGTCTGAATCCAAATTGATGATCAGAGATCAAGCCATTGGAGAAGAGGAAAGATTTAATATTGGAAGCGATGATGGATTTCATGACCTTGATGATGATTGAGAGCACGCTGATTGGTCTGTAGTTGCAAGGATCTGTTTTTGCACCTTTTTTGTGTAAGGCGGTAATGTTGGCTGATTTCCAAGATGCTGGCAGATGATCTTGAGCAAAAGAGAGGGTGAAGAGAACAGAGAGAGGGTGAGATAGAACGGCAGAGCAGGATGTTAGGACCCGTGGGCTGATGCCGTCTGGTTCAGGTGCAGAATCAGAGTTGAGGTTTGACAGAAACTTCTCCACCTTGTCAGGAGAGAAGGACACAGAGTCCAGGAGCAGCTGGGTACGACTGGGTAGGGTGGGTACAGAGAGGGATGGGTTTATGACACAAGATTTTGAGGCAAACGCAGAGTTTAGGCATTCAGGTGTTTCACCGGCAGTGACAGCTGTGGAGCCATTCGAGGTAAGTGAGGGGATGGAGGGGGACCAAACACCAGAAACAGATTTGACCAGATGCCACCAGGATTTGGAAGAGGGAGACAGGTTTGAGAGCTCAGTCTAGAGAGTAGAGAGATATTGTATCCTGGCTCCCCTGAGGGTAGACACACACTTGTTCCGAGCTTTGTGAAAGGAACGGAGATTGCCTTCCATTGGATTTGCCTTCCGGGAGGCAAAGGTAAGTTGTTTAAAGGCATCTTCCTCACCCCAATATTCAGTGTACCATGGACGGTAGGAAGGGTATGACAACTGAAGACGAGATGGGATAAATCTGTGCATGAGAGAGAGCAATTTTCTTTGGAAGAGTTCCCAGGATGAGTTGATGTCAGAGACAGTAGAGAAGGGAGATCAGTCCAAATGATTGATGGCTGCTTGAAGACCATGCCAGTCGGCTTGAGTGAAATGCCAGACACGTCGGCGCTGAGGAGGCTCTCTGAGAACGGCCAGAGATGTCCACTTTAACAAGCAAATGATCAGATGAACTGATTGGAGAGGATGAAGAACAATAGACATTTGCAGGTAAGTTAAGAAGAGATGATGTTCTGTTGACTGAGATCAGGGTCGGGTTATTGACAGATTGTGTCAGTGCCAATGGGTCGCAGAAATCCTTTGCTGAGGTGCCATGGCAGATGCAAGAGGTACCCACACCCAGCCAGCTGGCATGATGACAGTTGAAGTCGCCACATATATAATTGAAGATAGAAGAGAAGAAGGATGATAGAGAATGATGGAAGAGAGAGTTGGGATGAGTTGATAGAAGTTGGTCCATGTTGTTGGACAGTGAGATGTAAATGGAGTCATCACTGCTTGGTGGACGGTACAGAACACATACACTACATGGCCAAAAGGACGTGGACACCCGAACATCACACCTGTATGTGCTCGTTGAACAACTCATTCCAAAAGCATGGGCATTAATATGGAGTTGGTCCCCCCCTTTGCTGCTATAACAGCCTTCACTCTTCTGGGAAGGCTTTCCACTAGATGTTGCAACATTGCTGCGGGGATTTGCTTCCATTCCATTTGCTGCGGGGATCAGTGGTTCCCAAACTTTTTTGGTGGCGACCCTGAATACAATCTTGTCCTGGCCTGGCATCCCTAAACGCTGCACATGCAGTGTTAATGACCTATCATTTTGATACGTTGTGTTTATTCATATAGTTTTATTGAATTAATTATCAACACATAATGGTTTTCAAAGAGTTTTTAGTTGGACAAAATGAAAAACAAATTTACATGAAAATGAGACTTTATTACACGAAGATTGTTGCAGTTACTTGCTTTAGTCTTGATTGCAACAGGACCTGAAAGTTCTTGTTCACAGAGATATATAACCACCTTTAGAGGCCATTTTTCCCCACAAGCGGGGGTTGGCCTTTTTCGGGAACCGTGGTTGTTGTTGTTTTTTGGTCCCCTCCTTTTTCGGGAACCGTGGTTGTTGTTGTTTTTTGGTCCCCTTTTTGAAGCAATGTTTTACGGCCGGATGCCCTTCCTGACGCCAACCCTTTTTGCCGCCTTTAACGACAAACAGGGAATTACCAGTGAACTGGTACTCAATTAGCCGACCTCGGAAGGATGACAGGCTGAGTCAACCCCCCTGGCGTTAATTCAGCGATCGACCGGGATTCGAACCCAGGATCCTCGGATCCTAAGCCGGCACCCTAGCCGCTAGCCCAACACCAGAGATATATTGTTGGAAAACGGAGAAGAGCTTTTTCAGCCTCCCTAGTCAGAATGTTGCCTCATCCTCAAGTTGGGTCCAAAGTTTTGAATACGGGAGCTTTTCAAAGCGTTGCTTCTGCATTTGATTTTCATGGAGTTCTACAAGTTCTTCTTGAAATCCCGGAATATCTTCTCCAACTTCACTGACGTCCACATTGAACACATTTCTGATCCAACACTGCTTCTTGAGGTCGGCTTTTTCCAGAAAATACCTGTCCATTTCTTCCTGAAGCTTCTTCTGATGATCTTCAAAAATACTTTTGACATCAACAAGGGATATTTCCGACGCATCTTCCAGCACAGCACTCAGTCTGGAAAGGCAGCCGTTTTTCCTTCAGCCAGATTTTCTCTCCAAAGAGCAAGGTTTTTTTTGAATGAGACAATTTTTTCACCTATGTCCACCATGTTATGATCACGGCCCTGCATATCTGAATTCAGTTCATTCAGGTGCATGAAGATGTCACCAAAATAGGCAAGCTTTGCCAGCCAAGCAGCATATTTAAAGCAGTCTGCCAGTGCATGTCTCCTCTCACATAAAAAGAATTCAATTTCCATTTGTAGTTCAATAACTCTTCCGAGAATCTTCGAGAGAGAGAGCCAACGAACGTCAGAGTGGAACAGCAAGACCTGGTGATATGAACCCATATCTTCACACATTTTATGGAAAATGCGTGAGTTTAAAGCCCTGGCCTTGACAAAATTCACAATTTGGATAGCATTATTGAGAACTACATGGAGGTCCGGTTGCAAACGTTGAGTGGCAAGGTTTTCTCGATGTAAGAAACAGCGAATTATTATGATATCAGGGTTTTCTGCTTTAACACGATTAACAAAACCCAAACGACTTTTCATCACAGATGGAGCTCCGTCAGTGCACACAGCCAAACAATTCAACTAGTCTAGATCATGTTTCTTGAAAAAAATTATTTTCATCACATTAAATATGTCTTCTCCAGTGGTGGTCTTGACAGGGCATTGCAGAAAAGAAATTCTTTTAGAGTGTCGTCTTCTCCTCTGTACCTTACAAAAACCATAAGTTCAGTGTCACCTGCAATGTCGACTGATTCATCCGTCTGCAACTAAACTTTTCCTGCCTTTTTCAGTGCCACAATCAGTTGAGCCAAAATATCATCTGAAATGAGATCAATTTGACGTTTGATGCTATTGTCAGAAAGTGGTAGCGATTCAAATTTCCTGGCAACATCTGCTCCACAAACAGTTTTCACCATTGCCACTGCTGCTGGCTTCACCCGCTCCTCTCCAATGTTATAGCGATTTTTGCATCTTGCAATATACTACGCCACTTCAAAGGACGCCAAGGAAGCTTTCTTCAGAGAAAAGGCTGAACTCGAGGGAGCATCAATCCGACTTCGTTTTACCTGTTCTTCTTTGTCCTCCCAGTAACTCAGTGGCTTTTCGACAAAGTTTGGATGAACTGAATGTAAATGACGCTTCAATTTGTTTTCCTTCATCTATTCATTGGCGAGGACTTGCAGGCACTAAACACACTGAGGTCGGACATTCCCAGATTTTTTTCTCATCTCGATGAAGCCATATTTCAAAAACTCCGGCTAAAACAGCAGTTGTGTTTTGCGTTGGGCCATTTTTCCAGTTAAAGACCAGACATGAATGAAAAGTTTTAAATTATAACATTTTTAGAAAACATTGGAAATTGTTCAAAAAGTTAAAAAATAATTGTAAAGTTAATTATTATTAATTATTATATTATTCGACTCCACACACAAGAACATTATAAACCACACGTAAATAAAGACGAGTAAGATGCAGGCAATACTTACTTTGTTTGTAGTAACTAGACCTCAACCTCCAGTAAACAAGTGAAAGCACGACTGTCAGATTATGAGCTGTGGACACATGTGAAAATCAAATTTCCTTTCTGCGAAAAATAGGTTTTCTAGTACAATCTTGAATGATTCAGAATAAAAAAGAAATTTTGGCAACAGAATATAATAACATAAACTCCAATGATAAAACTCATCTGGAACAGTTATGAATGTATAAAAATCAAACATTTTTCATTTAAATAAAAACATTTAACAAATAAAAACAGTGCATTCAATAATTAAGCTCAAAATGCTAAAATTACAGCACCATGTATAATATCGCATTCAGATAACGGTGCTACTTAACAACAGGATCCTCACTGGTCTGCTTGACATACGAGTATTGGACATGAATGGACTTGAACATTATTATATTGAGCGTATATGGATGCTGTTGAATCCAGCAATTACCTGAAACGTACTTGGTGGTAACGTCAACGGTTTAATCAGAAATCTCAACACAGCTTAGCATGCCCATTAGGCCTCCAAAAAACCCCGTCTTTTCTTAGCTCCTCCCACTCTCCAAAACCAACCGTCACTTCCGTTTCCCATACCTATGAACTATAACAAGTGAATTTCAAACATAAATTACATGTGAATTATAACACGTGAATTCAAAACATAACAGATGCTATATTATCCACAACTATTCTACTTTAATTACTATTTCCATAATCCTTCATATTGTGCCAGTGAAGTAATCCCCTTTATTTCTTTTTTAAATCCCCACTGGAATATTTCTCCTTTTGATACCGTCCCACGACCCTCAGCAACACCCTTTGCTGCACGAGATGCTGGAACCACTGCACTAGATGTTGGAAGATTGCTGCGGTGATTTGCTTCCATTTAGCCACAAGAGCATTAGTGAGGTTGGGCACTGATGTTGGGTGATTAGGGCTGGCTTGCAGTCGGTGTTCCAATTCATCCCAAATGTGTTCGATGGAGTTGACATCAGGGCTCTGTGCAGGCCAGTCAAGTTCTTCCACACCGATCTCGACAAACCATTTCTGTATGGACTTCGCTTTGTGCATGGGGGCATTGTCATGCTGAAACAGAAAAGGGCCTTCCCCAAACTGTTGCCACAAAGTTGGAAGCATACAATCGTCTAGAATGTCATTGTATGCTGTAGCGTTAAGATTTCTCTTCACTGAAACTAAGGGGCCTAGCCCGAACCATGAAAAACAGCTCCAGATGCTTATTCCTCCTCCACCAAACTTTACAGTTGGCACTATGCATTCGGGCAGGTAACGTTCTCCTGGCATCCTTCAAAACCAGATTCATCAGTCGGACCGCCAGATGGTGAAGCGTGATTCAACACTCCAGAGAACGCCTTTACCCTGCTCCTGAGTCCAATGGCGGCAAGATTTACACTACAGCCGACGCTTGGCATTGCGCATGATCTTCGGCTTGTGCGCGGCTGCTCGGCCATGGAAACCCATTTCATGAAGCTCCCAACGAGCAGTTGTTGTGCTGACGTTGCTTCCAGAGGCAGTTTGGAACTCGGTAGTGAGCGTTGCAACCGAGGACAGACGATTTTTACATGGTATGCGCTTCAGCCCTCAGCGATCCTGTTCTGTGAGCTTGTGTGACCTACCACTTCGCGGCTGAGCTGTTGTTGCTCCGAGACGTTTCCACTTCACAATAACAGCACTTACAGTTGGCCGGGCAACTCTAGCAGGGCAGAAATTTGACCAACTGACTTGTTGGAAAAGTGGCATCCTATGACAGTGCCATGTTGAAAGTCACTGAGCTCTTCAGTATGGCCCATTCTACTGCCAATGTTTGTCTATGGAGATTGCATGGCTGTGTGCTTGATCATATATACCTGTTAGCAATGGGTGTGGCTGAAACAGCCAAATCCACTAATTAGAAGGGGTGTCCGCATACTTTTGGCTACTTAGTGCATGAACAGAAGGTGGGAGTGGAGAGAAGCCTTAGCCAGAGCTACTCATGGGGTGTGGTGGAGAGAGGGCAGTGCACGGAGAGTGAGGAATAGAGGTTTTGATCAAGATAGCAACCCAACCACCAGGATGAGGCTCAGGGCTATCATGCTGGAGGAGGGAGTAACCAGGGACAGATATTAAAGAATCAGATACATCTTGAAGGAGGAAAGTTTCTGTTGAGCAAATTAAGTCTGGTTTGTCAGAAGCAGCCTGCATGGAGAGATAAATCAGGTTTGAGCGAAGCCCCTGATCCTCACACAGTTCGAGCTGGATATTTCAAAACATGTCGTTTCGTAACACGTCTGATGTTTTATTTATTTGGTTATATATGCATTGTGTATGTATTAGATAGATACTTTTCACCCTTTTTATGCCCCCGCCGACAAAGTCGCCGGAGGCTTTATGTTTTCGGGTCGTCCGTCCGTACGGGTAAATCCTCGTTTTTCTCAGCAACCATATGTCCGATTGAGACGAAACTTTCAGGGTAGGAGTGACACCCATGCAGAATGTTTTTGTGATAATTTTGAGGTCATAGGTCACGTGGTACATCAGCCATCTTGTATTAAAAGCAAATAATTAAAAGATTATTTCTCAGAAACACTCAATGGAAAAATTTGAAACTTAGCACATTGTCAAGTACTCCAAATGGGGAACAAAAGCATGATAATGATGACGTCATAGGTGAAGTGGTATACCAGCCAAAAATGTTTTAATCAAATTCCTTATCTTAAAAATCTGAAATTGCATGCACATGATCTATGACCCATTTGTATTGAAATATTAAATTTGACATCATAGGTCACATGGTTTGGCAGCCATATTGGATTGAAGGAAAATATTAAATAATTATATCCCTGAAACCGCTCACCCTATCAATGCAAAATTTACACATATCTAACAGCACTGTTGCATATAGTTTGAAAATGATTTGGTCATAGTTTATGTGGTTTGGCAGCCATCTTGGATAGATAAACGAACCTTATCCGATCAACAGGAAACTTCACAAATGTGATCCCCTACCCATACGTATGCAAAGTGATGGCAACTACCCATTGTGGGACCATGTAGAGGCATATTGGTGACACAGTTACATTGTTCCAGTTCATATTGTGTTTCTAACCCCTGCAGCCCATTGTGTTGAATGTTTCTTTCCCGATCTATCTTATCCCTCCAAACCCTTTGGGAACCTATCATAATTCATAGACTTTTCTGATTCAAAACTGGATCAGAAATGATACACGCCCACCACAGTTTAACCAATCGGGAAGCGAGCACAATCACGCCACATACGATCCTGCCCCCTTGATAATACACCAATCAGGGGGACGTATTGATTGAAACAGAAAGTGTTCCTGCCCCAATTTAACCAACCAATCGGGGGCTCGGGGCCGATCCAAATAGATCACAGAGCAGAGTTTAGCGAGAGGGGCACATTTGGTTTCGGTTACGAGCATCCGGTTTGGAACTTTTCAGAACCAGCCTCTACTGCCCGATATTCCCGTCCTCGCAGCCTGCCAGTCTGCCTTCTTGCACTTTGTGGCATCCCCGCAGACCCCTCGGATGGTGGCAGTGGTGTGGCGGTTTATTGATTAAGGTATAGATCAAAAGGCCATCACGCAACGAGGTAAGCTCGGCCTCCTTAATCACTCTAGGTCACGTAGTGATTCGGTGGGAGCCTCGCTCGAAAATGTGTCTCCACACTACAGCATGTAGGCCCGATCGTTTGCTCAGGAGCCCTGAGGTCCACTGGCACTTCCGGTCACACTGACGAGACTCACAGATCCAGACCGGAGTCATCCGGACCGACCGTGACCACAACAACATGAAATGTATCATTCTTTACAAGTACAATAGTCGTATTTTGGTGGAAAAGTGTACAAGTACTGCAATGAGTAAAATATCTGAGAGTTAGAGGCCTTGGACTTGCCGTGACCTTTATTCAGAACTATAGAAGTCAAGTAGGCCTGGATTTTCATCGACACAATAATGAAGCCACTCGACATATCATTGTCTGTATAATTTGGAAGAGATATTTTAACTTTCATTTTAAAATGGTTTCTCTGCCTTTTTTATACGATTATCGAGGTAATACAAGGAGATGTGGAATGTGCCGTTTTCTGGAAGCAGACATTGAATCAAACAGCCTCCATGGTTAAAACTATTTGCTTGCATCAAAGCAATCTTCCAAGCAATTCAAAAGGAAATGCTCCAGGGACAGATAAGGCAATTCGAGAGACACCTTAACCTAATGAGTGAGAATCAATTAGCACGAACAAAACGAAGGAGAACGAGCATTTCAAATTCTGTACACAACCCACTCCATTGTTACTTCCACCACCGATGGTGGAAGGAGGTTGTGTTTTTAACCCTGTCTATTAATATCTGTCCGTTTGTCTCTGAGTGGGATATCTCAAGAAGTTGTGGACGAAAAATGACAAAACTTGGTCCGTAAGTTTGTTGGGTGATGAGATCAAGTTGATTCGATTTTGATTCAGGTCTGAATCCAGATCTGGCCTATCAGTGGGATACAAAACGTGAACTGTTCAGCCTGGCGGAGATGTACGCTCTACCGAGTGTCTTTCTAGTTTTACAAGCCTAAATTATTTCAAACTTGTTCTTGAGGTTTTTTTTTGCAACAGACAATCATCTATGATGAAAGAAAATGTGTTGTTACGGATTCGTCACTTCCGTTGTGGTGGTTTGCATCCACTGTAAATATTTCTGATTCCATGTACTATTATTTTTTTTTTCAAAAGGTTTAATGTTCATGAACTGTTTTCAAAAGGTAAAAAAGTTAATCTTAAAAGAAACAGGAAACCGGATCGGGAACCGGACGACGAAGAGGAAGAAGAGGGAAAAAAGAAGGTGGAGCGAGTGAGTCGGAGAAAAAGGAGCCGAACTATTTGCGGTCTGGAGCGAACGTTGGCGAACAACAGTCACTAGCGAACTTTCGGGTTTCCCAGGAAAGGGATTCCTGCGACAGAGTGGTTATCGCTGTGACAGATTAACCTGCATGTCAGGTTTTGCAATTGATTCAGGAGAGAATCATCGTCGTGCCGGTGCGCCACGAGACCGGGCCGTCGGCCATTTTGGCTTGCGCCGGACTTGCGCTTCGCTCACGGTTTCATCTCCCTTCGACCATTTTCACCGCATTCAGCCGTGGATCTGGCGTGTGTGTGTGACGTGGCTTTTTGAAGGTTAATACGTCCATACCCGAGGGTGTGACTTCCCCGTCGCCTGGAGGGCGCCTATGGATTTCCCAGTCGCCTTGAGGGCGCCTTTGTGCAGCTTTGGCTGTGTGACTGTACTTGCCATCCGCACGGGATTCTGGTCTCGATTGGACATCGTTCTGGCGATCGCTGGAGCGAATCAACGTTGGCTTGAAGCCGGGAATAATAGACATTGGGGATGTTCTTGTTTCACTCACTTGGAGCACAGTAGGTTATATATTACAAAACTGATGGTACCATCATAGGACATATTGATTGTACTTTTGATTACTATTATTGTTGTACTGTTATTCTTGTGTGATCTTAATACAATATTTGTTTGTTGGTAACAATTGGGGTGGCTTCTCCATTGATCTTTGACATACAGAATAACACATTTTTCTGCTGTGACTCCTCTCGGGGCTCGGAGGTACACCGTGACCAGGGGGTCGGGGAGGAGCACGTAACAGTATAATTATAGTTACTCCCGCCAGGGAGTAATGTATTCCATCGTGTCCGTCCGTGTGTGTGTGTGTGTGTGTGTGTGTGTGTTCGTGTTTTTGTGAACAAAATATCTGGAAAAGTTGTGAACGGATTTGGATGAAAGTTGGTGGGATGATTGCCCTTGGGATAAGGAAGAATTGATTCGTTTTTGGTGAAGCTCAGGATATTTTTCCGATCCAGGAAGTTTTTGAAGGATTGTTTACCATTGGAAGACAGGGCTCATTTTTTTTTTAACATTATCTTCTATATATTCTATATTTAACATTGTGATATGAATATAGTTTTCATATTTGTTGTAAATGTAGTTTAAACTCGTCGTTATGCGTTAGAGCGGTGTATTTTTTTTTTGCAGCGTCGTCTTCAATGTTCATTTTTTTTTTTCTAATAAAGACATATTCTGTCATTTTAAAACCACCAAAGTGTGTATTAGGTTTCCCCGTTTCATAAAATGTATCGTTTGATACGTATAATGCTTTAAACCTGTTGTTTTTTTTTGTTTTTTGTTTTTTTTAACCTCAGAAGAGATATCAACATTTACCTCAGCGAATGTCAATCGCTGTGTCAGTATTTGATGAACTTATAAAGACTTAGGTGACTTATAAGTTTGACCAGCATGTGCACGGGATTCTTCCCAGAAGAATGAGTGGTCGTATTAGCTTGTACGACTTAAAATGAGCGAGTTTTGTTTTGGCGTTTGGGCCAGTTTTACATGTTGTATCCCTAAGGAATGAAACGAACGTTTTCCTGGCTTACAATTTTATTTGAAGTCGCGCATGCCTCAAAATACACTCACATATGGAATTGAACGCTGAATCCGAAAATGTAAGTGAAATTGGCTTGTTTCTTTTTTAACATTATCTTCTATATTATATAAATATATATCTGTGCAGTGTCTGTCTTGTGTTGTCTTGTCTTGTGTTGTCACTGAACTACTCCCTCAAACTTTTGTGAAATCGTACTATTCCAACTTGACCCACGGCGCGAGTATGCGCTCTACTGAGTGGCGTTCTAGTTTTATATTGGTACAGTATGTATGACTTGTTGCACTATTTTGACATCTTGGACCAACCTTCTCAGGTACCATTTTTGCAAATTTCATCCTGGACTGTATATTAATACCTGTACAACAAAAAGACTGTGGCATGTCTACTTGTTCAGCTACCGAAAAATAGACTGCTCCACCTTCTGTTACACCATCTTTAACCATGGCAAGTCTAAAAAAAACCTGATCTTATTCTGAGTGTCTAACTGCGTACCAGAGTCCAGCGTCTGGATCCTGTTGGCGTCACAATCTGCTACGGTCTGTCTTGGGTAGACCATATATCAAAGCCCTTATAAAGAGGAAGGTTCCACTCGATAGGTTTGAGTATCTCGTTGGAGACATCTTTGCAAAACACCAAAACACCTTCGAGCTTTGTTTACACTGTTCGATCAAACATTTCTCAAGGTGTAGAGAATGAAGACTTCGCATCATTCGACAGGGATATCAACCATGGACTTACACTCTACCCCGCCTACTTACAGACAGTTTGATGACCCCTACTTGGTTCCCTATTTTATAATCTCAACTGGTCTCATTCTACCATGTCATATTTCCATGTTGTGCTGTGTTGCGTCTTTGTGGGTCTCATACTCTAATCTGTCCTCTCCAGCCACAACTTGTCTGCTCCTCCACCACCTCCTCCCATCTCCACTTGTTCCACTCTACAGCAGTTCACCTCCACCTTACAACAACTCTTGCGTTTAACAACGATTCTTTTTTGCACCTCGTCTGCATATCCCATATCCTTCGTCCCTTCGTTCCTCACCCCCATCTGCATCATCAAAACACTCCTTGAGTCTTCCATAACTGCTCCTAGTCTCTTGTATGAGCTTCTATGTGACCGCATCAAAGTGGTGTGATGAAAATCGTTTCCGAATTTGTTTTTTTTTTTGGGAAAAGATAGTGGGAGGGGAAAAGAATAATGAAATATTGGAGTGAGCAAAAAAGTAGGGGTGCTGGTGTTTGCAATAAAGGTGTGCTGCTAAAGAGGTTGGCAACCTCGGTGTACAGGTACCTGAACAGGCTGTGTGCTAAGAAATTCGGCAAGGCAAGATTTCCGCTCCCTTAACGAGTGCACGGAGCATCTTGTACCACTGCTGCAGGTCGTGGCGCACTTCCAAAGATACCAAAGCAAGTCGCCCTCGCCAAGCCAAATGTGCCAGAAGTGGACAGAAAGAATTTATCGGGGCAATTTCAGCGCCTCTTGATGAGATTCAGCATCCTCCCCTCAAAAACACTGCGGTCACATGATTCCCTCTCTGAACCGACCGCAATAATTTATGGAAATGATCGTGCAAGTCTTGGCTGAAAAAAACGAATAAAAAAAACCCATCATTCATTCATTCATTCTTGGCTGAAAATTGCATTGGCTCGCACGGCCACAGTGTAGGGAAGCAGGGACAAGATGAGAGTGGGGCTCCATACATTCCTTGTGGGGGGGGGGGGGGGGGGGGGATATGGACATCTCCCTTGGCCTCAACAAATTCACGTTCCGCTTCAAACTCCTTTTAATTTATGGTGATTTATATTACTTGACAGCAATTTGACGACCACCGACAAAATTTGCACAACTGAACGGAAGGAACATCAGCCGACCTTTTAAATCAATTAGGGTACCAGGGGGGCAATTATCCCATGGAATCTCCTTTTACATACACTCCGCGCATGGTGCACACGAGCTCGAAAGTATTTAACGATTACTATTTCACCTGAGTGAGCAAGGAATGAAATAAGGTCCATGGTCATAAGCAGGATCGAATATGTTTCAGGATAAATAAAAATCCATCGAAGCAGACATACCACCCGAACGCATTATGCTCTCATGAATATTAAAACGCCAATGAGAGTCCAAATCGTTAAATACCCTTAATAGGTTCACCTCTCCATGACTAAATGATGTACGAGGTTGGTTTCCAGGCAGGTACAAAACTCTACATTCTGTGTCCTTTTCCTTTTGCAATTATGGAATGATCTTGGAAAGCCAAAGTGATTTAACTTTGTTATCGGATATAAGCGTTTACATCATTTTCAGTGGAAGCAAAACGTCTTCATTTTGCATGGAATTTCATTTAGTCGATAATTTTTCAACATTCTACATTTTTTTACCGAAGGTGGATGGAGGAAATATTTTCACACCTGTTTGTTTGTTTGTCTGTGAAAAGGATATCTCACAAAGTTATGGACGGATTATGACGAAATCTGGTGGAGAGATTGCGTGTGTGAAAAAGAAGACTTGATTCAATATTTGGTGAAGATTCGAATCTGGATCCGGATGAGAGCTTAATATTTTTTAAAAGGGAATCTTCATTGAGAAATGGGGCTAAAACCGATATATAGCACGATATTAAAAAAAAGTTATGGATGGATTCGGACGAAATCTGGTGGAGAGATTGGGTGTGTGAAAAAGAAGACTTGATTCAATATTTGGTGAAGATTCAAATCTGGATCCGGATGAGAGCTTTAAAAAATTTTTTACGGGAATCTTCATTGAGAAATGGGGCTAAAACCGATATATAGCACGATATTTGAAAAAAGTTATGGATGGATTCGGACGAAATCTGGTGGAGAGATTGGGTGTGTGAAAAAGAAGACTTGATTCAATATTTGGTGAAGATTCAAATCTGGATCCGGATGAGAGCTTTAAATTTTTTTTTACGGGAATCTTCATTGAGAAATGGGGCTAAAACCGATATATAGCACGATATTAAAAAAAAGTTATGGATGGATTCGGACGAAATCTAGTGGAGAGATTGGGTTTATGATAAGGAAGAATTGATTCAATTTTGGTGAAGATTCAAATCTGGATCCGGATGAGAGCTTAATTTTTTTAAAGGGAATCTTCATTGAGAAATGGGGCTAAAACCGATATATAGCACGATATTAAAAAAAGTTATGGATGGATTCGGACAAAATTTGGTGGAGAGATTGGGTGTGTGATAAGGAATAATTGATTCAATATTTGGTGAAGATTCGAATCTGGATCCGGATGAGAGCTTAAATTTTTTTTAAAGGGAATCTTCATTGAGAAATGGAGCTAAAACCGATATATACCACGATATTCCAAAAAGTTATGGATGGATTCGGCCGAAATTTGGTGGAGACATTGGGTGTGTGATAAGGAATAATTGATTCAATTTTGGTGAAGATTCAAATCTGGATCCGGATGAGAGCTTAATTTTTTTAAAGGGAATCTTCATTGAGAAATGGGGCAAAAACCGATATACAGCATGATATTAAAAAAAGTTATGGATGGATTCGGCCGAAATCTGGTGGAGAGCTTAGGTTTGTGATAAGGAAGAATTGATTCAATTCTGGTGAAGATTCGAATCTGGATCCGGATGAGAGCTTTAAAAAATTTTAAAAGGGAATCTTCATTGAGAAATGGGGCTAAAACCTATATATAACACGATATTTAAAAAAAGTTATGGATGGATTCGGACGAAATCTGGTCGAGAGCTTAGGTTTGTGATAAGGAAGAATTGATTCAATTTTGGTGAAGATTCGAATCTGGATCCAGATGAGATCTTAAAAAATTCTTTTAAGGAATCCTCATTGAGAAATGGGGCTAAAACCGATATATAACACGATATTTAAAAAAAGTTATGGATGGATTCGGACGAAATCTTGTCGAGAGCTTAGGTTTGTGATAAGGAAGAATTGATTCAATTTTGGTGAAGATTCGAATCCGGATCCAAATTTCCAAAAAAAATTGAAGTGATTCTTTCACCATTGAGTGATAGGGACAAAAATGATATATAGCACGATCTTTCAAAAAATTGTGGATGACTTATGACAAAACTTGGTGGGTGAGTTGGGTAGGTGACAATACCAAGCCGATTAGATTTTGGTTCAGGTCGGAATCAAGATCTGGCCGATCAGTCGGATACAAAACGTGAACTGTTCAGATCTCTACCGGGTGCCGTTCTAGTTATGAATGTTTTGTCCACTTTTCATGAATTATGTTAAGAGGATTTTTCACATTAATGAAGGATAAGGGTTATAATGGTCAATTGGAGGAGAATGGTAGATGCAGAGTAGGTATACAAGTTTGCAGGATAAACTCTAGGTATTCGCCCCAACCAACCTCTTCTGAACTGTCTACTCGCCCCAGCTATGTACTGTCATCCTAGTATTTGTCATGCAGGGCAAGGGATCGACGTGTTTGGCATCCTTCGGAGAGACGTAAAAATGAAGGACTCATCTGCCAGCATTAGTTGATGGACGTTAAAGATTCCATGGTGTAATTTGTGAAGAGTAGGCGAGTTATCGTCGGCACCATGAGCAAATGATAAATTACAGCTGAGACTACACCCCTGGGAAGATTTGAAAGTGTAATCCTTAAAACTACCCAGTGTAATCCTTGGCGTGGAGCTGATTTGGCAGCACTCATTGATGGACAGCACGATATGCCTTGGGGTGGGGGAGGGAAGAGTCTTTTGTAAATCTTTAATTAAACAAAGTTAGAAACCAGTTGAACATGGGGTACAAAACAACAAATCATAAAAAAGAATGGTAAAATATATAAAACAACATATGCAATTAAGCCAAAATTACAGATTTACAGACATACACAAAACGAAAGCCCTTGCCCGCATTGGATTCCAAACGGGGGAGGGATGGAGGTGGCAAAAATTGAAAAATGGAGGCTGGGAAAAAATTCTGCCAGAAGCTGGAAGCAACAATTCACATTTGTTGCCACATTTGATGCAATGTAAATGCTCTAACACATCCAGCAGTATCGGTCCAAGCAAATCTCCAAATTGTTTTGTAAAACTCGACAAGTAAAGCATCAAAGCGAGGTGCTTTATGATCATCAAGGTTGTTAAGAGCTATGAAAAGTTCATTTAAAATAAAATCTTGTTCTAGTTCTGTTGCGTTGTTTTGTTGCGTTGTTGTTTTGTTCTGTTGCGATCCCTCTAATTGGGGTAAGTTTTTGGGTAGAATCAAGCATTATATGTACATCACTTTTCTTTGCGGAAAAGACATGTTTTTTTTAAAGATCAATCCTTTTCTCTAACATTGAGTATTGTCTTCAATAACTTGACCATCACTCAAATGTAAACTTATCAATATAATCGATTGGACTTTGTGTTACGAATTCTGGGTTTAAGGGGGTTACAATTCAGGTCATTTCTGATTAATGTATATTCTATTAAAGGTTGTTGTGATTAAAGGGTCAGGAGCCCTTCTGGGAAAAAGGAGACCGGAAACGGGATCGTGAAGAAGAGGAGGAGGAGAAGAAAAAGGGCGGCCATCTTAAGCTTCGAAAGCTCCGACGCGAGCGGAGGCGATCGTTACCTACTTTGGAACGGAGTTGGAAAAGCCCGTCTGGCGAGAGGAGTTACCTGCGCGGGGTGATTGATTGCCGGTTATGTGTCAAGGTGCCGTGTGGTCCTGGAAGGAACCAAGCGCCCGGCGCTGTTCGAGAGATTGGAAGGAGACGGTTGAGAGTTGAGACTGCAGCTCGAGACCGAGCCGCCGAACGTGAAGGACAAGGGAACCGTGCCTCTGTGAACCGAAGTCCGCGCGTCAGGAGAGCGCCGGATTACTGCGGAACCTGCGAAGTCGGGTATCCTCGCTGAGGTTGTCGAGTACCCTCACTCCCAGCCCCGGATTGGAATCGGACCTAGATTCCCCGATCGCTGGATCGACTCGACGTCACCTGGGAGGCGTGCAGGAATCGGACATTGCCTCCCCGATCGCTGGATCGACTCGACGTCACCTGGGAGGCGTGCAGAGACATTGGGGGCAAGGGCCGTGAGTGTTGCCAACACTGTTGTGGGTTAAGGTGGCGCCACCTATACTATAGATAAGGATTGTATCGAAGTGCTGTAAACACATTGTGATTCCTGTGCGGGATTTGGGAATATATTGGGGTTTGTTCGTAACCCTTGGTGTGGACTCGTTATTGATTGACTTATTTTCACCCAAGGACCATACATCTTTCTGCCGGGGTTCCCCCTCGAGGTTGACCCCGTAACATTTGTATAATTTTCAAACCTAAAACTTCACAAATACCTGAAGTGGATAGAACTTTAACTTGAAACCATACCAGGAGTCCGAGAGCATCTTCCTTCATTAAACTTGTCAATAGAGCTCGCCTCTCGTTAAGTCGCTGGCATCGCACATCCTCATCAATATTGATCGCGTTGTCTTGCAGATCATGGATCTCTTTTTTAATATCCATAACCTTGCTTGCTTAACATTAGCAAAATTGTTCCTGTATTATTGGCAAAATATGTGGATTTGAGCTTTTACATAATGCCATCATTGGCAGAGATTTCTAAAATCGTTCCGTGATTCCAAAATACTTTTTATTTTTTTTGAATACAAGATCGAGGCTCGTGTAAGAGCTAACATTGATCACAAAAATACAAACTGACATAAAACATATGATAAAGGAAGCGGGAGAACAAGAGGGAGAGCAGGGACATCGGGAGATCTGTGGGAGGGAGAGGGCTTGGGGGAAGGAGGCGTGGGAAGGGGGAGGGGGGGGTGGGGGTGGGGGGGTTTGGGAGAGGGAAAAAAAACACATGGACTTCCAGGAAGGACTGGTAGGACGGTAGGAAAGAAGTCGGTATTTCAAAAAGTGGATCTAGGGTGAATTAACGGGGGTAGAAAAGATCAAGGTTTTGGATGGGGGAAGGTAAGAGATGGTGGTGAACAGCTGTTTTAAAGACCTGGAGGGAGGAGTGGGATTGAAGAGAGTGAGGGAGTTTGTTCCAGAGGCGGGAGAAAAGAGGAATGAAGGAGTGAAGGTGAGCAGAGAGTCTTGATTTTGGCAGTTTAACCATAAGAGGGTTGATGGCAGATCTTGTGCGACCTGTAGGAGTATTTGGAGGACAGAGCACAGACAGAGCTAGAGGAGCAAGGCCGGAGAGGAGCCTGTAGAAGACAGAAAGACCACCAACCTGCCTGTGGTGAGTGAGTGAAAGGCCCTTTGAGTTAGCTTCATCGTGGGAGATTCCAATGATTCTGAAACTCAGCCAATTTTTTGAAAGATAATTTTAAAAATGAATAATTTAAAAGAGAGACACATTAAAGGACCAATAAGAAGTACGCCTCTGGGGACTAGGAAAAGAAAGGTGCAATTTGATTTTAAAAAATTATCAGAAAAAAACAGGAGTGATTTCAGTAAAAGATCCAAGGCTTTAAAAAAGGGAGACCAATACAAAACGTATCAAGTCTTGAAGACAACGATAAATAATTCAACAGACAATGACACCATGGAAATTGTTGAGCAGCATTACTGTGCTACAATCGCCAAACATCACCAAGATGGTCAAAGACCGAGCATGAGCTGGATGAGATTCATGACTGTTCCGACCTCTGGTTGAATTTGAAGTGCAATTAAAATCTGCTGATTTTATTAGATAAAATATTGTCGAGGCTAAATAACCAGGTACACTTTCTTTATAAAACAAGAGAGGATATGGAAAGATGTGCAGGGATATTAAAAGCGATAGCAGCACTCAGGCGGTGTTACTAAAAATCCAAGTACCTTTCAGCTTCAGTCTCCAGTCTGTCATGCAACTTGTAGTGGCACGAGTTTCTTGTAAAAGAAAAATATCTCCTTTTTTCCTTTTTAATTAGTTGCATGGTTTGAACTTTGCGTAAAGCCCCCGTCACACCTTGACGATTTAGCCAGCGTATGCCGACGTATCAAAATTGAGTGCTGGTGTGAGTCATACGCTGGCATACGTCGACAAATTTTGTGCATGCACGAAATTTGTCGATGCGCTCGGCGTACTACGACGTATGCCAGCGTGCTTCAGCGTGCTCTTAACGTAGCCAAATTTTTCATACGTCGACATACGCTGGCTAAAACGTCAAGGCGTGACAGCGGCTTAAAGGGTTATGCCCAACGCTTGTATTCAAACTTTTTATCATAAGATTTAGAGATGGCTCAAAAACACATTTTTTATCCAGATTTTTCCTTACATTGAAAATACTAGGGCATGCCCGTACTATATATAAGCTAGGACGTGCCCGTACGTGGGTGCCCGTTCCTTGCCAAAAAAAAAAAAAAAAAAAAATTTGTGTAGGGGTGTGTGTGTGTAAACATCCTAGGGCGTGCCCGTACGTGGGTGCAAAAAAACATGCGTGCAAACAACAACAACAAAAAAAAACTTTGAAACCACGTGGCAGTAACGACCACAGAACCCCCCCCTCTATTTACATGAATGGTTTGGTCCATTCGCAACGACCACAGAACCCCCCCCTCTATTTACATGCAATGGTTTGGTCCATTCGCAACGCCAAAGCGAACGGCGAACGGCTAAATCGCCATAGCTCGGTAAGTACTTGTCCGATTAATTTCAAACCTTGAAAAGGCACATCCTCGGGTCCCCAGCAATATACCTGGCAAGTTTAAAGTATATCGGACCCGTGGTTGTCGAGAAACAGCGGTCACAGACAAACAAACGTACAAACGTACAAACAAACAAACACACAGAGATTACTGGAATTATAGATAGATATTTTTTCCAATCTCTTGCAAGAAGAGCTAGAAATCAAAACAGCTTCTGGTTGCACAAAGCGTTGTGTTTTTTGGATAAAGGAACGTAGATCGTGGAAGAAATAATTTGCAGTGGAAGTTGAAACTTGCAAAACAGTGGCGGAGGAGTAAGGGGAAAAGGAGGAGGAAGAGAAAGAGGAGGAAGAAGTAGAGGAAGGAAGAGAAGAAAGAAGAGGGAGAGAGTAACACTAACAGCGTTACATAATATTTTGGAGGTGGTAGGTGACAAAGCCTGAAGCCTCGGCCTAGTGTCGGGTGTGCTTATATCTTCTTTATTTATTAGACATCATAGAGATGTAAATGAATACTCGTTTCACTCTGCTGCCTTTGCACATCACTTGCAGCGAATTTCACCTCCCTGCGCCTTGTATTTCTTCTTATCAAAAAAAACTTCTGTACACCGCCCTTAAGGCTCGGTTTGCAAGCCACCGTCTACAATTCCAATAGAAGAGACACAATTACCCTTTTATGGAAAATGCTTTTCGAGTTTCTTTTATCCCCCAAAAATAGACCGTAATGAACACACATTTGTGACGAAAGATTGGCCTTTAAAACCTACGCTTATGAAGGGGGACAGACATCTGTACAAACTCATAATCTGACATTGTTTTTTATATATAGATTAATTCATGATCCTTTTTTATCGGTATTATTTAAAGTGATTCTAGCTGGGATGCACTTTTTTTTTTACCTCCACCAAAGGTGGACTGGGGTTATGTTTTCACCCCTGTCTGTCTGTTTGTCTGTGAATAGGACATCTCAAAAAGTTATGGACACATTCAGCCAAAAATTGGTGGACAGGTGGGGTGTGTGACAAGGTCAAATTGATTAGATTTTGGTTCATGTCCAAATCCAGATCGGGCCTATCAGTTGATACAAAATGTAAACTGTTCAGCCTGTGGGAGTATAAGCGCTACGGAGAGTCATTCTCGTTCGTAATCTCATTTGTACGCATTCAGGTTGAGTTACAGCCAAAGTTACATTTGAAATATATTTCTGCGACTTGTTTTGTTCAGATTTGTTTATCAACCCTGTCCATGCATCAAGTGGTTTGATGCTGCTTCCGCCTGCATTTTGCACACTTGATCATTCCAAGATACAGTAAATTAATACCAAATTTGATTTGTGTTGTTTTGACTGAATTCAACACACAATTATGACTCCATTAGAGTTTTGGAAATGAGTAAATATGTTTTGTTTTCCTCCTCCATGCCTGGTTTCTATGCAACTGTCATGAAGCCAACTGGCATCTGGCCTGAAGAAACGCCAAACTGTGCGAGCGGCTTCATCGCTGGGTTGCAGCCCTCGAGATGCACATTTCATTTCGTTTGTTTAACTGCTTCATGAACCATTTTTCTCTTAATTAAAAGTCTTACCCGAGGGGGTTGTGTCCATTCCCACAAAGAAACAAACCCAATGTTTCGAGACAAGAAGACGATGGTCTGAGCAATTCCTCCATATCTGTCTCTGCTGCCATTTCTCCCTCTCTCGCATATCTTGCTGCAAAGTTGAGGTGATCACATGTTTCATTCATCAAGAAGGATGATGCATGAACTTTATTGAATGGTTGTGCATTGTTATCCTTGCCAGAGGAGAGGGTATTGCGTTTGGGTCCATTTGGGTCCATTTGTTTGTCTGTCTTTTTGTCTGCACAGAACTTGAGTAAGCTTTTCTCTGCAGCTGTTGGTCCGATTGCCAAGAAATTTTCACTTTTTTCAGAATTTTCTAATTTTTAGAATATATATATTTATATATTATTTGAAATTTTTAGAAATTTTAAAATGATAATTATGAAGTCATAGGTCACATGGTATGGGCGCCATCTTGGAAAAACCGAAAAACTTTGAACCTCGATATCTTTGAAACCACTCCATGGAAAAAAATAAAGCATGGCTCATTGTCAAGTACTCACCATGGGGAATAACATATGTTGATGGTGATGTCATCGTGGCCTTAATTATGACGTCATAATTCGACAAGTACAACGCTTGATCTGATCAGTATGAATAAAACAAAAATTCCTCCAACTGTTAGTCTGATGGACGCGAAATTTTCAGAATATGTGCGGCACCTCCGGTAGAATTTTTTAATGATAATTATAACGTCATAGGTCACATGGTATGGGCGCCATCTTGGAAAAAAACGAAAAACTTTGAACCTCTATATCTCTGAAACCACTCAATGGAAAAAATTGAAACATGGCTCATTGTCAAGTACTCATCATGGGGAACAACATATATTCGTGATGATGTCATCGGTGCCTTCACTACGACGTCATAATTAGACAAGTAGAACGCTTGATCTGATCAGTTTGAAATTTATTAAGCATTATTTACACAACACATTGTATGGGAGAATTAAATTGATGACGTCATCTGTCACGTGTTTCGGCAGCCATATTGGATTGAACATAAATCTACATCAATAAACAACATGAACACAGACAGCACCTAATAAACACCACACAAAATAGACCACGCAAACCCGTCCAGGCGAGGGTCTGCGATCTCCGATTGCTCTTTCTTGTTTGCTGTAATGCGTCACAAACACGGCAGCCCTCTACAGTAGTTAACCACCACTCATTAGCAACCGTGGTCCATTAGGAAAGCCCCGGGCAAGCATCTATCACTATACCTTTATAATCATGTCAGCAAAATAAGCTTTATTAAGCTGCAGCTGCTATAATATTCAGTAATTAAATATTGACAGCATTGACCAAAAGCCCCATGGATATTGAAACGTCGCAGCGTATTTTGGGTAAACTGCACGTCGGATTGAGAGCTAATTTGGCGGTGATTTTACGAGGGCCTCTACTCCATTTATGAGGTGCTGGGATGATGGACGAGGGGCCATGCAACCTCACACTCCTCCTACAACGTGCGAGCGTCTCCTGTTGGAATAACAATTTCATTCTTGCGCAGAAAAGCCACATTGCAGATGCTGATTTCTTAATCGCTCATTTTTTTTAGGGACTCAGGTGATCTTGGGGACTTCACGCCACGTGTTCGCGATGATATAAAGGACTCCACTCCATCAATAGTTCACCTACCTTCTCAATATCCGTTCATTGGCATAATCTGCTCAGGTGGAATATGCATCGAATCCTTTAGAAAGGATTGTGCCTTACAATACGGGCTATATAATGATTATAAATTGTTTGATAGGTAATTAAATGTCTGCATGCTGTCCACATTACAATAGATGTCCATCAAGGTGTGTTGGTTATAGTCAGGTATCCATGGTCAGTGGCACAGTCAATGAACAGGTTCTCGGTCCAGCGACAACCTCTGTAGGTATTTTTTTAAAAATAGATGCCATGGAAGGAATAAGGATTATTCACTCCATGGAAAACCCATAGGATGCACGATTCAGGCAGCTTTGGTCAGGGTTTGGATAATCAAAAGGACTTCTTAAAACAACCATCACATGGTGGAACGTCTTTTTACCTGCAGGACAAGGATCCCTTTTTCTTTTTCTTTTTTCTTTTTTTTTTGTATACTGAATCGAGGCTCGTGAAAGAGCTAACATTTATTTCACAAACAAATCAACCAGACAAACAAAATATACAAAAAGAGGGAGCGGAAGACAAGATGGGGAGAGAAGGGGAAGCACACAACCACAACATTTGAGAGCAGGGAGATCTGAAGGTGTCAGTTGACTTTAGCATCAAATACATGAACATTCCTAGGCAATGGAGAAATCAGCATCCTGTGTTGGATTCAAGGTTGGATCTCCCAGCATCATGAAACATCTGCCTAGATGGGAATGCCAAATAGGCAAATCCAAGGAGCTCTTTTGCATCCGACCAAAGGTTAACACCCGAAAGGTCAGCTTCTTGCTTCGCACACAAATGTTCTGTTGATTCCATCCATCAATCAAAAGAGTTGTTCGAGAAAATGGACACATGTACTTTCCTATATTCCAACAATCTCCCGCGATGAAGCTATCTCCGAGGGCCTTTCACTCACTCACCGCAGGCAGGTTGGTGGTCTTTCTGTCTTCTACCGACTCCTCTCCGGCCTTGCTCTCCCAGCTCTCTCTGTGCTTTGTCCCCCAAATATTCCTACAGGTCGCACAAGATCTGCCAGCCACCCTCTGATGGTTAAACTGCCAAAATCTCGGCTCTCTATTCACCTTCACTCTTTCATTCCTCTTTTCTCCCGCCTCTGGAACAAACTCTCTCACTCTCTTCAATCCCACTCCTCCCTCCAGGTCTTTAAAACAGCTGTTCACCACCATCTCTTATCTTCCCCCATCCAAAACCGTGATCTTTTCTACCTCCGCTAATTCACCCCAGATCGACTTTGTTTGAAATTCCAACTTCTTTCCTGGAAGTCCTGTCAGTATCCATATGTTTTATACCTCCCCCACCCGCCCCCCCTTCCCATGCCTCCCCCCAAAGCCCTCTCCCTCCCACAGATCTCTCGATGTCCCTGCTCTCAGATGTTGTGTTTGTGTTCTTCCCCCTCTCGCCCCATCTTGTCTACCGCTCCCCATGTTATATGTTTTATGTGTCGGTTTGTCTTTCTGTGTGATTAATGTTAGCTCTTTCACGAGCCTCGATCTTGTATACAAATTTATTTATTTATTTATTGATGCAGCGCCCTCTGCTGGTTAGGACAGGAATTTGTAATTCGTTCATGGTGCCGGCGATGGCTCGCCTACTCTTCGTGAAGGACACCACGTGATCTTTACCGTCCACCAACGAATACTGACAGATGGAAAGCCCTTTTTAACATCCATCCGAGGGATGGCACACACATTCATGAATCACACTGCTTGTTAAACACCGGGATGACAGTTTATAGCTGGGTCTGGATTCGAACCCAGGCTTAAACAGTGCTCGTACCTCTTCGCCATCCTGTCGAGTATGCTGAAAGGCTATCTATTTATTACATCTTCAAATGTGGCCCATCTTCCCCACCCACATGCCCAAAATATCTAAAAATAATAAAGAGATGGCTTATAAAAGTACTGAGTGCTGTGAGTAGTTGAAGGTACTTAGTTGGACATTTTAAAATTTAAATAATTAATTTTAATTGAACAATAGTTAAAGTTGAACACGTTTGCATACTTTTTATTATTATTACTGCAAGTATCACATACTGGCAGAGAAGGCCTTAGAAAATGAACAGATTTTGGTCAGAGTGGAATAATCATGAAAGGTGATTTAAATTGAGGTGTAGGTTATATGATCAGAGGAAGAAAACCAAATTCAGCAGAAGTAGCAAGGTGTGTGGGGATGTTCGGATCAACTGGTCGGGAGCTTGGTGGATCTCTGGAGGGCTGAGACTGCAAACGGAAGTTTCATATTCGATGCACTTCTGACATGTTATAATCAGCAGCCACTGCCTATTATAGAAAGTAAAGGGAACAAGAAAGTATGTCGTTTCATAAAAGAGGAAAGAATATGCCTTGTGATGGACTTTGATGGAACATGGTATCTCAGGGGTTACGCATGGACATTTGTGGTTGTGGGGAAAGCGAGCAGAATTTCAGGATTTTGATTTTAACCTTCTGGAACTCAAGTTGGTCTCAAGACAAGTGATCACGTTGCTATCAGGTGGTTTATTAAAGGCCAATAGCTTCACTAATGATATTTTGGGCTCAAATAATCTGCCTGCCATTCCCAGTGCACACTTTGTGGCTGATTTATCACCTCCGCCATCAAAAGGTGGGCAGAGGTTATGTTTTCATCCCTGTCTGTCAACAGGAATTCTCAAAATGTTGTGGACGGATTCAGCCGACATTCGGTGGACAGGTTGGGTGTGTGACGAGGAAGAATTTATTCGAATTTGGTGAAAATCCGGATCCGGATCCAGATACGAGAATATTTCTTAGTTTTTAAAGTGATTGTTCACCATTGAGCGGTAGGGCCAAAACGATATATAGCATTATATTTCAAAAATCTGTGGATGGATTTGGACGAAACTTGTTGGAGAGGTTAGGTGTGTGACAAGGAAGAATAGATTCAATTTTGGTGAAGATCCGGATCCGGATCCGGCTAGTAGAATTTTTAAGTGATTGTTCACCATTGAGCGGTAGGGCCAAAACGATATATAGCATTATATTTCAAAAATCTGTGGATGGATTTGGACGAAACTTGTTGGAGAGGTTAGGTGTGTGACAAGGAAGAATAGATTCAATTTTGGTGAAGATCCGGATCCGGATCCGGCTAGTAGAATTTTAAAGTGATTGTTCACCATTGAGCGGTAGGGCCAAAACGATATATAGCATTATATTTCAAAAATCTGTGGATGGATTTGGACGAAACTTGTTGGAGAGGTTAGGTGTGTGACAAGGAAGAATAGATTCAATTTTGGTGAAGATCCGGATCCGGATCCGGCTAGTAGAATTTTAAAGTGATTGTTCACCATTGAGCGGTAGGGCCAAAACGATATATAGCATTATATTTCAAAAATCTGTGGATGGATTTGGACGAAACTTGTTGGAGAGGTTAGGTGTGTGACAAGGAAGAATAGATTCAATTTTGGTGAAGATCCGGATCCGGATCCGGCTAGTAGAATTTTTAAGTGATTGTTCACCATTGAGCGGTAGGGCCAAAACGATATATAGCATTATATTTCAAAAATCTGTGGATGGATTTGGACGAAACTTGTTGGACAGGTTGTGTGTGTGACAAGGAAGAATAGATTCAATTTTGGTGAAGATCCGGATCCGGATCCGGCTAGTAGAATTTTTAAGTGATTGTTCACCATTGAGTGAGAGGGCCAAAACGATATATAGCATTATATTTCAATAATTTGTGGATGGATTTGGACGAAACTTGTTGGACAGGTTGTGTGTGTGACAAGGAACAATAGATTCAATTTTGGTGGAGATCCGGATCCGGATCCGGCTAGTATAATTTTTAAGTGATTGTTCACCATTGAGTGAGAGGGCCAAAACGATATATAGCATTATATTTCAATAATTTGTGGATAGATTCAGATGAACCAAAATGGATGGACTTGTGAGGTGACAAGAGCAAGCCGATTCAATTATTATTATTATTATTATTATTTTTGTATACAAGATCGAGGCTCGTGTAAGAGCTAAAAGAACACTTGGAGCTCTTGGTTCAGGTCCGAATCCAGATTCAGTCTATCAGCGGGATACAAAACGTAAACTGTTCAGCCTGGTGGTGGTATGTTCTCTACCGAGAAAATACAACCAGCAAAATCAAAACAAACACTGATCAGCATCCTCACCTCATCGAATATTAAAACAAAATTTGAGCATTTCCTGTAGCCAGTTCAGTTGACCTTGGGTACCTTGACAGGTATGCAAAAAAAAAAATTTAAGGTAGAAATAAAAAGTTGTATTTCTAAACAAATTTTTACAAGAAAGTGAAGTACATAACATGCCATTTATTTGTGGAAAAGAACATCTAGGACATGCGCATCATTTCGTCTGACACATTCCTCCCATCTTGGACGCCATTTATTCATGACGTTCTGCAACATGGCGAAGCATTCCCTCACAAAAATTATTGCGGGCAATCTCATCATCTTGGCTTAATTCCTGCACAGTTTGAATTGTATAGGGATAAAAGTATAAATCCTTATGCAATATGCGGTGTAGTGACGTGTGAGAAATTCTTTAGGCTGATGCATGCTTTCGGCTGGAGCGATGCGGACTTCTCAAAACTGACTCCCTTACACGCTCAATGTTTTGTGCCGTTCTTGCTGATTTGGGTGCTCCCGGCGGTTTCTCATTTAAAGTTGAACCGGTCGTCTCAAACTTCTGAACCCATAACTTGAGAGCACAAACAGATGGCACATTTCCATGACGTTGAACATTGAAATGGAGTTTGAATTGACGTTGTGCAGCAGTTGCACTATCATTATTCTTGTAAAAAGATTTGATAGTGAAAGCGCGTTCTTCCCCCGACCAGTTCCACATGGTCACTCAAGTGTTCTGCCTGCAAAAAAATAGAACAACTAAATCAGTAAAGATTAAAAATAATAAAAATGCATGTTATGTACTTCAATAGCATTAATTTATTTATTTTGAAATACAATATTTTATTTCCTTTACACGAATTTTAAAAATGACCATATTTCTGGCTTACCCTGTATATATATATATATCTCTCTACAGACTTGGCATTTAATATGGAATTTTTTTTTTTCTTGACTTGGGTTTAATTTCTTAACTCAGTATATCAATCTAGTGAGTTTCTTTTACACTTTGGTGATTTATTTGTTAAAAGAACCATGTCACTGATTGTCTGTCACAGCAAGAAGTCAACAACAGGATTATATCACAGGTGGCGTGGCAAAATGTACGGACAGGTGCATTTGATGATTGGCTTCACAGTCGGGTATACAAGGGTTGTTGCGTTCTGTATTAGTGGAAAACAACTGCTGCACGTCTCCAAAAGTTATTGCCGCTTCCTCTGGAGATGGTCCGTCAACTCGACAATGCTGTTTGTCATGGAGTGGTGGCTTTACGAAATTACGGCATGAAACAGCGTGCTATTGCTCGGCAGTATGGCATCACTCAAGGTCAGGTGTCAAAGATCCTGAAACGAAATGCTCAGAGGGGTGTCCCTACTCCAATACCGAGGCCAGGACATCCCAGCAGAACCACAAGGAGGGATGATCGCCAGCTGCACCGGTTAGTCCGCAATGGCCGTACCAAGTCAGCTAATCGGCTTAGGGCTGAGTGGCAGCCATTGACAAATGTGCCTGTATCCAGAAGGCTAGTCAACCAACGACTGGTTCAAGCAGGCTATCGTGCCAGGCGTCCCCTGAGAAAGCCATGCCTGACCAGACAACACCGCCAGCGCCGATTGCAGTGGGCCAGAGAGCACCGCCAATGGCAGCCAGGACACTGGAATCACGTGATCTTCAGTGACGAGTCTAGATTTCTGGTCTATCATCAAGATGGTCACGTCCGAGTGTGCAGACAAGTGCATGAAGCCTACAACAAAGATTGTATAGTGCCAAGAGTCCAAGCTGGAGGTGGTGGGGTGACCGTTTGGGCTGCTTTTCATGCAGGGGGAAAAACTGACCTGGTTGTTCTGAATGGAAACCTGAACCAGTTCAAGCACAGGGCCATTCTCGAAGAAACATTGCTTCCATTTGCTCGTGCAGCCTTTCGAGGAAACTTTGTCTTCCAAGATGACAATGCATGGCCTCATTGTGCTCGCATGATCCAACACTTTCTTGCTGACCGTGGTGTAGAGCATATGGAGTGGCCTGCCATGTCCCCGGATATGAATCCGATAGAGAACTTGTGGGCAGAATTAACGCGTCAAATCGATCACTTGGACCAGCAGCCGACCTCTGTGCGTGAATTGCAGCAGCCTATTGTCACTGCATGGCAAGCGATTCCTATCCAAACCTTGGCAAATCTCGTGAACAGCATGCCTCAACGTGTACGTGCTCTCCTGAATGCTCGTGGGGGTTACACGAAGTACTGAACTGTAATTTTACTGTCCGTAATCCCAGTCGTATTTTAACTTTTGTTTTTGTTAAAAAAAATTTTGGCTAATGTGCAAAATAAAGAGATACTTCTGGAAAACGTACAGAAGTTTAACACGGTACTGTCCATGAATTGAGTTCGATATCAGTTTACATCACTTTCAAGGATCAATTTATTTGTTTCGAAATGTCAAATGTGGTTTTTGTTTCTTTTAAAGGTCACATTAACAAAATGTAGAATAATTTCAACATAATTCCAATGAACTTTTGGTTCTAAGACATCTTGAAAAGTAAGTTCACCCCCACAAAAAAAAATTCCATATTTAATGCCAAGTCTGTACATATATTGTTTAGCAATATCACTCAATTATCAATAATCACTTAAAAATTAAAAAGATTCTTCCATCCCGATTGGTATTCAGATCTTCACCAAAATCGAATCAATTTGTTCTTGACACGTGCCCAATCTGTCCTCCAAGTTTCGTCCGAATCCGTCCATAACCTTTTGAGATATCGTGCTATATATCGGTTTTTGCTTTATCACTCAATGGTGAAGATTCATTCATTCTATATATCGGTTTCATTCATTCATTCATTCACTCAATGGTGAAGAATCAATTGAAAAATTCTCTGATCCGGATCCAGAGGTAACCTACTTGGAGATGATCTGCTGAAAATATCCAACGAAGGGAAAACACCATTACAGTGGAGTTGGCTGTAAATTGGAACGAGAGGACTGATTAGGCCCCTGAGTGAAAGCCACTGGATGACAAGTTCTTTGGAGTTGAGTGTGAAGAGCAGGGACGCTCCGTCGACAGTGCACAGATGGTGATTAGATGTAAAGATTTTGTTGTGCATTCGTTGATTAGATTCTAAAAGGTCGGTCGGCTTTTCTGCTACGAATGCGAGAAGGATATTGAAGGAGAGGGCAGAAATAAATGCAAGAGAATCACCTTGAATGTCGACAAACCCAGAGAGGATGATGGGTATTAAGGATTGTAATTCTGTGCTTGTCACAACTTTCAACAAAATTTAACATTTCATCTATCTTTTTTTGTGTTTTTTTTAGTAATATTGTTGTTGTTGTGTTTTCAATTACAAGTGAAAATGACACAATGAGACTATGATTTGTATTTTCTACAATTTGTTTTTGAAAGATAGCTTGATATGTTGTATCTTTTTTGAAAGATGTGTTGTATCTTGATATCTTAAGATCCTGAGGTCAAGCCCCCATTGTGCCAAAATAAGCCCAGTTGGGTTGACTTAGTTGATCATCCTTCTGAGGTCGGCAAAATGAGATCTGGCTCTGGGAAAAGGTGAGCCATTCGATTCTCCTTTGTTAGTGTTAACCGTCCAGGATTGTGCCCCTGAGCCAATGAAATTCCGAGGTAGCCCTATTCTCTCTCTGGTCGTTCTCAGAGAGCTTCCTCAGCACCAACGAGTCTGGCATTTCACTCAGGCTGACTGGCACGGTCTTCAAGGAGCCATCAAACATCTGGACTGGTCTCCCATCTCTACTGCCTCTGACATCAATTCTTCCTGGGAATTCTTCCAAAGCAAACTGCTCTCTCTCATGCACAGATTTATCCCATCTCGTCTTCAGGTGTCATACCCTTCCTCCCGTCCATGGTACACTGAATCTTGTGGTGAGGCAGTTGCCCTGAAACAACTTGCCTTTGGCTCATAGAAGGCTAATCCAACTGAAGGTACTCTCGGTTCCTTTCACAAAGCTCGGAACAAGTGTGTAGGAGAGCTCAGGAGAGCCAGGAAACAATATCTCTCTACTCTCGAGACAGAACTCTCAAATCTGTCTCCCTCCTGCAAATCCTGGTGGCGTCTGGTCAAATCTCTTTCTGGTGTTTGTTCCCCCTCCATCCCCTCACCTCAAATGGTTACACAGCTGACTCCGCACGTGTAAAAGCTGAATGCCTAAACTCTATGTTTGCCTCCACATCTTGTGTCCCGAACCCATCTCTCTCTGTACCCACCTTACCCAGTCATACCCAGCTGCTCCTGGACTCTGTGTCCTTCTCCACCAACAAGGTGGAAAAGTTTCTGTCAATCCTCGACTCTGATTCTGCAACCGGACCAGACGGCATCAGCCCACCGTTCCTAAAATCCTGCTCTGCTGCTCTTTCACACCCTCTCTCTATTCTCTTCACCCTCTCTTTTGCTCAAGGTCACCTGCCATCTGTTTGAAAATCAGTCAAAATTACCGCTTAACACAAAAAATGTGCAAAAACAGATCCTTGCAACTACAGACCAATAAGCATACTCCTGAAGGAGCTCGGGCTCCCACGTCGATCGGAAGAATGGACGCGACAAAAAGCTGGAATTTGTCCGAGTTGCTTTATTCAAACAAAACACTCAGGTACTCTGAAAAGCCCGTTTATCGGGCAGCAATATATATACACACATTATCCCGGAGCGTTTGCCCAGGAAAGGCGAGAGGGGGCGTGGCCGAGCGTCCTGGCTGCGGCCTGGCAAGTTGAGGGCGGGCCTGCCCGGGCGTCCTGGACGAGCCCGGCATGGTGATCGCTCCGCGTCCTTGATAGGTGCAAGGCGATTGTGAAAACCCAGCGGTAGCCGCTACACTCCCATTCATCGGCAAGGTCATGAAATCCATCATCGCTTCTGACATTAAATCCTTCCTCTTCTCCAATCGCTTGATCTCGAATCATCAATTTGGATTCAGACAAAGTCACTATACTCTGGACATGCTACTTCTGCTGTCTTAACAATGGATGGAGGCCCTCAATGCCAAAGAGGAAATCAGAGCTGTCTCCCTTGATATATCACGTGCCTTCGATACGGTCTGGCAACCAACACTGCTCACCAAACTTTCCTCTTATGGTATCCATGGAACCTCCACGCATGGCTGGCGGAATTCCTCTCTCGTCGTAGTCAACGTGTGGCCCTGAATGGGTTTCTCTCATCTCCTCTTCCTGTTCAGGCTGGAGTTCCCCAAGGCAGTGTTCTGGGCCCTATGCGTTTTCTGGTCTTAATCAATGATCTCTCCAACTCTCTGGAAAATCCTCTCTATCTCTTTGCTGATGACTCCACTCTCTGCCACTCCATACCTTATCCCTCAGATCGGTAGGCAACAGCCTCCTCACTCTCTGCAGACCTGGACAAAATCACAGACTGGTCAAAGAGGTGGAACATGTCTTTCAATCCTTACAAATCTCAGTCTCACTTTGTCTCTCCAAAAAGACCGTCTGGACAACCCTCCCATCTACTTTCTGAACAATCCTCTCCAAGAAGTTCTATCACTCAAGCTTTTGGGTTTCACTATCTGCCATGATCTTTCCTGGGAAAACCACATTTCCAAGCTGACCTCCAAAGCCAGTCCTGGGCATCCTCCGTCGTATGAAGTCCTTGGCACTACTGAGCTCCTCACCACATACAAAACTTTTGTCCACAGCTTGATGGAGTACTGCTCTCTTCTCTGGGCTGGTACTCCTGCCTCACACCTAGCTCGGCTTCACGCTGTAGAAAACCAAATATTTTAGGATCGTTGGTATCTCCCGTGATGAAAATGCCTCCGATGGCTTTTCACTCGCTCACCGCAGGCAGGTTGGCAATCTTTGTCTTCTACCGACTCCTCTCCGGCCTAGCTTCCCCAGCTCTGTCTGTGCTCTGTCCCCCAAATATTCCTGCAGGATGCACAATATCTGCCGGCAACCATCTTATGGTGAAACTACCAAAATAAAAACTCTCTGCTCACTTCATGCTTTCATTCCTATTTTTTCCATCCTCTGGAACAAACTTCCTCACTTTCTTCAGTCTTACTCCTCTCCAGGTTTTCAAAACAGCTGTTCACCACCATCTTTTATCTTCCCCCATCCAAAACCTTGATCTTTTCTACCCTTATTAATACACCACAAATCTACCTTTTTCAAACTCCACTTTCTTTCTTGAAAATCCTAATAGTGTCCATTTACTTGTACTGTGTACCCCAGTCTTGAGAAACAAGGACATAGGCAGGGTCTGAGCAGCAATTATTTTTCTTTTTGGTCATTATGAGGTCATATTTTGGCCAAGTACTGCTAAAAGGAAGTGTATTGAAAGTGTCAAAAAGGCGATTTGTATTCTAGTGTTCAGGTATCCAATTCAATTGAAATAAAATGACAATTTTCTTGGTTGTAGGAAAAAATTCCAGAAATTTACCACCGTTGATGTAGCGACCTTTACACCACCTTGCCTAACACATTACATTCGTTATTTGTGCCTTTGTTTGTGTCCTTTGTGACATCCTTAAAACAAGCAAGTTTCCTGTTTGGAATGATTGTCATTGTTTTGGACTGCCAGGGAGGTAAACAAAGTAGAGGATAATCTCACTCCTCTCTGAAACACGTGCGATTGGGACAAATTTAGAGCCAAAGTACTGCTAAACTGCAGATTCATTTTCCGATTCACATGGTCAAAACAAAACATTCAATTGAAACCAAGTGGATCCTCGATCATAAACCGATGTGTGGAGACAGAAGGACCGGCAGACAGACACAAAGTGAACCAATTGCTTAACACCTATTTCACTTCGCGTGTTGAGATCTTCGATGAGAGATGTTGAGATGAGCTTTGGGAGATCTCGTCAAAATTTCTCTGAAAAGCCTTACCATCAGTAATTCCCTTATTTTTATTTTTTTTGCATGTTCGCCTGTATCGTACCGCCAACAGTGAAAAGGAAAATGTTTCGTTGTCATATAGCACATCTGAGAAAGCGCATAGTTGGCATAGAGGGCGTTCAGCGTAGAGCAACGTGATTGATCCCGGGCCTAGCTAGACTAAGCTGTGAGGAGCTTTTTTTTTCTTTTTTCTTTTTTTGTATACAAGATCGAGGCTCGTGTAAGAGCTAACATGAATCACAAAAAGACAAACTGACACATAAAACATAAGATAAAGGGAGCGGTTGACAAGATGGGGAGAGAGAGGGAAGCACACAGGTACAACAGTAGAGGACAGGGACAACGGGAGATCTGTGGGAGGGAGAGGGCTTGGGGAGAGGAGGTGTGGGAAGGGGGTGGGGGGTGGGAGAGGTAAAAAAAAACACATGGACACTGCTAGGACTTCCAGGGAGGAAGTCGGTATTTCAAAAAAGTGGATCTTTGGATCTTTGGATAAAACAAGTACAAAAAGTTTTAATTAAAACAAAAGCCGCGTCGATGTTACACAATGCCTAGATGCAGCTGTGCCTATAACGTCGATGTTAAAGGCACAGGACATTCCTATTGATTCGATTACTTGGTTATTTTTGTGCAAAGTGAAAATATATCTCGGCAATTTCCCGTGTGTGGCGACGAATTTTTAATATATCTCGGCATTTTCCCGTCTGTTATTTCAGGCGGTGTATGACTGACCATGCCGCAATTTAAAAAAAATATATCTCGGCAATTTCCCGTGTGTGGCGACACGTGAACGAAGCTATGCTCCTCTCTCCACATTATTGTGACGACGTATAAATTAAATATTTCATCGTGACGATTGTCATCAAATGGACGAATTTTTAATATATCTCGGCATTTTCCCGTCTGTTATTTTGGGCGGTGTATGACTGACCATGCCGCGATTTAAAAAAAAAAATCTCAATGGACTTGAAGTTACAGGCCTTTGAGAATTCATTTCGTTCTATAAAGGGCAACTTTCATCGGATTTTCTTCCCGTTTTTTTTCAACCGAGTCTAAAACTATGTTAGCGACTGTGAAAAATGAAATGATATATCGAATTTGATTTGAAATAAAACTGTGTGAGAGAGGAAGACACCACGGGCCTACAAAACAGGCCTCAAAGCTATGCGAGTTAATAAAATGGTGGATATTTGTTTATATGAAGGCTCTCCCAGAATGGGTGGAGCTATGGTTCCCAGAATGGGTGGAGCTTTGAGGTTTTGTCTTCTTTGCAAGAACAAGAAGAAGAACAAGAAGAACAACAACAACAGCAGAGGGCACTCTATGAGCAGCGTCTGCGACGCGGCTAAAGAAAAGAACTTTGGCATAGAGGGTGTTCAGCCTAGAGCAACGTGATTGATCCCGGGCATAGCTAGACTAAGCTGTGAGGAGTGGATGGAGGAGACAGGACTTTATGCATTAGAAAGGAGGTGATTACAAGGGTATTGGGTCGAGATGTTTTAAATAATGAGGCATAAACAAAAGGAAGGGAAGATTATACACTGACAGGACAATGCGGCACAGTTTAAGTGTGAGGAAGAGGAGTGCTCGGACAGTAGTAAGGCAAAGGTCTTTCACTCAGCGAATAGTGAATACATGGAGTAGTCTCCTGTATTGGTAGAGGCAGTAGAATTTGTGGATTGTTTTAAAATTTAGTTGGATAGACATCTCGAAATAGTGGAGATACTAAGATGTTGGCATGATTTCACCAGCTTGATGGGACTAATGGCTTCCTCCTGCGTTGAAATTCCTTGTATTTATCAACTCATATCATTAAGAGAATCGCCAATTGCACTTTACGAGATTTTAATAGCAGACGAACCCGTGAGTTGTACCATATAGGAATTGGTCCCTTGCAAAATATCTCCATTTGACTCAACAAATCCATCAGGATGCTCTGGCGATGGTTCCGGTTTCTCATCAAATGACCACAATTTATTTCAGTTGCTTCAATAAGCAATTTATAATCAACAAGTTTTGAGGCTTTTGTTGAAGCAATTCTTGGCAAAGTTTTCTTTTTACCAATTCGATGTAAAGTAACCAATTCGGGACAGGTTTACCTTCCATAAGGTATGGAAATATCTTCTGATCAACGATGGGGATGGAACCCTCACGAGTGAGGACAATGCAACAAGGCCTTGCCCACTCAACTTCACATTGGATATGGTGTGGCCTTTTGGAAAGTATTTTTGGGTTTTCTGCATGAAGCCACCCAGTGATTAATTAGTGCTGCAGCATTTGGAAATACATACAAGAAGAATCTTGATTAGATGAGTTGCTTCACCTCCAACATCCACAGCATTTGCCTTTTCCACGAGTACATCCGGTGCGAAAACTGGTGTTAAGACAAGAGTATTGAGAGCCTGATTCAACAGCTTACGTCATCAACTGTTACCACCTGTGCATCAACTGTTACCACTCACAAAATAATCCAAATAACTCAGTAATGGAATATAAAATATATTCTTTCGATTTGCTTTCCACGTACATTTCCATTGTGCTCCGAATTGCACTTAGGACGATTTCATTGGCTCGTTTTTATCCTTTGCAAGATCGAGGCTCATGGAAGAGAAAGAAGACATTGGGGGTAATTATGGATCTACATTTATTTATATTCTTTTGTGTTCTTATTTCATGCCATTTGTATTTCCTTATTTGAAGTAGGAGAACAATTAGGGTAGGTAAGAATAAGATAGTCTTAAATATATATGTAGTCACCTCTCAGCTGTGTACATCACTGTGTTAGAATCCCGACCCAGGTATACATTCCCACCCTGGAGTTTCAACAGGCAGAGCGAGTCATCAATGTGTGCGCCATCACTCTGAAGAACTTTACGAGAACCAATCTGCCATTACTGGTCGTTGTCGGATGTTAAATATCTCACGGTGTCTTTTGCGTAGAGTAGGTGAGTTATTAAAAAGAGTACTTGAGTTATTATGAAGAATAGGAGGTGAGTTATTGCCAGCACCTTGAACGAATAACATATTCCTACCCAAATCAACTTCAGTCAAACATGAGGCTTCACCTGTCTGTGAAGGATGTGAACCAAAAAACCCTCCCCCAGCAGACGGTGGGAATAATTGGGATCACTAAAGTAGTAGTAGTAGTAGTAGTAGTAGTAGTAGTAGTAGTAGTAGTAGAATACAGTGGAGGGGAAGAGGGAAATTCTGCCATTTTCACCCTGCTCTCGCGAAGCGAAAAGTAGTGTGAGGCGATCGGGTGCGTATGTGTGGCGTACGTGAGTGCCAGTCTGCATTTTAAAAATTCATTTTCTCAGTAACCGCTGGTCCGATTGGCATGAAATTTTACCATAGGAGCGTCTCCACCTGTATAATTTTTATTCATAATTATGACATCATAGGTCACTTAGTACGGACGCCATCTTGGAAAAAATCGAAAAACGCACCTCTATATCTCCGAAACCACTCCATGGAAAAAATTGAAACATGGCTCATTGTAAAGAACTGCATATGGGGAATGTTTTTCCTCCTGTTACGGATTCGTCACTTCCGTTGTTGTGGTTTTGCATCCACTGTAAATATTTCTGATTCCATGTACTATTATTGTTTTCAAAAGGTTTATTGTCCATGAACTGTTTTCAAAAGGTAAAAAAAGTTAATGTTAAACGAAACAGGAAACCGGATCGGGAACCGGAAGACGAAGAAGAGGAGGGAAAAAGAGGTGGAGTGAGGAAAGTCAGACAAGAAGCTGGTTGCTTTGCGGTCTGGATTGAACGTTGTCGAGCAAGAGACACGAGTGAACTTTGGGTTTCCTGGGAAAAAGGAATTCCTGCGATAGAGGTGTTATCGCTGTGACTGATCAACCTGTGTGTCAGGTTTGGCGTGAGATTCCGAGGAATCATTGTCGTGTCATTACGTCTCAAGTACGAGCTGTCGGCCATTTTGACTCGCGCGCTTTGCTCATCGCGAAAGGTCTTCGCTTCGCGTCAGCCATGTTCACCATTCAGACGTCTATCTGGGATGTGTGTGTGCAACGCGGATTTTGAAGGCAAACCTGAGGTTCGCCGATTTGGAGCTGTAAAACATCCATACCAGAGGGTGTGATTTCCCAGTCGCCTTGAGTGCGCCTTTTCGCAGCTTTAGCCGCGTGACCCTTTGCGCCGCTTTGGCCGCTTGCGCCTTTGTGCAGCTTTTGGCCGCGTGACCCTTTTCGTTGCTTTGGCCGCGTGCGCCTTTGTGCAGTTGGCGGCGCGCCTGTGCCTGTCATCTGAACGAGATTCGGGTTTCAATTCAACATCGTTCGGGCGATCGCTGGAGCGGATTGCCTTTGGCTTGAAACTGGGATCGACTTTGGGAAAGAGACATTGGGAATGTTCTTTTTTCACTCACTCGGAGCACCGTGAGTTACCTTATACGAGCTGATGGTACCATCATAAGATATACATTGATTATACTTTTGATTGTTATTATTGTTGTACTATTATTCTTGTGTGATTTTTAATACAATATTTGTTTGTTGGTGACAATTGGTGTGGTCTCACCATTGATTTTTGACACAGAATAACACAGTTTTCTGCCGTGCCTCCTCTCGGGGCTCGGAGGTACACCATGACCAGGGGGTCGGGGAGGAGCACGTAACACTCCATATGGGGAAAAAAGTGTTTTTAACAATGACGTCATAGGTGCCTTAGTTATGACGTCATAATTCTACAGGGACAACGCGTAGTCTGATCAGTTTGAAATTTATTGAGCGTGATCTACGCAACAATTATATTAAAGAATATAAATTTAATGTGTCATCAATCACATGTTCTGGCAGCCATATTGGATCAAATAAAAAACACTTCAAAAACAGAAGAGTTGGCTCGCACCAAGTTGACTGCATAGGGTAAGTATTCTATGAATACCATATAGTGGCTTGCGTAATAAATAGATGGTATAGTGTTTTGATCGACAGACGTCCTGCTTTGTGAAGCTTTAAAAGGCGGTGTATAATCATAAATGCTGTTTGATCAGGCGATACATTACTGTCATATGAATAAAATGGAAATGTTGAAAGAAGAAGTATTGAATATATCAGTGTTTTCTGAATCTAATCGATATGAGAAAGGGGTTTGAATGAGACTCACTGTAACAGTAGCCGAAGCCGAAAGCCCAGGAATGATGTAGACACACCCGTTCAGTGAGCAGCCATGATGGAACTACTTTATTATATATACATCACAGGAACGCGTCATCAGTCCATCATTAGCATATGTATGAGCTGTACTTCCATAACACTCACCATTATTTTAAGTGAAGAAGAAGGAGGAAGAGTTTTTGTTAAAATGTAAATTGCAACCGGCCCATCTAGCCTCACCTTACTCAACTATATCATACCGTTTGCAGATTGACTAGCATAGACTAATGATTGATAAAAGGATGGCGATCAGGTACGGCTATAAATCTATCCCCTATAGGACAATATTGCAGACGGATGGATGGATGCACGCATGCACAGACGCAGGTACGCCAAGACCGAGCTTATTTTAAATTATAAGATGTAAAGTATCTCGACAAACTGCGATCAATTGTCGTACGCGTTTATTCACTCTGCCAATCAAGGCCCGATTCACAGCAGCGCCATCCGAGCTCTGGCGTAGGGATACAACCCGGTCCCGGTGTAGGGATACAACGGTGAACATTTGCACTGCATACATGACATCCTCCCCTTTAAGTCCAAAATTACCAAGAGCAATATACGTGCTAGATTTCCAGAATTGACATTTCAAAAGCAACATTTCCAAAACATGTGAAAATATGTGTGCAAACGGTTATGAGAATAATGAAAATACGTGAAAATAGAACATGTGTCAACGTGAAAAAAAACATCTTCAAAGATTCAACCGGTCGGGTGCTTTTCTCTCACGCATTGAGCGTCGCGGTGTACCAGTGGATACAGAGTCCGAGGTGATTCCTTTGGGTCGTGGTGTACCAGTGGATACAGAGTCCGAGGTGATTCCTTTGGTCTCCACGAAGGGTGTAGCGTTTGCAGAGGTTTTCGGGGCATCCGAGCTGGCTGGAGCGGCCACGACGATCTCCGGCAGTGGCGGGTCGAACTGTTGTCCTGACTGTGACGATGCTACAGGCTCCATCGACTCACAGTGACGGTAGGTTATGTGGTCCTGATGTCGACGAATTTTGCGGCCGTCCTGCAGGCGAATCACACTGGACAGTGGACCTGGCTTCTCGATGATGTCTCCCGGTAGCCACGTCGCACCTGCACCAAAATTTCGGGCAAACACTGGATCTCCAATGTTGATACATCGACTGTTGGACGTCTTATCGTGCACCAACTTTTGATTAAGCTGGCTCTGATAAACATTTGATGATATGTCTGGTTTGAGATTGTCAAGTGTCGATCTCAAGTGTCGTTTCATCAATAACTCAGACGGAGCTGCTCCGGTTGTTGATTGTGGCGTGATGCGGTATTTGAACAGGAGACGAGACAGCTTTGTTTCCAGGGTTCCCTCCTGAAGTTTCTGCAATCCGGATTTGATGATTCCCACGGATCGTTCGGCCAAGCCATTTGAAGCCTGGTGATGTGGGCTGACAAACTTATGTTTGATGCCGTTCCGACGTGTGAACTTGGCAAACTCGGTACTGGAAAAACACGAACCGTTATCACTCACGATCATCCTGGGCAGACCATGAGTGGCGAAACAGCGTCTGAGTCTTTCGATGACAATGGCTGACGTAGTACCACGCGTCACATAGGCATCAATCCATTTTGTGTGCGCGTCCGTAATTATTAGAATCATGCTGCCGTTAATAGGCCCGGCATAATCGAGATGTAGGCGATGCCACGGTTCGCTGGGCCATTCCCAGGGATGCAGTGGCGCTTTCGCAGGTGTATTCCGGGTGCTCTGGCAGGGGTAACAATGTCGAACATGATGTTCGATATCAGCATCAAGATTCGGCCACCACACATAGTTTCTGGCGAGTGACTTCATCTTCACAATCCCGGGGTGACAGTCATGGATTTCATCCATGACCCTGGAACGCAGATTTTTCGGGATCACGACACGACATCCCCAGAGTAGGCAACCATTTTCCACGCTGAGTTCGTTTTTACGTGCTTTAAAAGCCGCAAAATCTGGGTCACCCTCAGGTAGCAAATGCCATCCAAGCTGTACAGCCTGGACAGTTCTGGACAGAACGGGGTCTCGTCGAGTATGAGTGCGGATCTGGCCAGAATCGACAGCACAATCTTCCAGATGATCCATCAGTGCGATAATGGATCCTGGTGTAGGGGAATCATCAACGGATTCTGGAAGGGGTAACCGACTCATGGCATCTGCATTTGTGATAGACGAACCGGGCTTATAACATATGGTGTAGTCATAAGCAGCGAGAAACAGGGACCAGCGGATGATCCTGGGTGGTAGTGTGTCAGATGTCGCCTTAGTTGGACCAAACAGACTGATCAGCGGCTTGTGATCAGTGCGAATCGTGAAATGATGTCCAAGAAGGTACTGGCGAAATTTGCCAACGCCGAAAACGATTCCCAATCCTTCCTTGTCAAGTTGGGAATAGTTTTTCTCTGCCGGGGTCAACGTTCTGGATGCAAATGCAACCGGTCTTTCTGTACCATCAGGCATCACGTGCGATAATACACTCCCCACTCCATACCGACAGGCATCGCATGTCAGCACAAGATCCTTCTCTGGATCAAAATGAACGAGAACATTGGACGATTTGAGCAGATCCTTAGAGGTCTGGAATGCTGATTGTTCACTAGACCCCCAGCTCCAGGAGACTCCTTTCCTCAAAAGCCGATAAAGGGGGCCCAAAACGTCGGTCACATTCGGGATGTAACGACCATAGAACTGAAGCAAACCGAGGTATGACTTCAATTCGGTCACATCTCGTGGAGAAGGAGCATCCTTGATAGCTCGGACTTTCTCATCTGTCGGGTGTAGACCCTCGGCATCAATTGTATGACCCAGGTACATGACTGATGGCACCATAAACTTGCACTTGTCTCGACGCAAACGTAGGCCGGAGTCCGAAATCTTCTTCAGAACTCTCTCCAGGTTCTGTAGATGTTCCGCGTCCGTACGACCAGTAACCAGAATATCATCCTGGTAACAAACGACGTTGCGTTCGGCGGCAAACAAACTGTCCATGACACGCTGATAAATTCCAGGTGCAGATTTCACTCCAAAACTAAGTCGGTGGTACCTATACAACCCACGATGCGTGTTGATGGTAAGATACTGTTTCGAATTCTCGTCCAAGCAGAGCTGTAGATAGGCGGATTTGAGATCGAGTTTCGTAAAAGTCTTGCCTCCCGTGAGACGAGCATAGAGGTCTTCGATCCTCGGGATTGGATATTTATCCAATGAAGAACACCTGTTCACGGTCATTTTATAATCTCCACATATGCGGATGGACTGGTCCGATTTTATGACTGGAACGATGGGCGCCGCCCATTCGGCATACTGGATTTGCTCGATGATCCCCAGATTTTCAAGATGATCCAGTTCCTTGTCAATCCGCTCACGCAGGGCGAAAGGGACTGGGCGAGCCCTGCAAAATATAGGATTGGCATCCCGGTCAACCCTGAGTTTAGCCGTATGTCCTTTCAAGGTTCCAAGCTCATCCTTGAAGACATCCGGGTACGTATCCAGCACATTTTTGAGTGTGTATGCTGCGGTAGGAGAAACATTGGCTGCCCGGAGTTGATGAATGCTTTCCCACTTCAGTCGAATTATGCTCAACCAGTTCCTGCCGAGTAAGGAAGGGCCCTTTCCAGGAATGACGATCAGGGGTAGGTGAAACTCACGGTTATCGTAGCCCACCGTGACATCACATGTACCGCAGGGAACAATCTTCTCACCTGTATAGGTGGAGAGTCCATAGGTAGTAGGTTTCAGATGGGGTCGGTCAGCATCACTCCACAGGTTTGTGAAAACAGCATGGCTGATGAGCGAGACGGCCGCACCAGTGTCGACCTCCATTTGCAATGGTCGATTGTTGACGACAACATTGGCAAGAAGAGGGTCCCGCCTATGGTGAGAATCAATATGAAGCAGGTCATACGATTCTGAGTTGTCGGAAACAGAGCTCACCTGGTCAAGCTCGGGTTCCTCCGAACCGATAAACTGATGAATCTTGTCAGCAGCTTTTCCTTTTCCCGATTTGCGAGTGATGCAAGCTGGAGCAATATGGCCAGTTTTCGAACAGAAATGGCAGGTGGCATCTTTGAACCGACACGTCTCCGGAGGGTGCTTTCCGTTGCACCGAAAACAGTTGTTGTGGGTTTGAGACTGCACTGGCTTCTGACGAGGAGCCTTGTTCCAACGTTGTGGCTGAACATGATCCAACCGATTCACAGCAGGGCTGGTACCAGATGAGCGAGTGGCACCGATGCTTGTAGCGTTGCGTTCAGCACTTTCCATGGAAATTGCGGTGTCTCTGGCATTTTGGAACGTCAGTCTTCTCTCAGCAAGCAGGCGTCTACGAGTGCGGTCATCGGACATGCCAACCACCAGCAAATCACGAAGCATGTCATCAATCGTGTCCCCAAACTCACACAGATGTGACAGTTTTTTGAGGTGTGCAATGAAGTCTGCGATCGACTGACCTTGCTGCTGTCTGCACATGTAAAAATTAAACCGACACAGGATGACTGAAGGAGATGGGTTGCAATGTTCCTTCAAAGCGGCCTTGAGCTCTGCATACGTGAGCTCCTGGATTGTCCGAGGCCGAATCAGGTTTTTAACGAGTGTGAACGTCTCACCTCCGCAAACGGACAGGAAGACGGCCTTCATCAGGCCTTCGGTCGCAATGCCGTTCGCCTCGAAGTAGAAAGACAAACGCTCAGAATACGTGTCAAAATCCCCCTCATGAGGGTCGAATTCATCGATATGGCCGAAAGATGTCATGGTCTAGATGTTTACCTTCGTCGCCATGTAAAGTATCTCGACAAACTGCGATCAATTGTCGTACGCGTTTATTCACTCTGCCAATCAAGGCCCGATTCACAGCAGCGCCATCCGAGCTCTGGCGTAGGGATACAACCCGGTCCCGGTGTAGGGATACAACGGTGAACATTTGCACTGCATACATGACATAAGATTCCTGCAATTGTATTGTTACTGATATCGCGGTTTAGATGTTACTTTGCCGAGCGAAGGCTCCGCGACCAAACAGTTACTCCCCGATTAGAACCCAAACGTTGGCCGGATCGCACCGCAGCTATTCAATAGGGAAAAGACAAAGGCGACACGGATGTGAAGAAGAAGAAGAAGAAGACAAAAAGGTTGGAAATACTACTAAATTTATTCCTACTATTTACATGCTCAAAGTAACCAAGGAGAAGGAAAGATATAATAAAATAATATACAGAAGAATCAGAGACACAGTGCAATTATTAACTTATACAAGCTTATTTAATACCCAGGGACAAGACACACAGAACAAACTCACGTACACAAGAAGGGTGGAGGAAAGGAATGAATGCTGGAAGGAGGAATGGGAAGGTTCAGCTGGGGCAGATGGTTCGGGCTTGATCCCGCACGGGACGTCGGCTGGACCTCGACAGCCACCGATGCCACCGCTATCGGGTCCCCGCGGGGTAACGGGTTGAAGCTGCCTGGTGGAGTCAACGCTGCTTGTGGAGCCAAAGCTGCTTCTCTGGCTCACCTCAGGGCGCGTCTGCCGTCTCTGGCGCAACTGCTGGTAATTGACCTGGAACCTTCTCTCTCTTGGCCCTGGTGTCTCCTCACCATCGACAACTCAACGCAACCAACGCAACCACTGACCACTCGACGCCACCACTTCTCACCACCGACTTCTTACCACCGCAACCAACGCAACCACTGACCCTCCTCTGACGACCAACTCACGACTCACTCACGACTCACTCACTTGCTTCTTGCGTGCGCGCCTTTTATAGCGCCTCCAGCGATCAAGCCGCCGGCCTTCAGGACACGCCCATCGGTGTGCTCACCTCGGCCCTGGTTGGTCACGCGACCCTCTCGCTCCGGCCTTGATGACGACGGGCGGGCACGCCTTTCTTCCCCGACTCGAGCACATGTTCAATGGTGGTTTTGGAGGGGAGGTAATTGGCAATCGAGGCTTAGCAATGACGAAAGGGGATGTGATAGGAAATGGAGATTTTGGGGATGGGAATGAAAGGGGATCTATTCTCTTTCACTGGTGCAATGGAGTACTTCAATTAATGGGAGACACAGCCTTACCCTAAAACACAGAATAAGAGATAACTATCAAACAGGGGTATTCTATTATTTGGCTGACGTGTATGCTTGTGGACTAATTATGGGATGCCCTTTCACCTTTACACAGCTCCGGAGGCAGGGGGGCGCAGAATAACCAATAATAACAATTCACACAATCAAAAAAAATATACAGTTCTCATATCCGCAACACTGCACCCTCCTCCTCTTAGGCACGGGCCGGGCCTACAACTTTTATTTAGTGTGGACACGTAGGTGTAGTTCCCTCTACTTTTAACCTGACCCTGAGTGCGACAGTTTTAAAACATAAATAAATGTGTCCCGCTGCTCCATTGCACCCTGCCTAACACACTTACGCCCACAGTTAACCGAATTGCGGAATGGTCTTCAAACTATACACTGACGGTGGGAAGCATTATTTACAATGACGCTATTTTTATTTACAAAACTAACCCAGGACCTGTGATTGTTCTTTCTGGGGGGGGGAGACAGTCTGCTCTGCATCGACGCACCATTAAAGCACCCAAAAACGCACCAATACAAGCACCCTCAAGCACCAATCGGTGCAGTCACCATTGTTCATGAAAATAAAAACAACAACCCCTAACCCTGCAGGTGTCTCTTGCTCTTCGGCTCCCTCTGCTGGTTATTATTATTGGGTCTTCCAGATGTTGTCATTCTTTCATTTTCTTACTGGCGGCCTATTTGCAATAAAGTGTGCCCAATGTGTCCTTTTTATTTTCTTTATTTATGGCCCACAGGGCCGACTACGTGTGGTTCACCTGTGGGGCATCGGTGCCCTGTGGCCAAGGTCCGCCAGCAAGATTTCGGGCCCTCATGGCCGGTTCCAGCAGAGGGGCCATGCCCCAACCCATGGGGTCCATAAGTGGTGCTCGGCCACAGGCATATGGTCCATAATGTGGTGCATCGATGCAGACAGCTGGTTCTGGGAATTTCGGGCGCACAATGGCCGACCCACGCACGCTCCCCTCGGCGCCCAATGGCGCACAGGTCATGTGGGAGACAAAAGAGACAATTGAGCGAGGGGTAAGGTCACAAGGGTACACATCAATCAGGCAATGCAAGGCGAAATGCGTACGGAGGGTGAAGTGAGAAAGCTCGTCCCTACCGTACGTCACCCCCCTGTCACCTACACTACCCTTGCCCTTACCCCATATTTACAAAATCTACCCATTTACAAATTCGTCGCTACTGTCACGTCTTCCCCATATTTCTCCTATACCAAATTCGTCACCACAATCCCTCTATCCAAAATTTGCCATCACCAAATTCATCATCAATCCTCATAAGGAGGAAGAGATGGAACATCAAAGCACAATGTCACACCCACGTCATGATGCGTCTCACAATCCAAAACATTTGCATCAAAAATAATTAAACATGGCATGGTGTGGAGTACCTGTCACCTCAGGTGAGTGGATGCAGATGGTGCGAGGAGATCCTTCATCCTAACTATCCTCTAAATGATTTTAACACACTTTACAGAGCCCTCCCGGTGTGTACCCCGGTTTAGAATAGGTACACCGTATCCCTGCGCATCGTAGGAGGCGACCAAGGGTTGGCGTCAGGAAGGGCATCCGGCCATAAAAACTGCCTCAAACAGGGAACCATGATTGTCATGGGGCCCGCAAGGCTAACCCCCGCTCTAGTGGGGAAAATGGCCTTAAAACGATCATTCATTACACTACCCGGGGTCTTTCCCTGCCAATCCATTGGCCACTTACACTATGGGTTCTAACAACCAATTCCCATTGACCAAACTGTGGTGCTTCTCAATTTGGGGTCTCACTCCCCCGATTCATCTCCCGGTGCCCTCGCACAATTTCTGGGCTGTGACGTGTAGCTCTCCCAGCAGGTCTACCCACCTGCACACCTCCACCACTGCAGTTGCCACCCGAGCTTACCTAGCTCCTCACCTAACCTATCTAATTTGGGAAGGCCCCCCCTGGCTCTGTCACCCCTTGGTGCCCTCTGGCACTGGGCTACCCGGGTCCGTCCTCCGGATCCTCGGGCCCCATCCACAACTACCGGCTCCCAGAGCCCACCTGCGGCCTCACCTGGCCGACATCCTCACAGTGGTGGAGTGCCCAAACCAACTACACACACTAACAGGCTACACGCCCAGCCATTTCCACAACACTAATGCACCCATCCAAAGACCATTCTTTCACCCGCACCACAGATGCCAATATCCAACCACAATTTACCTGTACCCTCTACCTAACACTTACACTACCCGCCTCGGGTATCCGTGATGGGGGTCCACTCTTCCCCCATTCACACCTTCGCACCATCCACTCCACTCCACAATTTCCACCATACTCACTCCACGACCATCCATTCCAATACCCCATATATTCCACACTCCATGTATTCCACACACCTGTTGGTGCACACCTGTGCACTCACACCTGGTGCCACCTGCACCCTCCTCCTCTTCCTGGACCATTTGGTCAACACAACACGCAATCACCACTACTCACTCATACCCTCCTCCACACAGCTGTTCAGTTGCACACCTGTGCAATCACACCTGTTCAATCACACCTGTTCAATCTTCAAACACACGGCATCATCTCAGCTAACTACTCCCCTCTGAAACTTGCGCTTCCCAGTCGTCCCTTTAAACTATTGCGCTCCCACGTCATTATTATCCACACTAAACTACCTGCGTCCCCACTACAGGTATCCTTGTCACTAACTAACCTTAACGTTACCTAAGGTCATCTCTCTAGATCCCTACACACTATCCAAACCCTCCCGGGCTAGTTTTCACTGCCATCAACCCCATAACCTAGTGCTCCTTTGCCCCCCCCCTTCTGTGGGGGGATGGTGGATTGCCCATCCCACCACATCGGGGAGGTCCCACTATCAATTTTGCTCGTCCAAATTCCAACCAATTTAAAAATTTTCCATTTACTGCCAATTCTACCCACTATTATAAATTTCGTATCAAATCACTACCATCATCATCACAGTCCGCTATATCCTAGCCTCGGTGCGTCGTGACATCATTAAACTCGGTTCGTAAAGCCGAGCAATGAATTCGGGTGGTTTGGTCGCCTGCAGGTTGAATCCGTCCGGCTTTCGGTTCAAGGGAGGTGGTTTGGTTGGGCCGAGGTTCCAGGCACCATCTCGGCGCGGCACCTTGCGGTCCCGGGCCCGATGGCTCAATCTCCCCCGGTCGGAACCCCGTCCCCGCGAGGGGGCACCGTTCCGCTTCCTCCCACTCGCCCTTGAACCGGACCGGTCGCCTGGCCCGACAAGGCCCAGACTCGACCGTGCGGGGCGGGGCCAAGCCCGAATCGGCAACGACGCTTCGAAGAGAAGCGACGCAGCATCGATCCGCGCCGGGCCTCGCACCCAACAAAGCACACCGCGCCCCGAGTGCTCGCATCGGCTATCCGTCGCCCTAACCGCTAACCCGGTTACCGTCGATGCTTCACTGGCATGCTCACACGCATACGCTACCCCTTTCACCCTCACAAAACCCGGCGTTCCAACGCCGTCCGCACATTCCACCAACGCTCTCCCTGTTACACACCACACCTCTCGCGCACACCTCGGTCCACACCTCTCCTCCGTTACGTCCTCCGTAACACTCACCATGGGCGTGCACTCTTGCATCCACCCACTAACGCACTCACATGGGCTCTCCCACACCCGCGCTACCACTAACTCAGGTGTGCTTCCTCGCACACCCTCTACCATTCCAAGCGTGCATTCTCGCACCCGCTCCATCACCAACTCACTCTCCGGGTCACTCTCACCCTCGCACGTACACTCCGTACACCCCGACGTGCATTCTCGCTCGCACTCGGTTTCACTCCCACACTTTATAACACACCCACTCGCCGACGCACACTTTTTCCTCCCACGCGTGCCATTTCCACTCACACGGGACCCTTCACCAACGCCCGGATGCTTCCTCGATCCCAAGCGCGCGACAATTCTTTTGTCGCTAAACATCCTCCTGCAAAATCTACCCGCACAATACACAACAGCACGACTCACCTGGGGGATCCTTTTCTCCACGCGAACCTGCAAACTTCCATTCGGGTTAAGCACAGCATCGTGATTTGAGCAGGGACTTTGTACATATTCCATCTTTTCCTGCAATTCCCGGGCTACCTCCGTCATCTCTTCAATTTTAATTCCCAGCACTGCTTTTTCTTTATTCTCCTCGACGACCGTTGGCTTTAATAAAACACCCTCCTCTACCTCAGCGGTCGCCGGCTTTTCCAAACCCCGGGTCGCGATTTCTACCCCTGTCATTGTACCCGTGCTTTTCTCAACTTCGTCCAACCGGCGCTTCTCGACCCGCGTTACCTCGTCGTGCACTCGTGGGACCCTTTCGCCCAACTTGCGGTCTCTGTCCCTCTGCTCCCTTTCCTCCCTATCGGCCCTCATTCCGTTCGTTGTTGCTTCAATTTGGTTACTCAACCGCTCACTGTTAGCCCTTATTTGCTCACCCATTCTGGCTTCCAATCGCTCACTATCAGCCCTCGCTTCGTCCCTCATTGCCCCCATTTGCCCCATAAGGGCCCCCATCATTCTGCTTTCCATCTTCTCACTATCGTTTTTTTTCTGCATTTCCACCATGAATTGGGTCATGAAGGCTTGCATTTGGGCCGCGCTCATTGGTTCCGCGGCCGTGGCCCCCTCAACCACGTGCGCGAGAGCGCCATTTTGTGCGTCTGATACCCCCTCAACCTCATTGCCAATGTTCTCCTCCTCTCTTTCATCCACATACATTTCCCCTAGGTCCTGGGTCGATTCTACCCCGTCTATCTCTCCCACCGGCATCCCGTCGCCTTGACCAGCCATGGCGCGATTTCAAAATTCGGGTTTTGCTTTAAAACAAAACAAATTTCGTCCGCTCCAAATTTTGACCAAATTTTTTCTAGATGTTTTAAAAATTTGGTTCGGGCCCCGAATCTCACTCCCAGACACCAATTGTTACGTAATAACACAATTGGTGTTCCAAAATTTGGGCCTAACAAATTTAGTCCCAGGTCCGAATCCCAACTCCTGACAACCAATTGTTACTGATATCGCGGTTTAGATGTTACTTTGCCGAGCGAAGGCTCCGCGACCGAACAGTTACTCCCCGATTAGAACCCAAACGTTGGCCGGATCGCACCGCAGCTATTCAATAGGGAAAAGACAAAGGCGACACGGATGTGAAGAAGAAGAAGAAGAAGACAAAAAGGTTGGAAATACTACTAAATTTATTCCTACTATTTACATGCTCAAAGTAACCAAGGAGAAGGAAAGATAATAAAATAATATACAGAAGAATCAGAGACACAGTGCAATTATTAACTTATACAAGCTTAATTAATGCCCAGGGACAAGACACACAGAACAAACTCACGTACACAAGAAGGGTGGAGGAAAGGAATGAATGCTGGAAGGAGGAATGGGAAGGTTCAGCTGGGGCAGATGGTTCGGGCTTGATCCCGCACGGGACGTCGGCTGGACCTCGACGGCCACCGATGCCACCGCTATCGGGTCCCCGCGGGGTAACGGGTTGAAGCTGCCTGGTGGAGTCAACGCTGCTTGTGGAGCCAAAGCTGCTTCTCTGGCTCACCTCAGGGCGCGTCTGCCGTCTCTGGCGCAACTGCTGGTAATTGACCTGGAACCTTCTCTCTCTTGGCCCTGGTGTCTCCTCACCATCGACAACTCAACGCAACCAACGCAACCACTGACCACTCGACGCCACCACTTCTCACCACCGACTTCTTACCACCGCAACCAACGCAACCACTGACCCTCCTCTGACGACCAACTCATGACTCACTCACTTGCTTCTTGCGTGCGCGCCTTTTATAGCGCCTCCAGCGATCAAGCCGCCGGCCTTCAGGACAAGCCCATCGGTGTGCTCACCTCGGCCTTGGTTGGTCACGCGACCCTCTCGCTCCACCCTTGATGACGACGGGCGGGCACGCCTTTCTTCCCCAACTCGAGCACATGTTCAATGGTGGTTTTGGAGGGGAGGTAATTGGCAATCGAGGCTTAGCAATGACGAAAGGGGATGTGATAGGAAATGGAGATTTTGGGGATGGGAATGAAAGGGGATCTATTCTCTTTCACTGGTGCAATGGAGTACTTCAATTAATGGGAGACACAGCCTTACCCTAAAACACAGAATAAGAGATAACTATCAAACAGGGGTATTCTATTATTTGGCTGACGTGTATGCTTGTGGACTAATTATGGGATGCCCTTTCACCTTTACACAGCTCCGGAGGCAGGGGGGCGCAGAATAACCAATAATAACAATTCACACAATCAAAAAATATATACAGGTCTCATATCCGCAACAGTATTTTAGTTTGATTATTTTTTATTCAATCTCAGTTTGTAAATTTAAAAGGACAATTTGTTCTGTTATCATAGGGATGGCATGATAGCTCCGTTAGTGCATTTATTTACCTTTGAGCGGTCTCACCTGGATTTGATTCTCGACTCGACTATAAACTCTTGGATTTGTACTTCATCATGCAGGGAATTGCTTCACAAGGTGCCCTATCCATCCATCGGGTGAACTTTAAGTCTGAGTACCTTTCCTCCCAGCATTGGATGCTGATGGACGTTAACGATCCCAGAGTGTTTTCCACAAAGATTAGTTCATTGGGTTCTGGCACATTGGACCAGATTCCAATTTTCATCCATACCATGTCCAGTCAAACTTTAGGAGATCAGGTAGTGGCAGTAGATTGCCCCTCGTGACAACATTGACATCATTTATGCTGAAGTCATTCTTGTGATGTCAAATTGCATCACCTCAACTGTTCCTGCAGAAAGAAGTTTTAGAGGTGACAGATTGACTGACTGTTAGGATGTTGATGGCTGGCCAGGTACAGGAACAACACCTGTTGAGCCATCAAATACTGGAGAGGTTCTGAGTATAGGGGTTGAAACTTTGATTGGGGGGGGGGGGGGGGGGTAGGGGAGAGGGGGACATTGCCCACCAGAAGACCGAGCTAGTAAATACTTGTGGAACAATATTTGTGCTGAACTCTCCTGATCTTCACTCCACCAACAATATTGATATTGGCTGGAATGGGACTTGGTAGAGCGCATACTTGGTGGAGCACATACTTGGTAAGGCGCATACTTGGTAGAGCGCATACTTGGTGGAGCGCATACTTGGTGGAGCGCATACTTGGTGGAGCGCATACTTGGTGGAGCACATACTTGGTCGAGAGCATACTTGGTGGAGTGCATACTTGGTAGGGAGCATACTTGGTAGGGCGCATACTTGGTGGAGCGCATATTTGGTAGAGCGCATACTTGGTAGAGCGCATACTTGGTAGAGCGCATACTTGGTGGAGCGCATACTTGGTAGAGCGCATACTTGGTGGAGCACATACTTGGTAGAGCGCATACTTGGTAGGGCGCATACTTGGTAGAGTGCATACGTGGTGGAGCGCATACTTGGTAGAGCGCATACTTGCTGGAGCGCATACTTGGTGGAGCGCATACTTGGTGGAGCGCATACTTGGTGGGGCGCATACTTGGTGGGGCACATACTTGGTGGAGCGCATACTTGGTGGAGCGCATACTTGGTGGAGCGCATACTTGGTAGAGCGCATACTTGGTGGAGCGCATACTTGGTAGAGCGCATACTTGTTGGAGCGTGTACTTGGTGGAGCGCATACTTGGTGGAGCGCATACTTGGTGGAGCGCATACTTGGCGGAGCGCATACTTGGCGGAGCGCATACTTGGTGGAGCGCATACTTGGTAGAGCGCATACTTGGTGGAGCACATACTTGGTAGAGCGCATACTTGGTAGAGCGCATACTTTGTAGAGCGCATACTTGGTAGAGCGCATACTTGGTGGAGCGCTTACTTGGTGGAGCGAATACTTGGTGGAGCGCATACTTGGTGGAGCGCATACTTGGTGGAGCGCATACTTGGTAGAGCGCATACTTTGTAGAGCGCATACTTTGTAGAGCGCATACTCGGTGGAGCACATACTTGGTGGAGCGCATACTTGGTAGAGCGCATACCTTGTAGAGCGCATACTTGGTGGAGCGCATACTTGGTGGAGCGCATACTTGGTGGAGCGCATACTTGGTGGAGCGCATACTTGGTAGAGCGCATACTTGGTGGAGCGCATACTTGGTAGAGCGCATACTTGATAGAGCGCATACCGGGCTGAACAGTTTACATTTTGTATCCCACTGATAGGCTGGATCTGGATTCGGACCTAGAACTAATCTAATCACCTTGTTATTGTCACTTGATCAACTCATCCACCAAGTTTTGTCATAATTCGTCCATAACCTTTTGAAAAATCGTGCTATATATCGTTTTTGGCTTCATTTCTCAATGGTGAAGAATCACTTAGGAAAATGCTAATATCCGGATTCAGATCTTCCCCAAAATGTAAACAATTATTCCTTGTCACAAACCCAACCTCTTCACCAAATGTTGTCCGAATCCGTCTACAATTTTTTGAAATATGCTACATAGGCTATTGTGTTTGGCCCTATCTTTCAAAGGTGAAGAATCACTTAAAATTCGAAATTCTTCAGATTGGGATCCGGATCTTCACCAAAATCGAATCGATTCCTCCTTGTCATACACCCAACCTGTCCACCAACTTTTGTCCGAATACGTCCACAACTTTGAGATATCCAATTCACAGACAGACAGAATTGTCCAATCTTCGGGGTGAAAACATAACCTCTGTCCACCTTCGGTGGTGGGAGTAATAATCTCATATATCAGACACGAAGTCAGACGCTCAAGGGTCGTGCGGTTAAATGAAGAGCAGGGATGTGACCGACAGTCGATGAAGAAGCAAGTGCGGTCATGTTTGCCACCTGGATGTCATTTTACGTCGTTGGTATGCAAAATGGCGACGTTTTCACCACGGCACCCTCCCTTGCATACGTAATTTGCAGACAGCCTCCAAATGGCCTACAACACGGGTTTAAAACGAAGAGATTGCTCATGTGCAAGTGGCGCCACTTCAAAGTGCTGCGGGTCTAATTTTGAATTAGCGTGGGTCCGGGTGGATCACTCCGAGACACCCTTCGGCCTGCGCATAATCGTGCCGGATGGAAATACAATTAGCCAAAGCCAGCCCAGATGGAAAATCTCTCGTGTGAGAGGGCACCGGGTTCGAGGGCACTAACACCTGCAGTGAAAGTCTGTTCGTGTTTGTACTCAAAATATCAAGTTCAACGTGACACTTTCATCCCCAGGACAGACGGTCTGGGCTTTGGCCAATAAGGAGCAGCTGAGTGAGATATGTAATCGGTGTTCCAGATGTTATTAATCGTTGGTAACACTGATGAGACAAACATGGCGCTTGTCTTCTTGCTCGTTTCTGCCCTCCGCTAAGGGTATGCAAAACGAGGTGTAATCATTTGTGAGTGGGCCCTCATTAAACGCTAAGTTCTTGCAAAGAAGGTCCTCCGAGAATAGAGGGCTGAGAAAGAGACCAATTAGATAGCAACAGATGTTGTTATAGGCCTTGGATGGAGAACGTTAAGCTTTGATGGAAATTGTGTTGAACTTGACGCAATCACCTATCCCTGACAGGGCCTCACCTGGAACGCGTGTCTAATTGTCCTTCTCCATCCCATTCGACTCCAACCTTAGATGGAGGGAGCAGTGAATGGTGTGGAATGGAAGGATCTGTCGTTGTGTCAACTGGAATGTTCTCACTGGTTGTCAA
>NC_136272.1:85594125-85599125 GCF_964187855.1 Myxine glutinosa | reverse complement strand
AAATCTATTCATTCCAAAAAATATATATAATACCATCTCTTACAGATCCTCCTTTCTACATTCCCTAAACTATCCAGAACTCCACCCCTCCCCCAGTGTCCTCAAACGTATTTTTGACTCGAAGGTCTCAAACTCATTTTGCAAAAAATGTTTGTTTCCCATGAATCGTACACTTTTCAAAATCCAATCTCACCCCTCCCCTCCAAATCCTCCCCATCACCCATCCCTTTCAAATCTCCCCCCTTGCCCCTTCCCTCCCCTCCCTCCTAAACTCCCCCCACACCCCTCCCCTCCGAGACTCTCCCTCGCCTCGCTCCTCCCCTCCTAGACTCCCCTCTCACCCCTCCTCCTCAAAGCATCCTCCCTGCTTCTTCCTCCTTCCAACTTTCACCTTCATCTCCCCAAACCTTCTGCCTTGCTCTTCCCCCTCCTCAAATAACACCTCACTGTGCCTCACCCAATCTCCATCAAACCTTTTGTCTGCCCCATTCTTCCCTTTCTCCAAGCTATTCTGAAATCTCTGACACACCTTCAACAGCTCTCCCTACCTCTTCCTCCTCTTCCACATCTTACCCTACCCCTCCCCCCCCCCCCCCTGTTCTGGACCCGATGCTCCCCCTTCCTCTTCATTAACGGTATGGACCTCAAACATCCGGGGCCTTCGCTCAAACTTGACTGACCTCTCCATACAGGTTGCTTCTGACAAACCAGATGTGATCTGCTTAACAGAAACGTTCCTCCTTCATGATGTCTCTGATGCCTTGGTATCTCTCCCAGGTTACTCCCTCCTCCGGTATGATAGACCTGAGCCTCGTCCTGGAGGTGGGGTTGCTATCTTTATAAAAAACTCTCTTCCTCACTCGCCCTGCACTGCCCTCTCTCCACCTCACCCCCAGGAATACCTTTGGTTACGGCTTCCCCATCGCTCCCACCTTTTGTTCATATGCGTGTTGTACCGTCCACCAATCAGCGATGACTCCATCTACATCTCACTGTCTGATAATATGGACCAACTTCTATCTACCCATCCCAACTCTCTCTTCCTCATATGTGGTGATTTCAATTGTCACCATGCCAGCTGGCTGGGTGTGGGTACCTCTCTCACCAGCCATGGCTCTTCAGCAAAGGACTTCTGCGACTCACTGGGACTGACACAATCTGTCAATTTCCCGACCCGGATCTCAGTCAATGGAGCATCTTCTCTTCTGGATTTGGTTATGACAAACTTCCCTGAAAATGTCTGCTGCTCTTCTTCTGCTCCAATCGGCTCATCTGATCATGTGCTTGTCAAAGTGGACATCTCTCTGACCATTCTCAGAGAGCTTCCTCAGCGTCGACGAGTCTGGCATTTCACTCAGGCCAACTGGCACGGTCTTCAAGCAGCCATCAATCATCTGGACTGGTCTCCCATCTCTACCGCCTCTGACATCAACTCATCCTGGGAATTCTTTCAAAGTAAATTGCTCTCTCTCATGCACAGATTTATACCATCTCGTCTTCAGTTGTCATACCCTTCCTCCCGTCCATGGTACACGGAATCTTGTGGTGAGGCTGTTGCCCTGAAACAACTTGCTTTCGTCTCCTGGAAAGCAAATCCAACGGAAGGAAATCTCATTTCCTTTCACAAAGCCCGAAACAACTGTGTGTCCACCCTCAGGAGAGCCAGGAAACAATATCTCACCATTCTCAAGAACGAACTCTCTTATCTGTCTCCCTCTTCCAAATCCTGGTGGCGTCTCGTCAAATCTGTTTCTGGTGTTTGTTCCCCCTCCATCCCCTCCCTCACCTCAAACGGCTTAATGGCTGACTCCGCACGTGAAAAAGCTGAATGCCTCAACTCTTTGTTTGCCTCTAAATCTTGTGTCCCAAACCCATCCCTCTCTGTACCCACCATACCCAGTCGTACCCAGCTGCTCCTGGACTCTGTGTCCTTTCCTCCTGACAAGGTGGAAAAGTTTCTGTCAACCCTCGACTCTGATTCTGCAACTGGTCCTGACGGCATCAGCCCACGGGTCCTAAAATCATGTTCTTCTGCTCTTTCACTCCCTCTTTCTGTTCTCTTCACCCTCTCTTTTGCTCAAGGTCATCTGCCATCTGCTTGGAAATCAGCCAACATCACCGCTTTGCACAAAAAAGGTGCAAAAACAGATCCCAGCAACTACAGACCAATCAGCCTTCTCCCAATTATCAGCAAAGTCATGGAATCCATCATTGCTTCAGATATTAAATCTTTCCTCTTCTCCAATGGCTTGATCTCTGATCATCAATTTGGTTTCAGACCTGGTCACTCTACTCTGGACATGCTGCTTCTGCTTTCTCAACAATGGATGGAGGTCCTCAATGCCAAACAGGAAATTAGAGCTGTCTCCCTTGACATTTCACGTGCCTTCGATACGGTCTGGCACCCTGCTCTGCTCTCCAAACTCTCCTCCTTTGGTATCCATGGAAATCTCCACGCATGGCTGGCGGACTTCCTCTCTGGTCGTAGTCAACGTGTGGCCCTGAATGGGTTTCTCTCATCTCCTCTTCCTGTTCAGGCTGGAGTTCCCCAAGGTAGTGTTCTGGGCCCTGTGCTTTTTCTGGTCTTCATCAATGATCTCTCTGACTCTCTTGAAAATCCTCTCTATCTCTTTGCTGACGACTCTACTCTCTGTCGCTCCATTCCTCATCCCTCAGATCGGCAGTCTGCAGCCTCCTCACTCTCTGCAGACCTGGACAAAATCACAGACTGGTCAAACAAGTGGAACATGTCTTTCAATCCTGACAAATCTCACACTCTTACAATGTCTCTCCGAAAGGACCGACTGGACAACCCTCCCATCTACTTTCTCAACAATCCTCTCCAAGAAGTTCTGTCGCTCAAGCTTTTGGGTCTCACTATCTGCCATGATCTTTCTTGGGAAAACCACATTTCCAAGCTGGCCTCCAAAGCCAGTCGCCGACTGGGCATCCTCCGTCGTGCTAAGTCCTTCCTTGGCACACCTGAGCTCCTCACCACATACAAGGCTTTCATCCGCAGCTCAATGGAATACTGTTCCCCCCTCTGGGCTGGTGCTCCTGCCTCACACCTTGCTCGGCTTCACGCTGTTGAGGCCAAAGCATTCAGAATCATTGGAATCTCCTGCGATGTAGTCAACGCCGAGGGCCTTTCACTCACTCACCGCAGGCAGGTTGGTGGTCTTTCTGTCTTCTACCGACTCCTCTCCGGCCTTGCTCCCCCAGCTCTCTCTGTGCTCTGTCCCCCCAATATTCCTTCAGGTCGCACAAGATCTGCCTGCAACCCTCTTCTGGTTAAACTGCCAAAGTCTAGGCTCTCTGCTCACCTTCACTCTTTCATTCCCCTTTTCTCCCGCCTCTGGAACAAACTCCCCCACTCCCTTCAATCCCACTCCTCCCTCCAGGTCTTTAAAACAGCTGTTCACCACCATCTCTTATCTTCCCCCATCGAAAACCTTGATCTTTTCTACCCCCGGTAATTCACCCCAGAGTCCTTGCAGTGTTCATATGTTTTAAACCTCTCCCACCTCCCCCCAAGTCCTCCCGATGTCCCTGCTCTCAAATGTTGTGTTTGTGTCCTTCCCCCTCTCTTTTGTGTCCTTCCCCCTCTCTCCCCATCTTGTCTACCGCTCCCCTTGTTTTTTGTGTTTTGTGTGTCGGTTTGTCTTTTTGTGTGATTAATGTTAGCTCTTTCACGAGCCTCGATCTTGTATACAAAAAAAAAGAAAAAAAAAAAAAAAAAAAAAAAGAAAAAAAAAAGACAAACAAGAAAGGCGTCGCTATACTTGCAAAATACACTCCCACCACCAAAAAAGAAAAGCTGCCATGAAAACATCAAATTGTCCATTTCATCAAGATTGAAGTTGACATCTTAATCATAGCCCAGATGAATCGGATAAAAATTGATTATTTTTCAGATGAATAATGATGAATTTAGAAGTTTGACCTTGGGATGACATTTGACCATAAAAATCATTGCTTTCCCAAATCAGTGATGCACTCACTATGCAAATGCTGTTTAATTTATTTTCAGGTTAATCAGATGACAAGTGATGATTCTTCAGATATAAACTGATGATTTTAGAAGTTTGACTTTGAGTTGACCTTTGGACCTAAAAAATAGTTGATTTCCCAATTCAGTGACTCAATATGCAAATGCTGTTCAACCTTCAAGTCAATTTGATGAAAAACGACGATTTTAGAAATTTGACCTCAAGATGACCTTTGACCTCAAAATCAATAGGCTTCTCAGTTGTGACTACCTCTGCGACTTAGTAAAGTTTCATGACAATCGGTTTAGAATTGTGAACTGTAGGCGAGTGACAAAAACAGACAAACAAACAGACAGGCAGAATAATAAAGTCAACCAACCAATATACTGTACTTGAAAAATCTTCGATTTTGCGAGTAACAGAGTTCGGTGAAACCATTCACTTTTGGTGGCACATGTAACGAGAAGGGCACTCAGTAGAGAGCATAGAACACCTCCGCCTGGTTGGCCATATCACTCAATGGTGAAGAATAACTAAAAAATTCTACTAGCCGGATCCGGATCCGAATCTTCATCAAAATCAAATCTATTTGTCCTTGTCAGACACCCAACCGGTCCACCAAGTTTCGTCCAAATCCATCCACAACTTTTTGAGATAGCCTGCCATGTATCGTTTTTCGCCCTATCTCCCAATGGTGAAGAATCACTTTAAAATTCTACGAGCCGGATCCGGATCCGAATCTTCATCAAAATCCAATCTATTTGTCCTTGTCAGACACCCAACCGGTCCACCAAGTTTCGTCCAAATCCATCCACAACTTTTTGAGATATCCTGCTATGTATCGTTTTTTGCCCCATCTCCCAATGGTGAAGAATCATTTAAATATTCTTCTAGCCGAATCCGAATCTTCACCAAAATCAAATCTATTTGTCCTTGTCAGACACCCAACCGGTCCACCAAGTTTCGTCCAAATCCAGCCACAACTTTTTGAGATATCCTGCTATGTATCGT